>NW_026000174.1:26442078-26460934 GCF_001458135.2 Marmota marmota marmota | reverse complement strand
CACCCTATTGTTTTGATTTTTTCCGCTTGCCCCTCCCCCAGAGCTGGCAAGACAGGTTTCGTTTTCGCCGCTGATGGGAGGGGGAGTTGGAGGTCAGGTGTCTCTACCTTTCCCCGCGTCTCTATGCAGGCTCATTCTGATAATCCCTCCCTCGGAAAGCCTGGGAGAGATTTTATGGGAATTCCCCGCTGAATGGGAGATGGGCTGAGTAACACACACCTGTTTTATTGTTGCAATCTGTCGGAAACTGGCGGTGGTGACGTCAGCTCTCCAAGATGGTGGCCGCTGGCTTCCTTGGTGGACTTTCTGTTGTGGGGGATAGAAATGGACCGCTTCCTTCCCCGTCTCAAACCCCGAACTCAGCCCGGAGCTCAGTGAGGGCACAGCTGGCAGGACTCCACGGAATCCGTAGCACCATTTCTCTCTGCTTGCTGGTCGCTTCTCGGTTGCGCCCCGCCGTCTGTAGCCGCGGGGCAGGCCGCGTGGCGAGCGGCGGATCAGTCAGCCTGGATCTCCGGTCGCACAGTTGGCTGGCATTTGAGACTCAATAACTGGTCCTCGGTGATGGAAATCCTTCCTCTAGGTTTCCGTGCACCCCAATTTTGCTGTAAATTCCTGACAAGATAGCTTTTTGTCGTTCTAACTCATTATTCACCTGCGCAGTGTCACGGTACACGGGGTGTGATGCACTGTATTCATGGCCATCTTGGAATCAATCCATTATAATTCTTAATACATATATAGAGCACAATTTTTCATATCTCTGGTTGTATATATAGTATAGTCACACCAATTTGTGTCTTCATATTGGTACTTTGGATAGTAAGGATCATCACATTCCACCATCATTAATTACCCCATGTCCCCTTCCTTCCCCCTCTAACCCCTCTTCCCTATCTAGAGTTTGTCTATTCCTTCCATGCTCCCTCTCCCTATCCCACTATGAATTAGCCTCCTTATATCAAAGAAAACATTCAGCATTTGTTATTTTGGGATTGGCTAACTTCACTTAGCATTATCTTCTCTAACTCCATCCATTTACCTGCAAATGCCATGATTTTATTCTCTTTTATTGCTGAGTAATATTCCATTGTGTATATATGTCACATTTATTTTTACCCATTCATCTATTGAAGGGCATCTAGGTTGGTTCCACAGTTTAGCTATTGTGAATTGTGCTGCTATAAACATTGATGTGTCTGTGTCCCTGTAGTATGCTGTTTTTAAGTCCTTTGGGTATAAACTGAGGAGAGGGACAGCTGGGTCAAATGGTGGTTCCATTCCCAGATTTCCAAGAAATCTCCATACTGCTTTCCATATTGGCTGCACCAATTTGCAGTCCCACCAGCAGTGTATGATTGTACCTTTTTCCCCACATCCTTACCAACACTTACTGTTGTTTGAATCATAATAGCTGCCATTCTGACTTGAGTGAGATGAAATCTTAGAGTGGTTTTGATTTGCTTTTCCCTAATTGCTAGTAATGATGAACATTTTTTCATGTATTTGTTGATTGATTGTATATCATCGTCTGAGAAGTGTCTCTTCAGATCCTTGGTTCATTTATTGATTGGGATATTTGTTTGTTTGTTGGTTGGTTTTTAGCTTTTTGAGTTCTTCATATACTCTAGTGTTTAGTGCCCTATCTGATGTGTGAAGGGTAAAGATTTGCTCCCAAGATGTAGGCTCTTCAGAGAGACATTTTTAAGGCCCATTTTGTAGGCACCTGTAGATGGTTTCAAAAGCAAGGGAACCACCTGGGCCTGGTGAAATCCCAACAGAGGAGAAATAAGAGAAGTGCAGTATCAGGGGCAGGTGATAGTCGTGCTAGCAGCTGCAAGTGTATGAGACAGGGACATGCCAAAGCAGAAGAGCTCTGCCGCACAACCCCAATGTATTCAGCAGCTCGCTCCCCTGCGCAGTCATTGGTGATGCTGGTGGGCTTGGAGAACCATGCTCAGGCCAAGTGCGAAGCTGCCAAGGAGAGGATGAATCAGAGAAAATCAGTAAAGTCAAACGGAGGGTACATGAGCATTGATGACAGCCCTGCCATAATTGGTCATTAAAGGGAAGTGGGCACACAAATTGCTTCCTTCCAACTTTGTCCTCTGGGAGGAACCTGAGAGAAACTTGATAAGAGAAGATATTCTTAGCAGTGGAACTTTTAGGAAGAACCCTTCCATTTTCTTAACATCCTCCTCCTAATTAGTTTCACTGACTACAATCAGTGCTGTTGTAATTATTTTTTGTTTAAAAAGTTTCATTTTTTTGTCAGAAATTTTTAAGAAAAGTAAATTTAGAAACACTTATAAATAACTCCTTGGTTTTAGTCACTGTTAACTATATGTGTCACCTAGAATTTTTTTCTACAGATGGACTTCTTAAAATTTTTAATTAACACACAATATTTGTATATAGTTGAGGGGTACAGTATGATAATTTCAATACATGTATATAATGTATAAAGCTCAAATCAAGGTCATTAGTATTTCCATCTCCTCAAATTATTTTTATGTCTCTGTATCAGTAAACTTTGAACTCTTCTAGTTATTTTTGAAATATGTCATAAATTGCTATAGACAACAGTTACCCTACTAAGCTCTACAACTTTAGAACTTACTTCTCCTATATAATTGGATTTTGGGACCCATTATCTAAATTATGTCTCCCCCACTATCTCTTTCACTCTTCTAGTCTCTAGTGACCACTGTTCTATACATACCAATCAATTTTATTGGCTTCCACAAATTAGTGGGAACATATGGTATTTGTCTTTCTGTGCCTGCATTATTTCTCTTGACATGATGTCCTTCAGTTTTATCCACTTTGATGGAAATGACAGGATTTCATTGTGTTTTTTTGTGGCTGAATAATATTCCATTGTGTATATATACCACATTTTCTTTATCCATTTATTCAGTTATAGACACCTTGGTTGATTATACATCTTGTCTACCATAATCTGAACAGACATTTTTAATGCCAACAAGTATATGAAAAAATGCTCAGTAATGCTAATCATCAGAGAAATGCAAATGAAAACCACAATAGATATTCTCTCGCCTCAGAAAGTCTATTATCAGAAAGACATAAAAATCACAAATGCTGGTGAGGTTGTAGACAAAGAGAAACTCTCAGACATATTTTTCTTGGGGGGAAAAAGATGGGCTTAAGCAGTATGTACTTTTGTGGCTTTCATTCCTGAAGATCTGATTTTTTGTTTGTTTTTTAATGGCTTTAATTGTGGTTACAGCCAAGATTTTACAGTTGATCTACTGAGGCTGGATTCTTCAAAAGACCTCAAAGAATTGAATTAGTCTGGAGGTTTATAAAATTCAGCTCTAAGATTTCATCCTAGATTTCAAAAACTGACTCAGGAAGTTCAGCTCACAGCATTATATCCAGATTCACTGTGCCTCTCTCAAAGTCCCAGACCACTGAAAACAAAGGGTAACTTTAAGTCATCAGAAATGGCACTTCTACTCATTGGTTTCACCTATGAAACTCTTCCTTTTTACTTGTTTTTTGTGAAGTAAACTGATTCTGATTCTAATGTTTCCCTTACCCTCTAATTTAATTATTTGTACAGTCCAGGGATAATCTCTTTGAGGTAAAATGGAAAGACTCCAAAACAGCAGACCTGGAAAACCATGCTTAAGAGTTCTCAGGGCTGGCCTGTCCTGAAGATAGGTTAGCAAGAAGTGATACAATAGTGTGGTGAAGAGCATGACCTCTGGGACCACAGTTACTCTATTCTGGCCCTGTTTCCTAATCATCTTACTCAACAAGAGCAAGTTACTTAACCTCTTTGAACCTCAGTTTCCTCATTGAAAATAGGAGTGATTATATGAGAACTTGCCTCATTAGGTTATTATGTATGAGGTTTAAACGAATCTTTACATTTAAATTATTTATCATAGGCCCGTCACATAGCAAACACTTAGTTGTAAGGGTTAGTTATTTATATTACCAAAAGTATTCTTAGTCTCCTGTTTTCCCTGGCTCAGTGAGGATTTCTCCCTCAAACTTCCAATATCCTCCACCTCTCTTCCTCAGTCCCATTCAAACAATTTGAAAAGCAGTCATGCATGTTTGTACTCCAAAGTAAAAGCCACAGGGCTTTGAAATATCACAGGCCTTAATTTGAATGATGAAACTAGAGTGTTCAGTGGTGCTGACATTCAGAATGTGCCTCCTACAAGGCCATTCTCAAAATTAGCTGTCCCAGGACAGTAGGAAGAAAGGCACTCCTGTTTGTCAGTGACGTAATCTGATGGTTCTACATTAATTAAATGTTAAAATTCATAAAGGATATTCCTTGAGGATTACATTCCACCAGAGTCCACTCAAGTGAAGGCACCTTACTCTCTCACAATCCTGTGTTCTTCTGAATATAGGGGACCAGAGGTGGGGTCAGAAACCTCCTTCCCTACTGTTCCTTAAGGCTGTTTGTTTTTTTCAACTTTACTCATCCAGTGCTGATGGAAAAAAAAAACCCCTCAGTTTTTTCACAATTTTATTATATCATTTGACTCTATCACCTTTCCTTCTTGTTATCTGTGGACATCCTAGAAACTAAGTCTCATTCATTGAAGCCTCAGGAACTCAGCTCATAAGGCTCCCTCTCCACCCTTATTCTGATCATCAACATGGGTAACGTTAATAGCTAGAGAAGACCATCCAATATTCTGATTTGTAATTCTTTGATCTCTTTATTTTTAGTGACCTCTCTACTTTCTCATTTCAACACATACTACCAAATTTGCACCCTGAATCTTGTCCTCATTTATAACTATTCTGTCTGTAAAACTGATTCTCCACTCCCATCCTCCATCATTTTGCTTATTTTTTTTTCTATTCCCATTTACTTGTTTTTTGGACTGCCTTTTAGTCTACTGACAAATACCTTCTTAGTTCCTACTCATCTCCTCTTGTCCTCATTTCCTTTCAGTCTAGCTTTAAATGAGTCATTTCTGTCATTCTCTTGACAGTGATCTATATTCCTTTGCCCCTTTGTCCTTTGGGCTCAGTTTTAGGGAAAATTCTTGACTTCCTAGATGAAAACTTGAGTCCTAACTACCTTAATCATGCCTGATCATGGGCTGCTGACAACAGTGAGAGTTCACAGCTGATTGGTATAATCATACATTTTGGTCGCTTCCCAAGACCCCCATTGGGTCTCTTAAATCTTATTGTTCTTCTACTCTTTTTCATTAATTTATTCATTTTAATTATGTATATATGACAGCAGAATGCATTTTGATTCGTAGTATACAACTGAAGCACAACTTTTCATTTCTCTGGTTGTACATGATGTAGAGTCACACCATATATGCTGTCATACATATACCTAGGGTAATGATGCCTGTCTCATTTCACCATCTTTCTGGCCCCCATGTGTTCTTCCACTCTTAATAGCGATAGTATCAAACTTCCCTCTCCACCTCCAACTTAACCCGTTGCTTCCCCTGAGCCCTGGTGAAGGCAGCAGATGAAACTCTTATTTCATTGTGAAAGTAGAAGACAATAAATAGGTATTCCTGAAACTCTCCTCCACAAAATCTTCATATGCACCTGTATGTGGACCCATTTTTTCCTTCTATTCCTTTTGTTATAGTATAAAGGTAGCTTGTCTTTTACTTAAGGCTAATACCTGCATTTTTCTTTTCATTTCATTCTCTCTCTTTCTTATTTATTTAGGTAGTGGGGATTGAACCCAGGGGTGCTTAACCACTGAGCTACTCTTCTGCCCCTTGTGTTCTTTATTTTGAGACAGGGTCTCACTGAGTTCCTTAGGGCCTAGCTAAGTTGCTGAAGATGGCTTTGAACTTGTGATCCTCCTGCCTCAGCCTCCTAAGGATTACAGGTGTGTGCCCCTATGTCTTTTTAGTAGCCTATTCTATTTCCTTCTTTCTCTTATATCATCAATAGCTTCCTCTCTCCTAGGGTATTCCCATCAGCCTTTAAATATTCTCAAGTCCCTTATATTTAAAAGATCCCTTTATCTTTTATCTCAAATCAATATGGTAAAAGTATATTTTTAATTAATGGAATTGAGGCATCTTGGAGCTATCTAGAAAATAATAAAACTGTACCCATACTCACACAGTATACACCCAGAAATACCCTAAGTGTATTAACAATTTAAATTTTAAAAAGAAAGTAGAAAAGTTCTGAAAGAAAATTATTTTACAACTTTGGGGTATGAAAGATCTTTCCAACTATGATTTAACACGCAGAAGCCATATAAGGAAAGATTGATATAGTTGATTAAAACAGAAAAAAAAATAATTTCTACAAGATAAAACCAGACCAAACCAGAAAAACATCATAAGCAAAGCCAAGAAGAAAAAAAAATAAAGACTGGAAAAATATTTATAATTTATATCATAAGCAAAGAGCTCATACTCCTAGTATGTAAGGGGATTCAAGAAATTGAGAAGGCCAACAACTCAATGGAAAAATGAAAGTGATATAAACAGTAAAAGTCTGGGGAACTGGGTTCACTATAAACAAAATACAGATCACCCTTAAACTTATGAAAATATGTTCAACCTCTTTTGCAATAAAATAAATTCAAAATAAAAGTATGTCAAAATGCTAATGCTCATTCATCATATTAAAATACATGATTGCATTTGCCATCATTGTCTTGGTACAGCCAAATGCTTCAAACTCTATGGAAGGCAACTTGGTAATGTCTCTCAAAATTAGAAGCACATTATACTTTGATGCAGAAATCTTGCTTCTGAAATTTTAGCCTAAAAAATGCACCTACTTGGGGCTGGGCATGTGGCTCAAGCGGTAGCACGCTTGCCTGGCATGCGCGGGGTGCTGGGTTCAATCCTCAGCACCGCATAAAAATTTAAAAAATAAAGATGTTGTATCCACCAAAAACTAAAAAATAAATATTTAAAAATTCTCTCTCTCTCTCTCTCTCTCTCTCTCTCTTTAAAAAAATTCACCTACTCATGTATGAGAGTTCTCATCTGTGCAAGACTATTCAATGCAGCATTCTTTACAGTGGCAAAAAGTTGGAAACAACCTAAGTATTCCTCTAAGGGGACCATCTGGAAAGGTATATAGGACTTATAGTTAAAGGAAGAAAAAGCAAAGATAATATGCTGCTTTTGTGTAAGAAAGAGGGGAGAAATATGAATTTCTATTTTTTCATGTCTTCCTAAGAAGAAACAAGAACCCATGCAGAGTGGTTGCATGCAGGAGGCAGTTGAGGGCTATGGAGTATAGAGAACTAGATGGACGTATACAAGTGAGACTTTTCAATGTACAATTTTTAGATCTTTAAATTAAGTGAATGTATTACTCAAAAACAATTAAATTGACTTTTAAACATTTTTCCACCCAACCCAGGTAATTGTTGCAAATACATAATTCTCTATGACTTTGCATTCAAAATTTTTCAGAGTTGTTTTACTTACTGTATCTATTTCCTTACGTCTTCACTGACACCTTAAAATGTGCCTTATGTCCCCATTAAGTAATCACAATGCTCTTGTCTCATGTCCCCAAACAGTAATAAATGATGAGGAAATTTTTCTCCCATGTAAGTCTAGGGATAGGGCAGACTCTGGGAGCAGACACCTGGATTCCACATCTACTTCTCTGCAGTTCTCTTGCCTCTTTCCTCCACAGTGAATCACCTTCAATATCATGAAGAGGCTGAAGTGGTTCCACACATCCAATTTAAGGATGACAGTGTGAAAAGGTAGAGAACACTTCTCTTTGTTTCTACTTTAGAAATGAAGAAAGATTTTTTGAAAGCTCCCTAGCAGGTGTATTCTCATGTCTCGTTGCTGGGACTAACTCAGAACTGGTAAAGGGACAAGGTTCACCCTGCTTGGACTTGAGGTAGACAGGTAGTGAGTAGCAAATCACCATAACCATTACAGCTGTATACAATGCTGTGTCCCCAGATGATGTCTATGAATTCTGGAACATTCCTACTCAGTTTGGGCCCTGAAGCCTGGCTCTGTTCTCTGACCAGACCTTTTTGTTTAGTATTTTTGGCTAGGGGCACTTCTTAGTATTCCTTGGACTGAGAGATGGAGATACCAGGCTCACAAAAAGTTATACTTGAAGGATGAGCTAAATCCTAATCCAAGCACTGGGAGTTTTTTATGAGGGGCTTTTGAGAGCCCTGTCAGTCAGGCCACAGCCACCAGGCAGGAAACAGGAACTAAGTCTCTAGGAAGAGGGTGTTACCAAGAGGAAGGCAGCAGTGTAGAAAGAGCTAAAGCTGAAGTACTGAGGGAATACCACAACTCAGGGGGCATCCATATTGGGTTATGAATTTACTGTCTTTGAAGAATCTGAGAGCAGCCAAGGGATTTGCTAATCTGTACTAGAACTCCTGGATTGGGAAGATAAAGGTTGCTAAGCACCATCAAATATGTAAATTTAAGATTACTTCATAATATTTTAATTTTATAAAGTTTGGAAAGTAAGGTGGGGCAGTCCCTGGTTAGATCATGATGCAAGAGCCAGTGGTGGAGGGAGAAGACAAAGGTAGGAGAAGCAATATCAGTGTGCTCCCTGCCTAGAAGGGGAAATAAAGACCCAGCTTTTAGGCTGTAAGGCCCTAAACTTTTGGACAGTTCCGGGATTGTAGGATTCCCTAATGGGGAGATTTTGAATCTTGTATTAATCTGAAAGATGGAAACTCTATAGTCATTTACTGAAAAGGGCCAGTGGGGGAGGGGGGAGGGACTCTGTCTCCATTTACATCTGATTTTATGAAGTAGTTTATATTGGTTGCATACATATTGGAACACTGTGTAGCTGATAAACAACATGTTAGTACAGATGTACATTTATACATTTATTTCATGGAAAGATGCTCTAAACATTCTGTTAAGGGGGAAAATAAGTGATGAGGCAACAAGTATACTATGATTTATGTAAAATGAGACAAAGATCAGTTAACAAGTATGTCTTGCTTATTTGCCACCCCAAACAACTCTGAATATCAAAAAAATACCTGCAACTTCACCTTTTTGTAAGCCCCAGTGCAACTTATATACATTTTCTTCCTCTTAGCTATAAATTTCAAATTTTGCACATTACATACATATGTAGAAATATGATTGAAATAATTTTGACCAGAATGCTAACAAGTTTGAGAATAGTTTGGGTGATTTTTATTATTTTATTTTATTTGTTATTGAATTTTTAGGATGGAAGCATATATAATTTTTTAAAAAAAACAGTTTTAGTTGTAAATGGACACAATACTTTTGTTTTATTTATTTATTTTTAAACTTTTTTTTAGTTGGAGATGGACACAATTCCTTTATTTTGTTTATTTATTTTTTATGCGGTTCTGAGGATCACACACGTGCTAGGCAAGCATTCTACCACTGAGCCACAACCCCAGCCACAGGATATATAATTTTTATAATCAGAAGAATAATAAGCAGCTAGCACTTATTAAACATTATGTGCAAACTTCTATGTTTAATCCTTCACAGGGCCTCCATTAGGTAAATTCTATTACTATTACATTTTCCCAGTGAAGAAATGGATGCAGAGAGAGAACAAGGGCTTGCTAGGGCCACAAAGCTGTGAAATGGGAGAGTCAGGATACAATCTAGGCAGACTAGTTTTACCTACTATGTATATCGTACAAAGAATTTTTACTGAAGGTGAGGAGGATTAAATGAGGAAGAACACAAACATGAATATAAATTTCTCAATACACTAATCTTAAATTTGGGAGAGACTAAAAGATGAACATTCTGTGTCGGCAAAAAGGTATATTTCAGGATCTTACCAAGTTATCACTGACAAAAATCTACAAAGTGTTTAAATGTAGCATATTCTCATGCATGACCCAATATATTACCAAATGTTCTTTGTTTTCTTTGTTTGTTTATTTGCTCAGCAATA
The DNA here is from genome assembly GCF_001458135.2 of Marmota marmota marmota. NCBI lineage: Eukaryota > Metazoa > Chordata > Mammalia > Rodentia > Sciuridae > Marmota > Marmota marmota. Next base: position 26,451,028 of record NW_026000174.1, on the reverse strand, counting down.
CTTAGTGCTTCCAGGAATTATGCAATTATATTATTGTGAATTTAGACACATTCTTTTTCCTGGCACAAAGTAAAAATGATTGATAATTAAGCACTGTTAAATAATGGACCTACAAATAGCATTCTGTAACTTAAAGCAAGTTGTGATTTTATTGAGATACATTAGCCAACTAGGCTTTTTAAAAAATTATTTTAGGTGATAAAAAATGGATTATTATATAATTAGTGATATTTTAAAGCAAATCTAGATGAGCAGGAAGGTGGGGTGAAAAGATTAGGTTACAAGATATGGATGGGGGGCTAAGGTGTCTTCCAGATTTCTGATCGTGGATGCCATCAACTCAGGACAGAAAAGAGAAAAGTGGCAGATAGTGTGAAAAATAGTGACTTTGATTATAGTCATTGAGTTTATGAGACATGAGAGTGATGTCTAGGTGGGAACAGTCCACAAGTGGTTGGAAGAATATTGAAGATATGGGTTTGGGGCTTGCTATATTTTGACTAGAAATGCAGATGTAAAAGTAGCTAACATGTATATTTCAAGTTCTCAGATTCTGGAGAAGCAATTCACCCTAGTTAGGTCTTAGGATCCTCACATATAAAATGACTCAGTGATAAATGTTTTCTCACTGTGACATGAAGAATTAATCAGTACCTAAAGTGACTGATACTGGGACCTTCAGTTCAGAGTCCAGCACATCCAATGACTAAATGAGTGACAGTGAGAGGTGTATTACTGACAGATGGTGATGGGTATTTTCAGGCACAGAGCGTGCATCTCTGAACCAGAGGGAGCTGATTCTGTGTAGAAGAGCAATATTACTTGGGCTAGATCTCAGAAAGCCAAATTTTCTGTGCATAATAGCTTCTCTGAAGCAGACAGCAACCTGGCAGAGAATTAGTGTCAGAGAACAACAAGCATATACTAGGGCTTTAAAGGAATATATACTTGAGAAATTATTACACAACAGAAGAGGCTATGATAGTATAAAATTTAGCTATGTTGTAGAATTTATTTTTATAGGATCTTTAAATTACTTTTATCAAGCTAGCCTATAAACTCTAGTATGTTAGAATACTATAATGAGCAGAAGATTTGGAGCCAGAGGCTTGGGGTTGAGTTTTGTATTAATCATCTACTTTTCCAATTTCTGTGTTCTATTTGTAGATAATGGCAGTGTGACCATCCACTCAGTAGTTCAAACTTGAAACCTCTTTCTCTTAACCCCCTAAACCAAACTGATTACCTAATTCTGACAACTCCTTCAATGTCTCTTAATAAATACTCATAAAATACTTTAAATGACATAATACTTTGTAAGCCACACATTTCTATAATATATAACTCCCGATTCTAAAGTAACCTGTTTCCAACTGTATTCTTTATGCCCAAAAATAATATACTACTAACAATGCTTGCTGAATTATATCCAGTGTGAACATATTCTAAATTAGCCAGTCACTGTGATGAACTGTGACATTAACTAGTCTCTGCGATGAACACAAAGGGCTAGGAGCTGAACAAGACCTCAAAATAACTCTTATTTGTCCCCTCCTCTGGAAGTTTTTTGTTTTTTGTTTTTCCTCCACTTGATGGCAGCATTGCTGAAGTCAGTAACCAAATGCTACACTAGGGGGCGCCCCTGTATTTTCCAATTGAAGTCTACAAAATGTGTTCACCCGCCTAAATGCTTCTGAGCTCACCAGTACTTGCTTTTTTATGGAGCAAAACAAGAGACAACACAAGTGTCGCAACCTGAAAACGTCTTTCATTTTTATTGAACCATTGTCTGAGCCTTTCTTAGCTTTTCTTAGACTGATACAAAAAAAAAATTGGAAGGAAAATTATTAATCCTCTTGTACTAAAAGTCAACATGTTATTCAACTGAGGATTCCAATATTAGTTATGATCAAGAAGTTTGAGCTCAGATTGAGCTAAGTAGAGGACAAACTTGAGACAATATTTGATTACAATGTTCCTAAGAAGATCTTGTAAATAGTAGAGGAGAGAAAGCTTAAATAAAAGAAAGTACAAGCCAGGCAAAGTCATGCACTCTTGTAATTCCTGTGATTTGGAAGGCTGAGACAGGAGGATTGCAAGTTCAAGGCCAGCCTAAGCAATGTAGTAAGACCCTGTCTCAAAAAAAAAAAAAATGTAGAAAGGACAAGGGGTATAGCTCAGTAGTAAAGTGTCCCTGGGTTCAACTCCCAGTTTAGAAGAAGAAGAAGGGCACAATGGCACATGCCTATAATCCCAGCAGCTCAGGGGGCTGAGACAGGAGGACTATGAGTTCAAAGCCAGCCTCAGCAAAAGCAAGGTGCTAAGCAACTCAGTGAGGCCCTGTCTCACAAAATACGCCTGGGGATGTGGCTCAGTGGTCAAGTGCCCCTGAATTCAATCCCTGGTACCCAAAAAAGAAACTGAAAGTAGAATTAGTGCTTTTCTTTCTGAGATAATCAGCCACAAGTTATAATGCAAAGGACTCTAGATGAAGAGTCAAGGACTAGTTTTAATGCTGGGTGAACTTCTAAATCCTGCTACTTGTGTGATCACTCATCTTTAGACGTCAACTTCTTCATTCTTAAGTGAGGTTTTTCTGTGATGCTTTTTAAAAACTGGCTTTAATGAGGTACCATTTACATATATCAATTTAATTTGATGAGTTCTGAAAACAGTTGTAGTCCTGTAACTTCTCCATCATCATGATACAGAACATTTCACCTATTTTTTTTCTAAGAGCTTTGCAGGATTAGCTGTTACATTTAGTTGTTTTACCCTGAATTAAACTTTATATATGGTTTGAAATAGAAATCCAACTGCATATTTTTTTGTACATGGATATCCAGTTGTCCCAAAAGTATTTACTGAAAATATCACTCACTTTCCATTGAATTATCTTGATGCGCTTGTCAAAAATTAACTGACCATAAATGTAGATTTATTTCTGGACTCACAACTCTTATCTCATTGATCTCTACGTCTAGTCTTATGCCAGTACCATAAGCTGTTATACCTTTACGATAAGTTTGAAATCATGAATTGTGAGTCCTCCATTTGTTCTTCTTCAGAGTTGCTTTAAATGGATTATTTTCCTTAAGTTTTTGGAACTCCAAGTTCTATGAGATACACATTTAAGGAGTATTTATGATGTACTTAAAACTTATACATATGCATATTATTTATCATCTTAAAAATTCTGTAAAGTAATATTGTGATTTTATTAATTAAATAATCATATTTTTGGCATCTATCATGTGCCAGGTATCATGAATACAAAATACTGGCAATATGAGATTTGTCATGTGTGATACCTGTTCTCACAGGTAGGAATTGAGGCTCAGAAAGTTTAGGTAATTCTCCCCAATAGCAAAGGTGGATTAAAATGCAATTCTGTTAACTCTCAAGTTCTATAGTGTTTCACTACTTTAAGAGGACCGAGGTTGATTCCTTTCAAATAGTTCTCGAAGTTCTGCTACAGTTCTCTCTGTCCTGGACTAGGTGAGTTGCCATCTGAGAGATGAGGACAAGGATAAATACTGGATATTATGGCCTTCTTAATTAGATAGTAGATCATTCAGTCATTTATTTAAAAAAAAAAGTTTACTAAGGACTGGCTATGTGCAAAGAATTAATGATATAACAAAAACTAGACAATGTTATTGTTTTCATTAAGTTTACTTTCTTGTATGATAAGGAATTTCACAAATAACAAAATAACTGTGGTAAATAATTGCAGATTGCTATAAAGAAAAACATGGCATATAATTGAGAATATGAGAGACAACTACTTTAGATAGGAGTTTCACAGAAAACCTCTTTGAAAAGTTGAAATTCTGTCAAGCCATGAAGAATAAGGGTTGTAGCCTGCCATGAGTATTCCAACTAGAGAAAAAAACAGAAATCACAAGAGCAAAGTTCCTGAGGCAGAAAAGAGCTAAACAGACCTTATGAACTGACAGGAAGCCAATGTGACTAGAATGTACTGAGCAAAAAGGGCAGGAATCAGGGAATATTTTGCAGAACATTCCAGGTTACTCAAGAGAGTAGATGTAAAGGCATTAAAGGATTTTAAACCAAAGAATTTTTTAACCACTCCTTGCTAAGATGAGCTGAAATAGCACCATTAGTCCTTGGTTCTGGTCTGTGTTTAAATGCTTTATATTTTTAAAAGTTCACACTGGCTAATGTGTATAGAATGCATTGGGGATTTAGGGTAAACCAGAGTAGAATCAGGAAGTCCAGCTAGGAGCCTATTGCAGTTGTCAAAATAAAAAAAGGATATGAGCCTGGATCTTAGGCCAGGATGATACTAGTGGAGATAAATGGAAAGAGGTAAACAGACGGTATGTATTTTAGAATTGAAAGTAACAGGTTTATACTCAAAGTTTCTGATTTTAAGAACTTATTGGATGTGTGCAGCATTTATTGAAACTAGGAAGAATGGGAGAGAACTAGAGAATACATAGGTTAAAAAGATCATCAAGAATTCTATCTGGAGATTTTAAGTTTGAAGTGTCCATGGGGTGGGCATTTAGGATAAGGGGAAGACTCTTCCAGAAAGAAAAGCAGCTGAGGAAGAGGGCTTACTATCAAAGGAAACCTCTCTGGTGCTGGACAGATGTCAGACAAAGGAGACCATTCTTTTGAGGAGCACAGAAAGACAAGAACCAAGGACTAATGGTGCTATTTCAGCTCATCTTAGCAAGTATTTATTGAGTGGCTACAAGGACCACTGTAAGACTACTCTTCGATATTAGAAAAAGGCATGAACCTAAAGAGAGAAGACATGGTTTGAAGTCTAGTGAATTTGACAAAATTCTTTGATCTTTGTTGGATGATCATGAATACCAAATATCCCATTCACATGAAAGAATGTCTATTTAGATATAGACTCATATTGTACATTTTGGGAGTAAGAATTATGAGCAATCAATGTGAATAGTATTAGATCCTATTGCTTTCTGCAAACAACCAATGGCTTTTGTGATGATTTAGAGTTAATTTAGTTTCCCTTACAGGCCAGCTTTTGCATCATACAGGTGAAGCAGATCAGAACAAAATGATACCAAGGATACTGGTGTGTGTATACTGAGCTCCATGTGGGTGAAGCAACATCTCTCAGAATCACTGAGTCTCAGCAGATCTTTACCCCGATTGTATGTGGCCGTGATTGACAGTCACAGCATGATTACATTGTTTGCAGTCTGTTTTCCATCGTATCTCAAACACATCAGTGTTGTCTGTGCATCTGACAGATGTACAAATGAACCTTCTTTAAGAGCCCACCTGTCAGCTTTAATCCACAGCCTCAGCAATACATGCCAGCGATGGCTTGCATTCCCTCCTATACAATCACCTAGATTTGCTGCTTCAATAAAATGTATGTTTTCCACTCCTTCACTTTGCCCTGTAGGACAGCTCAATTTTTCTCAAACACCATGTACTTTTACACTGCCAAACCTTTGTTCCTACCAAGGTTCCTTTGGCCTAGAATGTCCCTACTACTCACCTTCCTGCTGATTTATTATTCATACTTACAGACTCAGATAAATACAAAATCTCTTTCTCTTCAACACATTAGATGGAATTCATCACATCCTCATTTATATTTCCATTTCATTATATGTATAATTCAATGTACTTGTTCAACAAGCATTTAAAGAATGCTATTGAATATCAGGACTCTTTAAGATGCAAAGGACAAAAACTTCAAATCCAAGTAGCTTAAACAAATGAACTCACCTAACTAAAAAGTACAAGGAAAAACATGAAATCCAGGCATTCAATGATGATTTTACATTTTTTGTTCTGGTTCAAGCTAATTAGGTTGGGTTCCCTAGAAACAGAGCCAGGGATTCTTATATGACTTACTGAGAAGATGCATTCAGAAAAAGGTTCATGAAGGAAACAGGATAGGACAGAGGAAGAAAGCTAAGCAAAAATGTGCTCTCAGCTGGAGATGAGCTTCAGCCTTTTCCCCTGAGGAGATAAATTGCACCACAGAGCTTATCCCATCTTGAGGTAAAGGAGTCTGTCTGCCTTTTGCACCCCTTTTCCAGTCTAAGAATTGAGGGTTGTAGGATAGGGAAGAATTGTGCTAATAGTCTCAGTGACAGAGATCTAAGTAGGGCACCAATGCTATCTATGTGGCAGGCATGACAGCTGCCAGTAGCCCAAGATTCCTGTGCATCTTGACCAACCTCAGAAGAAAGAGCTCTCTTCTTAATTCTCTGATTGAACAGTTCCCAAGGAGAACTCTGCTGCATGCAACTATTTTGCAAGACAAATGGGGTCAGAACCAAGCAAACCACTTGGAGTGGATGCTATACTAGAAAGGGCATTCTTTTAGCAAAGAAAAGAGAAGAAGGATGAATAGACAAAGACAAACCATACCAGGCACTGGTAGAAGTAAGGGACAAATGGTGAACAAAAGCACCTGTCTCTGCTTTCATGGAGCACATTCACCTTGTTTAGTGACAGACAGACTAATATAAGACACTGCTATGAAGTCAGGTATATGATTTAGTAGAGGAAATATTGCTTTGGTACATTATATAGAAGGAGTCACCTTATTCTTCTGGAGGGTTGATATTTTATTCAGCTTTATATCTACAGTGCCCAGATAGTACTTTAAGTATTGTTGGTGCTCAATAAATGAGCAAATACAGCTTGATGTGTGGATTTAGGGGTTTGAGGAGGCAGTAACCCTCTCTAGGAGTTGAATTTTCAGACAGTTTATGAGCCATGAAAGAAAATTACTCACTACTTTATGGCTATATCATGCTTTTAGGTAAATTCTTATTATATCTGGCTCTTAGTGATTTTTTATTTTTTTTTTGGTCATTCCCAAATTCTAACACCATCTTCAAAAGACTAACCTACCAATTCTGAGAATATTAATTTCACTCGTATAATTCACTGATCATCAACTTTGTGCTTTTAGAGTGCTAAATGTCACAAAAGATACAGAGATGAACAAACTTTAGTGCCAGCAAGCAAGAGTTCAGGACTGTCTAGTAGGGATAAATGTGATGAATTGTAATAGTAAGGAAAGCAAATTTCATTTTGTGTATTTTCTGGATCACTTCTAGGAGAATTGTAGGTTTTAAAATGTGCACTTAATCATATTCATTGCCTCTGACTCTAAGGCCAGAAGAATGTAAACTTTTAAAATGAAGTCTTTATATAGTGCTTTGAAGACAGAAACAGCAAAGAGTCTGTCATCCTTGACTTGAATCTCTTTCTTGCCTTCCACATCTGGTCCCACCTACAGATTAAATCTTCATGCCATCATCCTAGTCCAAGTCACCCTCTTCTCTCACATGGACTCACCCTCATCTCTTACCTGAAAAAGCCACCTAACTGTTCTTTCAGATTTTGTTCATTGAGTCCTTTCTGCCCATTCTTCATAGTTATATAAATGGTAATTTTTCAACATCGTAATTTTAATCACATCTTCTGTGGATCCCTATTTCGGCCTCATTTAAAATTCTGTCTGGCTCCTCATTTTACTGAGTATAAAATCTAGACCCTTTACAGTGGTCCAGTGGGCTCTACATGAGTTAACCCAACTTTCCTTCTCTGCTCCCTGATCACTAAACTGCACTGCCAGTCTTCCTTCAGTTCTGCTCACACTGGAGGGGAGAGCCTTCACACCTGTGACCTTCCCTGCACATCTAACTCCATTTCAATCTTAGCTTAAATAGTGTGGCTTTTAGAGAGACCCTCCTGGACAACTTATGTTTTTTTTTAATATTTTATTTTTTAGTTGTAGATGGACACAATGTCTTTATTTTATTTTTATGTGGTTCTGAGGATCGAACCCAGGGCCTTGCATGTGCTAGGTGAGCGCTCTACCTCTGAGCTACAACCCCAGCCCCCTCCCAGACAACTTATTAAAGGAGGGTGTCATCCCTTCCCTAGGTACCTTTATTTTCTATCATAGCACCAAATTCAGTTCACTCACAGTGTGCATCACAATTTGCAATTAAAGTATTAAGTGTTTATTGTCTATCTTCCCCCACTAGGCTCCTGTTCCAGGAGAGCAAGGGGCATATCTTTTATTTTCCAACAAGTAATGTACTCATTACTTGGTTCAGTGCTTTTCTTATAATAGATGTTCAGTAAGCATTTAGTTAGTGCAGTTTAATTCTTCCATTCATTCATTTATTCAAGAATGCCGCGACCCCTCGCCGGCAAGGGAAAACACGACACAGGATTCTTCTTTCAGCAGTTTATTCAGGCCTTGATTCAAGTATCATCTTCTAGTGACCCGTCGCCGAGTGCCCAAGCACAGCCTAATAAAGCCTCCAGCATACCAATCTTAAGCTGCCACGTGGACCTTTCTCATAGGATGGGAAGGGATTGCGTGCCAATTCTCCATATTAGGAGTTGTTTATCACAGGCCACAGTGGAAGCCGGCGCCATCTTCTAATGGCGGCCATGGTCTAATTAGAACGGCTCACCACAGTTCCCCCTTCTGTTTTATAAAACAATGCAGGCGAAAGTAGAGGTCCTATCCCACTGTGCAGAAGTGGCTGCAATGTATGGTTCAGTCCTAAGGAGGGCCCTTCCCTAGACCTGGTCCCATATCAGCTGACGCCTTTTTTCGTAGGGCGGGGCGTGGACGTCAAACCCGCATGCAATAGGACATGCTTTCCTTGAGGTCCGTTGAGGGATCACTCAAGTGCAGTGCCTTGCCTCGCATCCTGCATCGTGACGACGGCGAGAAGTAGGATAACACAGGTAGCCTGGTAGTAATGACAAGATTTAAGTTGGCAACACAATCCCTAAGCCCCAGAGGAAGGTAAAAGGTCTATAGCTGAGAAGAAAGACCAGTCCTGAAACCCATCTGCGTGCAGTGGTAACAAGACCTGCAGAGTGCAAGGGCTATTCAGCACTGGAAGAGAATAAGGAAGAGGACATGCCAATCCCAGTGCAATGTGAAACT
>NW_026000174.1:26413124-26438109 GCF_001458135.2 Marmota marmota marmota | reverse complement strand
GCTCTCTCCTTATTTACAGGGGAGCGTCCTTTTTTCCGCTCTCTCTTTATTTACAGAGAGAGCGCCCCGCTATTTGCTTGCGGATTCCCACTTTACCTGGGAACTTACCGGTGCACCACCCTGACTGCTGAAAGTTCTGGATCCTGGGTTCGAGGAATATAATTCCCCGTCCAGGCCACCAATTGCCGTGACCCCTCGCCGGCAAGGGAAAACACGACACAGGATTCTTCTTTCAGCAGTTTATTCAGGCCTTGATTCAAGTATCATCTTCTAGTGACCCGTCGCCGAGCGCCCAAGCACAGCCTAATAAAGCCTCCAGCATACCAATCTTAAGCTGCCACGTGGACCTTTCTCATAGGATGGGAAGGGATTGCGTGCCAATTCTCCATATTAGGAGTTGTTTATCACAGGCCACAGTGGAAGCCGGCGCCATCTTCTAATGGCGGCCACGGTCTAATTAGAACGGCTCACCACAAAGAATATTTTAAGCCCTAAGATTTTTTTTTAAACTTTGATGGCTAAACATAAAGTATGTATAATTTTCAAGGTTTGAGCAGTTCTCTGGGTTGAAGATGTACTCAGTGATAGAACAATCCCCTAGGATGCTTGAGGCCCTGAGTTTGATCCCCAGCACTGCAAAAAGAAGAAGAAGAAAAAAAAAAAAGATTTTTTCTGTTTTGCTTGCCTTTGAGGAAAAACTTACTTGGTTTGGGGAAACCACTTGAAAGGTTTTGTTATATCTACAACTATCTCACAAAATACTCATCCACTAGTTTGGGGGAAAGTAGAAACGACCCGAACAGATACGTTGCATGTGAAGCAGCTCAGTTTTCTGTTTTATTATATAAACTTGATGTGTGTTTTGATGGACTCTTCTGCAGAATTTGTGCTTACTTGGGGAAAATTATTCTTTGGCTGAATTTAAATAGCTTTATTGTTGTTATTTTGAAAATATGAGACTGTGTCTTTACTCCAAAAGATCTGGAAATCTGAAAAATGTACTAAAATATGAGCTTCTGAACTTTCTCTGGAGCTGGAGGAGAGAATAAGAAGAAAGGAACCAAACCAAACCAGGTTGGACTGAACCAAGTTTTGATACCTATAAAGAATAGAATGAATAACCTAGTTGTGCTGATATTGAAATATTAATCCAATGAGATTGTATTTTTGTAGACCATTTAACATGATAACCCCGCTGTGGATAACAGAAGGGTTTTTTCCTGAATGAAGTGAATGCCTCCATTCCTACTTGTCCTGTAAGGCTGGAAAGATGCTGATCCTGGGACAGAAAATGATGGCTACGGCAATGGTCCTGCAACCTGCACTTCAGCTTCACAGCAGATGAAGTGCTCACGGAACTTTCTTGTGATAGGTAAAATAACTGTAGTCACAACCTTCCAAGGACCCTGCATGTATGGGTCTAATCTGGGTCTAAAGACCATAAGTAGAACTTTGATCCATTACCTGTGACTAACACTCAGGAACTCTTTGGCTTCGTTAAATAAGCCAACAACAAAATTTTACTGGAGGTTTACAATGTCAGACTTGGATTAAGGTGCCGGCACCTAAAAAGAAGAAAAAAAAAAAAAGAGGAAAAGAAATAAGAAAACAATATATGATCTTGGGGAATTCACAGTTTAGTAGGAATACCCAGAAACCAGTGAGCAACTGAGTTTACAAACAGACAAAAGTAAATCATATGTAAAAATAGAATTTTGACCCATTCTGTGGGTTATGAAGATTGAGGAGGGAGGAGAGAAATACAGGGAAATTCAAGGTTAGAGTTTGGTAGAGTTTTGTTAATAGAAGAAAGATGAGAAAGGAAAATTTTAACAGGAAGTTAAGATTCACATTCAGCAAAAGATTTAGGAAAACAGAGTCTTTGAGAGGTAAACCTGAATGGATAGGATGTATGGAATCATTAGATGGCTTTGAGAATTGAACTCTGTGCTCCAAAAATGTATGTTGAAGTCCTAACCCTTGGGGACCTATGAACATAACCTATGGATCTATGAAGATAAAAACAAGTTATGCTGAGGCAATCCCCAGTACCCTCCCCAGAACTAGTTGAGGTGATATCGAGGTAGGACGGGCCCTACCTAGTGTTCTTTGTTTGTCTTGTTTTTTGGTGCTGGGGATTGAACCCAGGGCCTTGTGCATGCAAGGCAAGCACTCAACCAACTGAGTTATATCCCCAGCCCCCTACCTAGTATTTTTATAAGAAGAAAAGACAGAGGCGTGGACATACATGCAGGGAAAAATGCTATGTGAGGTTAAAGGCAGAGACTGGTGTGATATGTCAATATTCAGAGGAACACAAAGGATCTCTGGTAACTCCCAGGAACTAGAAAGTGGCAAGAAAGTATCCTCCCCTAGAGCCCTCAGAAGGAGCAGGGCCCAGCAGATACCTTGATTTTGGACTTCTAGCCTCCAGAACGGTGAGAAAATAAATGTTTTAAACCACCAAGTTTTGGGCGCTTTGTTATGGCAGCCCAGGAAACCAATTCAGATGGCATGCTTACAGATGCTTGAAGAACTGGAAGAGGGATTAAAAGAGGATAAACTAAGGTACTAGAGTTTTTCTTAGACTTAAAAAAAATTTAAACAAAGGCTTTTCTAAATACCACATTCTTCTTAACATTCTCACTTCCTTTGGCTTGCTTATCATAGGACGGTGCTTGTCTCCAGCAAGAGCTTAGGCAGTGACAAGATGGTCTAGGGATTTCTCACTAAGAATATTGTAGGATTTATCCATTTTATGAACTTGTTTTCTATTTCCAGATATCCCCACTTGAATGTTATCATTTGCTCTGATTGCATGTGCCTCTTATGTCCTCATGCTTTCCTCAACTGAATTGGCTTCTTTGGCAGATTTATCACTTTCTGCTCCTAGTACTCACTATCTTGACCGCTAAATTTTTTTGCATTTGGCCAGGTACAGAGCTTGGGTTTCATGCAGTTAGAAATTTGTCAAAAGATTTAAAATAAGCTTTTAAGCATTTTAAAAATAATCTTGCAGATGTTTTTTTAATAAGGTATTAAACATTTTCAACATACGTAAAAGGAGAGACAGTCGAATACTGAACTCAAAATAAACATTATCTGTATACAACAATTATCAAGATTTGCTATGCTTGCCTCAGCCCATCCTGCCCATCCCAATCCAACATCTTTTTCTGAAGAAATACTTTTAAAAAGTATAGATCTCCTGCCACTTTGCCCCTCTATACTTTATTATACATCTCTGAAAAATATGGACATTGTCTTCCATAACCATGATGGCACTATTGTTACCGAAATCTCCATCCTCGTCCCTGGTATCAATCCAATAATGAAGACAGGTTTTGAGAAAAAAGAAAAAAAATTATTGTTTTGTTAGCAAAGGAGAAACACGGGGACTCCTGTCCTAGAGTCTATGATTCTCCCCATCAAGGGGAAAAGGGGGTTTTTAAAGAAGTGATCCAGAGAAATCCCATTTCCTGAGATTAGGGAGGAGAGATTAGAGAGGAAAAGATTAGGGAAGAGAAAATCAGGGAGAAGAAGGTCAGGGAGGAGAAGTGACCTCTGATACACTATGACAAAGTGTATTCAGAGAAGTTTAGCTTCCATTCTCATCCCTTCCATCCCCTACTTCCCTAAGTAACATTTATTTTTTAAAATGCCTGATTCAGCCTTATGTCTTTTAGAAAATATAAGCAATTATGCATGTGCTCTCTTATTTCTCTTGCTTTATCACACAAAAGTTAAGTTATATTGTTCCATGTGTGTCTTATTTTTTTAAAGTAACAATACATTCTGAGTTTCCTCTCCATACTAATTTCTTTTTAAGGCTATCTACTATCTTCTGGTTTATTCAACCAGTTTCCTATTCATGGACATTTTGTTGTTTTCAGTCTTGTGCTATTTCAAATAATACTGCATAAGACTAATACATACACTGTAATTATATATATATAAATCAGTTTGTACTTTGACAGTGTATCTTTTAGATAAATCCTTACAAATGAGACAGAGTCAAAAGGTAAATGCATATATAATTCTGCATGATTCCTTCCATAACATATATACCAGTAAAACCCACCAACTGTATATGAAAGAGCCTATTTCTCCTACAGTCTTGCCAATAGACTATCTGAGAAACCAGCCTCTACCTCAGAGCAAAGCCTGTCCAAGGAAGCGGGCATGACCCTTGTCCTTGGAAAGACCCACAGAGCACTCCTAGGCACATACCCACCCTGCTGAGTTGTTTATCTACAAATAACAGGTGAGATCTGTAGTACCAGGTGTCCCTGACTCAGTCAGGCTAGGTGAGGACCCATAGCAACCCCCTAGCAACCACCAATCAGCATGAGACAAGGAAAATACCTGGGATGCCAGATGACCCTCCCAGTAGTTTATGGTGATTGATAACATGTTGGGAAACCATGTCGTTCAGCACGTACTCCCCTCGTGGCTTAAACCAATCAGTTCAAACGAATCCCCCTCTTGTACTAACCAATCACCCTTACCCAACTTGTTCCCGCCAGTGGATGTGCTAATCATGTTTTAGAGTTGTTATATGATTTTCCCACAGTGTGTGATGATTTGCTAAGAGATGCTATGATGTATGTGAAGTCCCTGCCTCCCCCAAAGAGTGTATAAAACTGCTGCAAACCCTGGACTCGGGGCCTCTCAGAGTCACTAGTTGCTGTGTGCACGCGGAGGACCTAGCTAGCTCGCAATAAACACCTCTTTGCTGCTTACATGGATCTTGGTCTCTGGTGGTCTTTTGGGGGTCCCGAATTCGAGCATAACATATCTTGTCAACTTCTTTAATTTTTCCTAATCCAGTAGGTAAGAAGAAATATTATGATAGTGGTCCACTTTATGCTTTGAATTAGCCCTTGCTGCCCAGTCACTGTGTCTTATTTTTTTTTTTTAAGAGAGAGAGAGAGTTTTTTAATATTTATTTTTTCAGTTTTCGGCGGACATCTTTGTTTGTATGTGGTGCTGAGGATTGAATCCGGGCCGCACACATGCCAGGCGAGCACGCTACCGCTTGAGCCACATCCCCAGCCCACTGTGACTTATTTTTAAAAGTGACATGTTTCTTTATTTTCCTCTCTCTTGGCTCCTCCCTAATCTCAAGGGGAACAGGATTACCTTTCTTCCCCCTCCTACCAAGTAATTCAATCTTTGGGGATGGCACCAGAAGATCTCAGAAATAACTATCTCCCAAATTAATAAGTGAACTACAATGCTGATAGAGAACACAGGGAATGTAGCCCTTGAATGTAGCCTCTTTAAAAATCCCCTGTTCCCCCTGATGGGCAGAATCACAGCTTCTGGGACAGGAGTCCCCTGTGCTTCTCCTCTGCTAGCAAAGCAATAAACTTCTTTTTCCACTATCTTGTTATTGGATTAGCACTGGGGACAAGGACCAAGCTTTTGTTAAGAACACCATACACAAAAATTAACTCATGGGGAAGGAGGGAAAGGAAGGACAGCAGAATAAAATAGACATTATTATTGCTGTATGTATATACGTGACTGTATGACCAATGTGATTCTACAACCTGTACACTCAGAAAAATGAGAAATTATACCCCATCTGATTCAAATGTATGGTATGTCAAGATCATTGTACTGTCATGTGTATCTAATTAAAACAAATCAAAATTTTTTTAAATTAACTCATAATGGGTCAAAGACTAAATGTAAGCGCTAGAGCTATAAAATCTTAGAAGAAAACAAAAGTAAGTATTTGGATTAGGCAATTTAAAAGTAAATTTAAAACTTTTGTATTGCAACATAGGCATCAAGAAAGTGAAGTGACAATCCACAGAAGGGGTATTTTTTTTTCAAAGGTTGTGTTTTTGTTAAGGGGCTTTTAAGAATTCTTACAACTCAAAAATGAAAAAGATGACACAATTTTTTTTTAAAGGGAAGAGGTTTTCTGTAAAAACTTTGTCTGAAGAAGATATACAAGTGGCCAATAATCACATGAAAAGAAACTCATTAATCATCTGGAAAGTGCAAATCAAAACCATAATGGGAAACCATTTCCTACCCCTTAGGATGGTTGTAGTCCTCAAAATTACAGACAATACTAAGTGCTGGTAAGGATGTGAAAAACTTCAACCCTCACACAGTGCTAGCAAGAATGTAAAATGGTGTTGTTGCTTTGGAAAACAGTTTGGCAGCTCCTCCAAATGTTAAACCTAGAATTATCATATAGCCCAACAATGCTGCTCTCCTTGTCATATACCAGTGACTTGGAAATACCAAAAATTTATAAAATGAATGCTTAGACTGTTATTGTTAGCCAAGCACAGGAAACAGCCTGGATCCCAGGTGACTATAGTTGAACACCCACTCACACATAAGAAATAAACAAATGATGCAAAAAGGTAATGTGAGTTTAATGCAGTTAGGTCAAAACTGGAGGGAAATAGCTAGTCACTCTCTCTGCTGGTCCTATAGAAGTGGTTGTAATTTATAAAAACAAAAGCCAGGAAATACCTTTATGTAGATTTAGCTCACATCACAATTCCTGCTTTTCAGCTCTTTCTGGTCCTGTTGCCAAAAGCTCAGTCCTTGTCCCTGATGTCAATCCAATAACAAGGACACCGTTTTGAGATAAAGGAAAAAGAAGATTTATTGCTTTGCTAGCAAAGGAGAAACACAGGGGACTCCTGTCCCATCAGACCAAAAATTTATAAAATGAATGCTCAGACTATTACTGTTAGCCACACACAGGAAACAGTCTGGATCCCAGGTGACTATAGTTGAACACCCACTCACATAAGAAATAAACAAATGATGCAAAAAGGTAATGTGATTCTGCCCATCAGCAGGAATGGGAGCTGTTAAAGAGGTGACTCAAAGCCACATTCCACTTGTTCTCTGTTGGAGTTGTAATTCTCTCAATAAATTTGGGAGATAGTCATTTCTGAAATCTTCTGGTACCATCCTCAAAGTCGGGATTACTTCATTCCTATGGTGGGTGTGTACTCAAGGACAGATAAATCTGCCTAAAATGGGGAAAAAAGCTAATCCTGTTTCCCCTAAGATTGTGGGGGCGGGAAGAGGAAAAGAAAGAAACATGTCCATTTTAAAAATAAGCTGTAGTGACAGAGCAGCAAGGGCTATATTTGAAGCATAAAGTGGACCACTGTTGCATTTCTCCTCTATCAATTTCTACCTTCTATTTCTATGGAAAAATGGATGACAACATCTCCAAACTGCTTCCTGCTGAAAAGGGGCAAAGTTGAGGGAAGTAACCCAAAGTCCTTGTTTTCTATCAGGTGGGGCATGGACAGTTAAGGGCATTCAGCATCAGAGCTGTCCAGAGGTCCATAGTGGTGGATGGCAAGTGACTGGAGAAGGCATACATAGGCAGGGATCATGCTAAGATAACAATAAAGACAGCAAAGCATTCCTTTTTTGTAAATAATTAGCACAAAAAACAGTTAGTATTTCAGCCAGTCTCTGAAAACAATGAGGACAATAACTCATAATCTTATCAGTGAAAAACAGATCAAGTACATCAATGCAGGTGCTTAGGAAGATTTGTAGGTCTATGAAATCAGACTCAAATTAACTCAGAACAAATTTGCTAATCTTATGATCATCATTATTAGTCACTCTTACACAAGAATCTTTCCTTTATAGCCTCCAGCTTTACTTACTTTTGATAGGGCTGACACAAGTACATTGTAAGTTACACTAAAAAAAAAAAAAAATTGACCATTGTTTTTCTTTTTAAATATTTGTGTAAACTGTGCTTTCGGGCCATACTCTCCTGCCAGGTGTTTAAGACCAAGTTGGTCAAAACTGATCTTGTTCCTATCTACTCTTAAGAGTCAGCTAAGATTCCTCAGAGATCACTCTTGGGGACATGTGCAAAGCCTCCAGGCTGCTTTAGCTTTTCTCTACCAGTGGTGCCACTTGCCAGGATGAGTTGGGGTCTGCCCGTACATGGCTTCTCTTGGAAGCATCAGGAACATTTCTGTTTCTTGTGACCCACCTCTCTGCAGAGTGCACTGGTTGGCTTCCCGTTCTCTGGAGTCCTCTCCATCTCCCTGATTAGCAGATTGGGTAACTTGCCAGAGTTGCAGGGCCCAGAGAGGGCTCCCATCATTCTCTGGGTCCTGGCTGACCTCAGAGGGCAAGACCCAAAATGTTGGTTGCTTTTTCCTCGGCCTTTTGGTTTCTAAGTTTTTTAGTTTTAAACACCCAGCAAGTCCATTTCACCAGTCTTAAAGAGTGAGTAACAGGTTATAACTTCAATACCTATAATATACACATACCCCTTACGTTGGCAGCAGGTCCACCCTGGCCCCTGGAGCCCAACCTCCACTAGTTTGTTCTGCATGCCAGTGTGGCCAGCTCACAAGGCCATGGCGAACTTGCGGTTTTTCTGTTCCTGCTTGTCCGTCTGAGACATATGTATCCCACGGGAATGCCTTGACCTTTTCCGGTCTGATGGACTTCTTGTTAAGGGAGGTTTCGGTACCTGACAATAATAGATGTTGAAACTAAATTTCTCCCCCCTCCCTCCTGCTTTTGTGTAGTTTTCCACTTCTGCTGCTTGGGGTATAAAAAAAGTGTGTTACCAATAAAGGGTATTGACTCCTGGATGAAGAACCTTGGTGTCCTGTGTGTCTTTTAACCTTGCCGTCCCTCGCCGGACTCGGCTCCCTTGGCCGGACGCGGCAATTGGAGGTTCCCACCGAGATCCGGAAAGCAGGGGTAAGCGGACGGGGCTCACCTTCTAAGAAAGAAGGGGGAGGATTGGTTTAAAGATAATTTAAAGAGACAGGGTACGTACCATGGGTAACTCAACAGCGAAGGTTCGTCTGGCCAACGAACTGAAAGAGCTGTTAAATACACAAGGAACAGGAATAAAAACTAAGACTGCAACCGAATTCGTTGAAATTATTGCCCAGGCTTGTCCTTGGTTTCTGACAGGAGGATTTCTTAATAATAGTGACTGGGACCTGGTGAGGCATGACCTTCAGAAATTATTGAGGGACCGGGGCTCGGACAGTGTCCCAGTTGCCACCTTTTCCTTATGGAGGTTGGTAAAGGATGCTTTATTAACAGATAAAGTAAAGATCAAGGATCAGCTTGCTGAATGTGAACAGGCCCTTAATCAGGTGCAGGAAGAGCAAATGGCAGAATCCTTAAAGGATGAGGGTCCTCTTGAGGACTCGGGCTCGGGGGGTAGGAAACGCCTCCAGATTTCTAAGCCCAAAAAGGATCCTGAGGACCTCAGTTCTCTCTCTGAGGAAGAGGAGGGATTAGAAAGGGAGATAGAGGAACTAGAACATCGCCTTAAAAGGGCAAATGTGAGGGTGCCTAGGGCCCCCTCAATTGCCGCACCTCCTCCCTATAATCCTGATTGGAATGAGGACGCCCCTACTAGACGGGCGGGGGTCCACTGGGGTTCTAGAGCGGCTCAGGTTTTTCCAATGATTGAAAACGTCGATGCTGATGGACAGCCGGCCAGAGCCCATGTCCCCCTAGCCTTCAAGGACATAAAACAGCTTAAGGAGGCGGTCATTAATTATGGACCTCATGCCCCTTTCACATTGACCCTCTTCGAGTCCTTCTCAGCCAGTCAACTAATACCTAATGATTGGCAGCAACTTTGCAGGGCTGTGTTATCTGGAGGGGATTTCTTATTGTGGAAAAGTGAATATCATGAAAGGTGCCGTGAGCTGGCTCAGATTAACCTGAATGCGGGCCATCAACGGCGAAATGCTGAAATGTTAACAGGAACTGGGCAGTATGCCACCATAGGCCAACAAATTAATTACGACCCAGGTGTTTATGCTCAAATAGCCTCAGCTGCAGTCCATGCCTGGAAAGCCCTGCCCGTTTCTAAGACTGAAGCAAAAATTTCCAAGATCTCTCAAGGGCCCTCTGAACCTTATTCGGACTTTATAGCCCACCTAATGCAGGCTGCTGGAAAAATATTCCCTAATCTAGAACAGGCTATGCCACTTATTAGACAACTGGCATATGAAAACGCTAACACTTACTGCCAAAATGCTATTAAGTCCTCCCGGGCCAAAAGTATAGATGACATGATTCGAGCATGCAAAGATATAGATGGGCCTCATATTACTGGTCAGGTTTTGGCTGCTGCCCTTAAGACTGGAATGCAAAAATCTGATAACAGGGGAACCCGCTCTAAGGGGTGTTTTAAGTGTGGGAAAGAGGGACATATAAGGAGAAACTGCCCGGAAAGGAGCGAGGGTGCTGGCAGAGGGATGCCTGGAATTTGTCCTAGATGTCATAAAGGAAATCATTGGAGCAGTGAGTGCAGGTCAAAATTTGACATCCAGGGTAACCCAATACCGTCGGGAAACGGGAGCAGGGGCCCGCCCCGGGCCCCGGAAGCCAAAGTGTACGGGGCAGTGCAGGGACAGAACAGTGCCCCAGGGAGTGGGCGTCTCCGCCGCCTCCCACTGACCAACCCCTTTCTATCTGGGAACTCCCCAGGGGAACACCAGGAAGCGCAGGACTGGACCTCAGTTCCACCTCCCGAGCGGTATTAACTCCCCAAATGGGACCTCAGACGCTGCCTACTGGGGTTTTTGGACCCCTGCCAGAGGGGACGGTGGGACTAGTGTTGGGACGAGGTAGCGCAACTCAGTGGGGCTTGAAGATTCTTACGGGGGTTGTTGATGCTGATTATCAGGGAGAAATAAAAATAGTAGTAGAAGCTACCCAAGGAATTGTTATTCTTCCCCCCGGGGAGCGTATAGCTCAATTGCTGCTGCTACCCTTAGCTTCCATTCCTGGGCACGCCCTCCGTGGGTCCCGGGGCGACGGCAGCTTTGGCTCCACTGGAACTCCCCAGGCCTTTTGGGTAGCTCATTTGGATTCGCGTCCCAACCTGACCATTGAGATACAGGACAAGGCTTTCAAGGGAATACTAGATACGGGGGCGGATGTCTCTGTCATTTCTGAAAAACAATGGCCACCTGCCTGGCCCCTCCAGAGTCCCTCGGCCATATTACAGGGGATAGGACAAACCCGACCAAAAAGAAGTGCCTCCTTTTTAAAATGGAGAGATGGCGAAGGACATAGTGGCCATTTCCAGCCTTATGTGGTGACTGGACTCCCCACGAATCTTTGGGGGAGGGACTTGCTTCATCAAATGGGGGCTATTCTTACTACCCAGACTTTAAAAGGAAATAATAACTTTGTTAATGATGCAATGCTAGACATGGGGTGGATCCCTGGAAGGGGACTAGGAAAGAGACATGAGGGCAGAATATCACCTGTGGATCCAGCGGAACAGGTTACCCGGCAGGGAAGAGACCGGAGAGGACTGGGAAATTTATCCTAGGGGCCACTGAAGTGCGGCCACCTCCACTGTCCATTACTTGGTTATCAGATGACCCTGTGTGGGTAGAACAGTGGCCCCTAACTAAGGACAAATTACAGGCCGCTTCCCTATTAGTTCAAGACCAGCTTAAGTTAGGACATGTGGTGCCCTCTACCTCCCCTTGGAATACCCCTATTTTTGTTATACAAAAGGGGTCTGGGAAGTGGAGACTTCTTCAGGACCTACGGGCTATTAATAAAACTATGCAACACATGGGACCCTTACAGCCAGGGCTACCCTTTCCTACTGCGATCCCAAAGGATTGGCATCTTATTGTCATAGATTTAAAAGATTGTTTCTTCTCTATCCCCTTAGACCCACGAGACCGAAAGCGTTTTGCTTTCTCCTTGCCTTCAACAAACTTTAGGGAACCTTACCAACGGTATGAATGGACCGTCCTACCTCAAGGGATGACTAATAGTCCTACAATGTGCCAATATTTTGTAGCTGAGGTTTTACGACCCTTTCGACAGCAGTTCCCACAGCTCTACCTCATTCATTATATGGATGACATCTTACTGGCAGGGCCCAAGAAAGAAAGGCTTCTTCAATCTTATGAAGTCCTCCAATCCCTTCTAAAAGGGGCAGGGCTGGTCATAGCACCCGAAAAGGTGCAGTTTCAACACCCTTACAATTATTTGGGATACATCATTAATAACATAGGAATCTTTCCCCAGAGACCCCAGTTCCAGATAAATCAGCTCAAAACTTTACATCAGTGGCAGACATTCCTTGGAGAAATACAGTGGCTGCGCCCGTCCTTTCATATTCCAACTGGAGAGCTCAAACCCCTGTATGACCTCTTGCGAGGAGATCCTTCTCCTACGTCGTGTAGAGTACCTACACCAGAAGCCTTACGAGCACTGAGGCTAATAGAAGAGGCTCTGCAGGACATGCAGATTACACAGATAGATTATTCTCTGCCCTTGTCATTTATAGTTCTACCTTCTAAAATTACTCCCACAGGAGTGTTCTGGCAAACGGGTCCCATTTATTGGGTCCACTTGCCGGCTTCTAACCCCCGGGTATTGACTCCCTTTTATGAGCTAGTTATTAACTTAATTTGGAAGGCTAAATATTTGGGTGATGCATTGTTTGGAAAAACCTTTGACATACTTATTCAACCTTACACTCAAGATATGATACACAAGTTACAACAAGAACATGACCTTTGGTGTCTTTTCCTGTGCAGCTTTAAGGGTCAGATTGATAATCACTTCCCTAAACATAGACTTTTGGAGGGCTTTAAAAGGTGTCCCATTATCTTCCCAAAGATTATGAAAAGGGAACCTATTCCAAAGGCCCAAACTGTATATACAGATGGGGCCAAAAATGGATTTGCCGTCGTTTTTGATGGATCTCAAATTCTCCGACAACCTGTGTCAGGTCAGTCGGCCCAAAAGGCGGAAGTTGAAGCTTTAATCATAGCTCTCAAAGTCTATAGTTCTATTCCTCTTAATGTATATACTGACAGCTTGTATGTAGCCAATCTGGCTCTAGTCATAGAAACAGCATCATATATTGGAAAGCAATCCACCATCACAGAACAACTACAGGTAGTACAGCTTCTCATTTGGGCTAGACGAGATCCTTTATACATTGGCCACATCCGAAGCCATTCAGGGCTCCCTGGACCTTTGTCAGAGGGCAACGCAAAAGCAGACGCTGCTACTCATGCTGTTGGCCTTTCCTGTGTGACGACCGAATATGATAAGGCCTTACAATTCCATAACAAATTTCATTTAAATGCACAGTCTTTACGCTTCCACACAGGATGTTCACGAGACCAAGCTTTACAAATTGTCTCATTATGTCCAACCTGTGCACCATTTATTCATTCTCCTTCCCTTGGGGTTAATCCAAGAGGATTACAACCTAATGATGTCTGGCAAACTGATGTTACACACTTCCCTAGCTTTGGTAAGCTCTCCTTTATACATGTTTCCACTGACACATATTCTGGCTTCATTTTTGCCACCTTACATACTGGAGAGAAGGCTAAGGACGTAATCAGTCATCTTCTAAAAGCCTTTTCCTCCATGGGCACCCCACGATGCCTCAAAACCGATAATGGTCCCGCATATGTAAGCCAGGCGGTTCAACGGTTTTGCACCCAATGGGAAATTAATCATAAGACTGGAATCCCTTATAATCCACAGGGACAGGCTATCGTGGAACGAGCCCATCAACATTTAAAAACTTATTTGCAAAAAACAAAAGAGGGGGAGATATACCGGAATTGTCAGGGACCACAAGCACTTCTAAGCATAACCTTATTTACTTTAAATTTTTTACTCACTGACACTGGAGGGCGCACGGCTGCACAACGCCACTTTTCCCCTCCCACTGTACAAGATGCTCAAATAAGGTGGAAAGATTTATCCACCGGAAAGTGGCAACCCCCAGCTCCACTCTTAGCTAGAGTGAGGGGAGCTGTATGTGTTTTTCCCCCAGGAACTGAGAAGCCCATTTGGATCCCGGAGCGCTGCACCAGACCGGTGAATGAAAATTCAAGACAAAATGAAGTTCCCAAGATGGCTGATCCTGCCGCTGTTGTTCTCACCCCTTCAAGTGAGTGCCGAGACACACCTCATGAGCTGGACCCCGCTTGTGGCATTCCTTCTGGACAGGTTTGCTGAAGGAGGGCTTGACCCCCCACCTGGGAATATTCATGAATATCTTTTTGGAGCCCCTTGTGAGTGTAAGGGAGGGCCCCGGCACTCGGCCCCCTCTGGTTATATCCAGAGCATTGATTGTGGGACTAAAGTAGCCTATATGGCGGCTGAACTCAATCAAAACATCGGAGGATTTGAGCAACCAAAATGGGTATGTGTTAATAAGCCCGGACTTGTTGTCCCTAATCCGACCGAGACTCTTGGAAGCTGTTCTGCCACTTGTCATTACACCCCGGCAATGCACATCTCCTGTTATACATCGGCCTCAATTTGTGTTAATAATCAAGGAAAACAGTATTTTGAGGCCATCCTAACTAACACCCGTGGAGAATGGGGGACCACTTATAATTATATTCCTTTTCTTGGTGACCGGGGAGGGGAAGGCATCACGACTCGGTTAACGGAGGCGGGATGTGAGGGCGTCGTGGGTAAACCTTCCTGCTGGCCCATGCAGGCCCCCATCGGAGTCTCTGATGGAGGGGGACCCACTGATGCTATCAAACACCTTCAGGTGATTAAGCTTTTAAAGCCGGAGATCCCTAAGCCTACATACCACCCCTTGATATTGCCCAAATCCCAGCTTCCTGATTTAGATGCCAATACATTAGATATCCTAGAAACTACCTTTTCTTTACTTAACAGTTCCAATCCTACCCTTGCTGGTGATTGCTGGCTCTGCATGACGGCAGGTGCAGTCATGCCATTGGCGGTTCCCATCAATTATACCATTGATGATGACAACACATGTCAATCTGGGCTACCCTTTAAGGTGCAGCCTCTAGGTGGTTTTATGTCATGCCTTCTGGGCATGATGCAAAATAATACCTATGATGTTGATGTTGGAGTCTCTTCCTTTGGAAACTGCTCATTAGTAAAGAATTACTCCTCACCTACTCCGCCCATTTGTCCCCCTAATGGTACAGTTTTTATGTGTGGTGGAAATTTAGCTTTTCCCAGGCTCCCAGCAAATTGGACTGGTGGTTGCGTTCTGGCATTACTGCTTCCTGATATCACGATTATCTCAGGAGATGAACCCCTACCCATTCCTAGCCTAGACATCTTAGTTAGAAGACACAAGAGAGCTGTGCAGGCCTTACCACTCCTTGTTGGCCTTGGAATAACCGCTGCTGTGGGTACAGGCACGGCGGGATTGGGTACGGCTATACATTCTTACCGCCGCCTATCTCAACAGCTTATAGATGATGTGCAAACCCTGTCGGGAACCATTAAAGACTTACAAGACCAGATAGACTCTCTAGCAGAAGTAGTTCTTCAGAACAGGCGGGGTTTAGACTTGCTTACTGCCAATCAAGGGGGAATTTGTTTAGCCCTTGGGGAGAGGTGCTGTTTTTATGCTAACAAATCTGGCATAGTTCGCACAAAAATTAAACAACTCCAAGAAGACCTAGAAAAAAGGAGGAGGGAATTATTTGAGAACCCTCTCTGGACTGGACTTAATGGATTTTTGCCTTATCTTCTTCCCTTATTGGGACCATTGTTAGGCCTCCTTCTAGTAGTGGCAGTAGGACCCTGCATTGTAAATAAGATAGTACAATTCATTAAAGATCAAATTAATATCTTAGCCTCTAAGCCGATACAGGTTCACTATCAACGCTTAAAGATGGATGATCGCCTCTCTGAAATATACTTCAGACCGATCCGAAGATGAGTGTCCTCCTTAAAAGAAGAACTCCTGCCATATCTTTTCTCTATGCATACCTCTCCCTCTTGCTTTCCTGTACTAGGATCTTTGCTGTCTAATCTCTCGGTCCAATCACATCTGCCATTCGGCGGTGACGGTCGTGGGTCCCGTAGGTGGAGACGGTTAAGCGTTCACCGCAATAATGTCTTGATAGGTCATAACACCTTGAGCTGATCTTGTAGTACCCAGTGACGGGCAACTTTCACGCTTGCTGTGCGACCTAAGACAGGGAATCGGGGCCTTCCCAGAGACGGGTAAGCATCGCAAGGGCTGTGAACGACCTAAGACAGGGGCTGCTTGATTCCCACTGGCATGCAAAAAAACAAAAGAGGGGGACTTGTTGGCAGCAGGTCCACCCTGGCCCCTGGAGCCCAACCTCCCCACTAGTTTGTTCTGCATGCCAGTGTGGCCAGCTCACAAGGCCATGGCGAACTTGCGGTTTTTCTGTTCCTGCTTGTCCATCTGAGACATATGTATCCCACGGGAATGCCTTGACCTTTTCCGGTCTGATGGACTTCTTGTTAAGGGAGGTTTCGGTACCTGACAATAATAGATGTTGAAACTAAATTTCTCCCCCCTCCCTCCTGCTTTTGTGTAGTTTTCCACTTCTGCTGCTTGGGGTATAAAAAAAGTGTGTTACCAATAAAGGGTATTGATTCCTGGATGAAGAACCTTGGTGTCCTGTGTGTCTTTTAACTTCGCCGTCCCTCGCCGGACTCGGCTCCCTTGGCCGGACGCGGCACCCTTACATTTAATTGGGGTTAGTGTTAGTACTAGAAGTCAGCATTATATACTACCTGTCCTATAGGTGATGGCTTATTATCTCAAATTAACCCAGGTTGGGTTTTTGTTTTGTTTTCTTAGAAGCAGTAACTTTGCAAAACACTAACAGGCAATAGTTATAAAGTCTACAAGGAATATACAAAATGAAATTAATGGGGCAAAAATATATTCAGTTTGTGTAATAGCTATGAACCAAGAAAAAGACTTCATAATCTTAAACCATTACATAGTTATATAGTATATTCCCTGTTTGAGATCACAGTAATCTTTACAACAAAAATCAATCTTTTGAATACAACTTTGAATGAGCTGAAGTCTAGCCTATTTTGGAACCAATTTATCATGGAGTAAGGTGGGAGGCAGAGCCTTATCTCAGGAGGTAAGGCAGGGCTCTTCACAAATAACACAACACTTCTGAAACATGAATCAAAGAAAGGCTAAGAGAGCTTTTAACTTCCTTTTTGTGGAAGAAGTGGCAGAATGCTTCCATGTTTTACAGTGTCACCTTTAAACAGATCAGTTTCTTCTTATTACCTTCCAAAAAATAAATTTAAATTTCTATTTCAGTGTGAAGAACAACACAGAGTTGTATATATAACTTACTGACAACTGGTTACTTTATCCAGCTATAAAACATCAAATGACATTAATAAATATTAACCAAATTTGTTATTTTTATATAAATCCAAGACTTTTGCTACACATAATTTTAGTTTGGAGAACACCAACTCAGCAATGTGCTCTCCTAAGCTTTACATTTAACTAAGTTTAACTTTTAAAGTACAATTTAGAATCCATAGTGTATAGTAACCATAATCACAGATCTACATGGGTTAACAAAATCAAAGGATTGTTTTATATCTCTTATACATTTAGGAAATAGTTTTAATGATCAGAACTTAGTTAAAGCAAACAGATATAAGAAAGGTCTTTAAATGACAGTGTGGCCCTTCTATGTCAGACACAATGTATAAAAGAGAGCACTTATTGGTATCTTGCCCGTAAACTTACATAAATTTTCATCTTATAAACTTTTACATAACACTTAGACAGATATAGTTCTCAGATGCGTACATATACCTATTCACATATATTTGGGATGTCAACAATATTGTTATAACCTAAATAACAGTTGTTTGTTTAACCAATTACAAGGTAACCATTTAAAATTTTAAAATAGATAAAAACCCTAATTCCTTTAAGATTTAGCTAACAAATACAAGAAAATTATCGTAATAGATAAGAGTAGATCAATGTTTCAGACTTTGCTTTAACTGACTCTGTTAAATATAGCCAATTTAGTCACAAACAAACTTTTTGAGATTTACCTTCTACAAACTTTCTGTGACTTCCTTAAACATTCACAACTTCTTTACATCCTTAGTTTTGTCTCTTTCATCTTCTACTTTAGCACAAAAATATTACTTTACCAGACAAAATACTTTCTCATCCAGAAACATTTTTTTTTACCTTTTAATCTTCCATACTGAAATATATTTCCATACCTATAACTTTAGTTTTGGACCCTTTCTTTAATTCACATTCTGAAACAGACCTTATGAATGTTATCTGTGCATTTAATTTATACAACAAATTTCATCTCAGGAGAAGGTTGGACAATCCAGCATATACTAAAACAAAACAAAACAAGCAAACAAAAAACCCCCACTGTGCCTCAATCTTTTTTCTCCCAGGTTGCATTCAAGGCATTGAAGCACAGGATATTTTTGAGCCTGACCTGTCTCCATTATCATTATCACAATGCCATCAACTTTAAGTGAGTTACCCACCGTCAACTATACCCAGAGGCTCCTTTGGGGCCTTTTTCTTATACTAAGCATATCGATATGCAATGGAAGAGGACCTTTCAATTCTTTTCTTTAGGCTTCTTTGAAGATCCCTTTGCAGAGCCTGCCTACAAAACACAGGTTGGCCTTAGCTTCTGTCTTTTTCTTTCCTGGGTACAGTTGTTTATTTTGCCAGTCTTCCCAACATTTAGTTTGATAGGATATACTATAGCAAGAATTGTTTTGCTCCAGTGATGAATATCCCCTGGCCAAATGGGGTGTCCTGTCAGATCTTAAGATGTGAGACTATTCCTGTCCTCAGATCATAATCTGACAGTGTTGGAACCTACTGCCACATCCTTTGTGGCCAGTAGCCTCTACACCACCCCCCAGGTGCAAAAGGGACTAAAAGGCAGGGCAGAGGCTAGGTTCTCTTTGGCCATTTTTCTACAGCCCAGGCAGCTTGTCTGGGATTTCCACACATACACCCCAATTTAGGGCAGTGTCCCTGACCACAGTGAGATGATCCGCATCTGCCTGGGGCCTGGCTGAGAAGCTGTGCTGAGAGTGCCAGTATTGGGTTTAAAAGATTAAAATATTTTTAACCCTTTCTTCTGGTGTCCTGCTATCCTTGCACACCAGAGGCAGTGCCTTCTGGCACCTTCAACTTAGTTCCTGATGGTTCAGACTCCTTATCATTCAGCTGCATAAATGCCTGTACATACAGAATCACTTTTATATACTTTATCCCTGTCATACCAACTTCAACATCAACATTGTATAATAATCCAGAAACAACATTTAAAGGCCAGATTGTGTTACAGTAAACCCTCTTTCTCTTATACAGGCTTATCCCTATAGGTGGCCCATGCAGCCAAGATCTCTCTGCTCTAGAGACTTCCAGTAAGATCAATGCAGCATGGCCCCATGTCTTAAAGAGCCAGTGTCAGACAAAAAACAGACAAGAGATCACTGAAACCAGGACTGACAGATGGGAACCTTTAAAACAGACCTGCACATACAAATTTCTTCCTCTTACTTTACCTTTGACAGACTGACTCCAATTGCAAAATTGGATAGTAATCTAGAAAGCTATTTAAAAGCCAGGTCATTACAGTAAAACATCATTTTAGACAGACCTATAAGTGTCCCTTTCTTCAACTCACTTTACCCCTGACAGATCAACTGTTAGGTTGGCAGGCTTCCCTTCCCTCTTCCCTTTCATGGTGACTGTGAGCGGAGACTTTCCACCTGGCTGAGGAGACCCGAAATGGCCAATCAGAAGCTGACATAGCAAGGGACCCCAAACACCACAGGTTTCCCCTCAGCGGAAGCAATCGCCCTGCCAATTCAATCAGCCCTGACCAACCCGCGACAAATAGAATCCGCCTAAAACCGGCTCAGCCTACCTGCTGTCTGAAGCTGCATTTAGAAGGCCTAGGCCCTCCTGCCTCCAGTTTCCCGTATTAGCATTGTTTTTGCTTTTCCCCCGCCTGTGACTTCCCTGGCCCTCACCCTTTCGCAGACTAGTGAAACCTGGCCCTGGAGCGCCCCCCAATAAACCTTCTTTTGGTGCCTCATTCTTGTTCCATGGTTCCTGATTTCACATGCCCCTTTCTGCTTTACACCAACTTCAATTGCAAGATTGTACACAAAAGAAACAGAGAGACAACCAGATAGGAGCCCCAAAACCATGGCTGAGAGATGGAACCTTTAAATTAACTAGCCAAGATCTTTCCCAAGAGACTATCTATAGAATCAATGCAGTGCTGGCCATGCCTTTTAAAAAGGGGCACTAACAGATACAAACAAAACAGACAACCAGAGGGAATTCCCAAGCCCAAAGCCAACAAATAGATGAGAACCTCATAACAGATCAAAAGAGGGAATACATATCCCTAAGTTCTCGAGTCCCACTTAACCACAACTCCTACACCAATGGCACCACAGATGTCCCCCAAAAGAGGGACCAGGTATGTGGAATCAAGGGTCTGGGTGTGCACACTGGGGGACTTACTAAATGGTCAAAATTGTCACGACTTTCCCGAGTTCAGTTTCCTTTTTCTTAAAGTGGACCATGATAGAGCAACCTGTACAATTCAGGGGAAGAAGGTGGAAATTCCCTGAAGCAAAAGGTGCTTCTGCAGCTTCTGGGATGGTCCCTCAGTGCCTCCGTTTACTCACAGGAATGGCTCCTCTGATTTGACCAAAGGCAAACTCACCCATCTCCTAGCTCTCCTGCAGTTGACTCTCAACAAGTTTGCCTTGCATCATCATCATGGAAGAGGGTTTCCTTAGAGACCCAGACTTGCCCAAGAAACCTGGAGTGGGAGCTGCTCTTGGGTCCCATCTGGGTCACCAAATTTGTTGCTGAAAGCCGAGTCCTTGTCCCTGATGCCAATCCAATAATGAGGACACCGTTTTGAGATAAAGGAAAAAGGTTTATTGCTTTGCTAGCAAAGAAGAAATCATAGCCTGTCCCAAAGGCTATGATTTTGCCCATCAGCAGGAACAGGGGGCTTTTAAAGAGGTGACTCAAAAGGCTACATTTCACATGTTCTCTGGAGTTGTAATTCACTTGTTTATTTGGGAGATAGTCATTTCTGAGATCTTCTGGTACCATCCCTAAAGTCTGAATTACTTGGTTCCTGTGGTAAGTGTATACTCAGGCACAGATTAATCTGCCTAGGATGGGAAAGAAAAGTAATCCCGTTTCCCCTGAGATTAGGGAAGGGAAGAGAGGGAGAGAAAAAAAAAAAAGTAAGTTGCAGTGACAGAGAAGCTAAGGCTATATTCAAAGCATAAAGTGGACCACTGTTAAGTACCATCCCACACTTTAGGGGCAGTTCCTTAGGTTCTATTGAGTTAGAGAAAAATAACAACCAGGAAAGGAGGAAGAGACATTTTAGAGTTTTTTATTTCAAAGGGGCTCTGTTAAAATGCCAGCTTAATTCAGAATAGCCCCAAATTGGAAACAAACCAGCGTTCAACTGATAAATACATAAAATGTAGTATATGTATACAATGAAATATTATTTGGCAACAAAACAAAGTGAAGTGCTAATACTTCCAACCTCGTGGATGAACCTTGAAAATATGCTAAGTGAAAAAAGGCAGTCACAAAAGACCCCATGTTGTATGGTCCCATTTATGTGAAATATCCAGAGTAAGCAGATACATATATAGAGAAAGTAGATTAGTGGTCGGCTAAAGGCTGGGGGGAGAATGGGGAGTGACAACAAATGCGTTTGCAATTTTTTTAAGGGAAGGATTGAAATGTCTTAAAATTACATTGTGGTGATAATTGCATAACCTCATGAATATACCAGAACATTTAACTGGACTCTTTAAATGAATTGTTTTTTTTTTTTTTTTAATTTTTGGCACCAAAGATTAAACCTGGATGCACTTAACCACTGAGCCACATCTTCAGCCCTTTTTATTGTTTATTTTGAGAGAGGGTCTCGTTAAGTTGCTTAGGACCTCACTAAGTTACTGAGGCTATCCTTGAATTTGCAATCCTCCTGCCTTAGCCTCCCAAACTACTGAGATTGCAGGTGTGTACCACCTGGATGAATTATGAATTATATCTCAATAGAAGTTTTAAAAGAAAGGATGTGATTTCCACTTGTCATTTCTTTTTGAGGTTGTTTGCCTTTGGATACTACCCCATTACATTATAAAGAAGTTCTAGCCTCAGGGAGAGGTCCATGTAAAGAAGTACTGAGACCAAAAAGCAATAGTTGGCATCCACTTGCCAGGTGTGTGAGTGAACCATAACAGAAATGGATCTTCTAGCTTCAGCCAAGCCTTCAGATTGCTGTAGGCCAGCCAACATCTTAACTGCAACTTCATGAGAGAGTTAAGACAAAACTGCTCACCTAAGTCATTTTTAAATTCCTGACCACAGAAAATACAAAAACACAAATACTTGGTTAACGTGTATACTCGGTTAACGTGTAACATAGTTATTAAATAACTAATATAATAACATTGTTGCCAGAGAAGGGTCCAAGTGTTACCAGTACGATTACCATTGTGTTTATAGGTGCTTATGTCCTGTGAGCAAAGAATTTAAGCAAGACATAAGCTGTAGGAAAAGTAAAGCAAAGTTTATTGGAGGAGAGGGAAAAGCACCCTCAAGGAAGAGATAGAGTGGGACATCTCAAAGAGGAGATTGACAGCTTACTTCTCAGTTTTATTGGGGTAAGAGGGAAAGTTTCTAGAGAGTCCTATCTGAATACTACCGCTAATTTTTGACAAACAGTAGAATTACATCATATTTTAAGTCCTTACTGCACATGATTTTACCCTCAGGTACTCACACAAAACTCACAGGGATGGAGGAAGGTAGAAAATTTACAATTACAATGAGATTAAAATGACATGCTAAAGTTCTAAAGGCAACTCTTAGTCACCTTGGTCCATGCTAATTGGTTCTAAATGGAGCTTGTTTTTACAGATTTTATGGCTGGTGGGCTTTGCTTTTAATTATCCTGTTTTCTATATGTTTTCTCTTATATGTGGAAGCTAGAAGGGAAAAATCAAAAGAAAGGTGGTGGTGGGGATCTCATGAAAATCAAAGGCAGATCAGTAGAGCAAATGAAAAGGATAGGGGAGGGAAAGGGAAAATAATGGGGAAAGATATTGGTAAATTATATTGTTATACCGTGTCCATGTATGAATATGTAGCAAATTCCACCATTACGTACAATAATAATGCACCAATAAAAATATGGAAAAAAAGAAAAAAAAGAAATTATATTATTTCCTGAGTCTTGGAATCTTTGATCTGTTTAAAAGTTACAAAGGGAGAGATCCAACATGGCGGCGGGCGCAAAGAGATCAAGTCTCTGACCTCTTCAGCTGCGCAGGCATAGGGAGTCCTAAACCGTCTAAATTCTGTTTGCTCAGGATCACTAGGCAATGCTGAGTTGACGTGGATCTGGGGTAAACAGTCTGGGCCTCTCAGAACACACACCGAGCCCGGATCGGCTGAATTCAAGCTCCCGTTTGCCTGTTTCTCGCAGACAAACTGCTGTGACTCAGCACTAAACGATCCCACTGAAACAACTGGTCGGCCCTTCTGAACCTACGGAGGTAAATGCCAACCGAGCCTTCATAGGCAGTGGCCACAGGATTGAAACGGGGCTTGGGAGAGTCAGTCAGGACCCACCCGTTGCATTGGTCACCTGGCAAAGGGAACAAACTGTCACCATTTGCATGGGATACCACCATGGCAGAGAACTGACGTCACCAGAATGGGGTGGAGGAGATAACTCCATTGAAACCGGCGGCAACAGGTGTGTAACCCCCTAGCCTTCCCTCTCCACACAGCGGGGAAACCTTAAGGGCCCCTCCCAGCTCTCCCGTGAGCGCAATAGCCAGACCAAGGGAATCAGGAGTGGCGCGGGACCCACGGCGAGGAACTCCCGGCTACCACTCCCACCAGTGCTGACAACTGAGGTCTCTTGCACCAGCTACTGGGGGCGTGGCTACCGGAGGGCAAGCAAAATTCTCTGAGGGTTCTCAGCCCCAAGCTCTACAAGCTTAGGGTCTGAGGGAATGGCAAACAGGGAGAGTGTGCCCAGTCGTTCATGAAAACAGGGCTCCCGAGAGCAGCAGACCTGGCATGTAGCCAGTATTGTGGTGAGCGTCACCAGTGAGCAGGGCCTGGCTTGAGGAAAAGTGGGAAAGTGACTAGACATAAGAGAAGGCCCTAGGCACTCAGGATTGGAGACCTTCCCAGTCTGGGAGGAGGAGCTGCTGCACAGTGATTGGTTCCTGCGTATTGAGAGGAGAAGCTTGGCCCGGTAGGAACAGCTCCACCTACTGGAAGAGAAGTTAATCGAACTCTAAGACTGCATTTATTAATTATTTTTTTAATTTGGGTTTTTTTTCATTTTCATTTTTTTGTTGTTTTTTAAACTTTTTAAAAAAATTACTATTTTTTTAATTTTTTTAAATTTTCTATTTTTTTCTTTTCTATTTTTTTTCTTTTGTCATTTCATGTCTTTTCAATTTCCTTATTCCCCCTTCCTTGAATTCTACCTGCTTACTCTCATTCTCTTTAGTGACTTCTTCCCCTCCCAAGCATCAAATAAATTTATAGGAGTAAACAGTAACTCAGCAGTCAAATAGAACAAGAAGTAACATGAGCATCATGAAAAAGCAAGGAAGAAAAGGAGTACAAACAATGCAGGACAGCCTAAATATTCAGGAGGACCTAGAGGCATCAGAAAAATGGTCAAATAAAGAACTCAAGGATTACCTTAGACAGATGGAATGGAACCTTAAAGAGGATATGAGACAGCAAATTCAAACAGTGAAAGAACACATTAATAATGAATTACATAATCAGGAGATAGAGATTATAAAAACAAATCAAACAATAATTCTAGAAATGAAGGAAACTATAAACCAAATTAAAAACTCAAATGAGAGTATCACTAACAGAGTGGAGCAAGTAGAAGCCAGAATGTCAGATAATGAAGACAAAGTATATCATCTTGAAAAGAGTCTAGCCAACTCAGAAAGGCT
The DNA here is from genome assembly GCF_001458135.2 of Marmota marmota marmota. Taxonomy (NCBI): domain Eukaryota; kingdom Metazoa; phylum Chordata; class Mammalia; order Rodentia; family Sciuridae; genus Marmota; species Marmota marmota. Next base: position 26,413,239 of record NW_026000174.1, on the reverse strand, counting down.
GGTAAAAAATCACAAGAAAAACATCCAAGAGATATGGGATAACATGAAAAAACCAAAGGAATGAGCAACCTGCTGAATGAAATAATTATAGAAAACTTTCCAGAAATAAAAAAGG
>NW_026000174.1:26403636-26408093 GCF_001458135.2 Marmota marmota marmota | reverse complement strand
AAGGAGAGAAATGAATTACAGTAGATGGGGTAGAGAGATAAGTTGGGAGGGGAGGGGAGGGGGGATAGTAGAGGATAGGAAAGGTAGCAGAATACAACAGTTACTAATATGGCATTATGTAAAAATGTGGATGTGTAACTGATGTGATTCTGCAATCTGTATTTGGGTAAAAATGGGAGTTCATAACCCACTTGAATCTAATGTATGAAATATGGCATGTCAAGAGTTTTGTAAGGTTTGAACAACCAATAAAAAAAAGAAAAAGAAAAAAAATAAATAAAATAAAATTATTGCTTTGAAACCCCCCCAAAAAAAAGTTACAAAGTTCCGCTTTCAGGGTAACTTGTGTTCTTTTATCAGTGAAGGAGTCTTTCATATTACTCAGCTCTGAGAATAGCTCTGAAGATACAGATTGTTTTCAAGAAATATAACATATCCTATTGACTTAAGCCAAAGCAGGGCCAGAATGATTTTGGGTAAAGTGTTTCTTAGTAGAAAACATCTAGAGGGTTAGCACATGGGCCTAATCTATAGAATTATTCCCTTAATTTGTGTTCCTCCAGCTCATGTCTATTTGCTACCTATCGCAAGGAGGTCCCAGAGACCAGAGCCTCAACTCAGGATGATGTGGTCCTTCACAAACACTATAGAAAAGAATTTATAGGCACATCATATATTGGGCACAGAGACTTATTTAGGGAAGCACGGAATGTATATTCAAAGGAGAATGTGGGTCATCTTGAAAGTGATAGATGATTTGGGAGTTCTCAGGCTCTTCTTTCAACCTTTTTTTTTGTGTGTGTTTGTGTATGTATGTATGTGTTTAGCACTGGGGATTGATGGGGGGGGGGGGGGCTTTGCCACTGACGCACATCCAGAGTCCTTTTTATTCTTTATTTTGAGATAAGATCTTGCTAAGTTACCCAAGCTGGCCTCAAACTTGTGATCCTCCTGTATTAGCCTTCCAAGTTGCTGGTATTTTAAGCATGTGCCATCTTAGCTGGCTCAGGCTCTTCTTTTAAAGGAAACTTGATGAAGGGTGGGCATGGAAAGGTATGTGGTGTAACATCAGTCTGGTGATCACAAGATGGTTTATGGTGGTCTGGCAATTCTCAAGTTGATGTCTTCTCCATTATTTGATGAATAGATAATACTGCAGAAATACCATATATTATAGGTTTCTAGGAAAGCACCCTTTAATTATAGGTTTTGTATCTTCCTTTGCTCAACCTGTTCTAAAAGTGTAGGTATTAGTTGGCTAACTGACCAACTAATATATATTGTATAGGGCAATTTTCATACCTGGGTGAATTTCCAGTAACTTTAAGACTGTCAGTAAAGATTTGTAGATTTTCAGACATTTGGGAGTGACAGGCTGGGAGAGAGAGCTGGCTTGAGGAATGATAGACCTGTGAGAACATTGACTGTAGGAGAGAAGGTATGAGATTACAGTTTTATTTTCCTTTGTCCTTTCTTTTGTCACCTTTCTACCTACCTTTTTATGTCTTTTCTGTCCTACCTCAACATGATGTTCAAAAGGATATCTTTTGCCTTAGTTTGCACCAAAATTCTAGGTACAGAGATATCAGACATCAAAGTTCATATGAAACAAAACTCTTTAGACATTTTACAAAGAAAATGAGAGAAAACATATTCCATGACTCTTGAACCTCCTCAGTCATTTCTAGATTATGAAGTATAGCAGATATTATGTAAAGAAGATACCTATTAAGAATACTATTCTTGGGCTGGGGATGTGGCTCAGGCGGTAACGCGCTCACCTGGCATGCATGCGGCCCGGGTTCGATCCTCAGCACCACATACAAACAAAGATGTTGTCCGCTGAAAACTAAAAAATAAATATTTAAAAAATTCTCTCTCTCTCTCTCTCTCTCTCTCTCTCTCTCTCCTCTCTCTTTAAAAAAGAAAGAGTAAATTAAAAAAAAAAAAAAGAATACTATTCTTACCTCAAATCTAGTGAAGGGTTTTTTTTTTGTAGTACTGCTTAATAAATATGTGATCCCTACAGTTAATAGTGCGAACTTGACCATGTATGTATGTGTATAGCAGGAGGTTAAAGTAGAAGAGACCTGGAATGCTTTTCATTATTTCTAGAAATAAATGACTTGGAAATTAATGGGAACAGAAGGTAATTGGAATTTGACATTAAAGAACCAAGAGAAATCTGCACTGTACCGGGCTCAGAGGTATCATATAGCTCATTGCTATTTATGTCTCATATATTCTAATCACTTATGTATTTGATCCCTCTCTTGAATCTCAGATAATTGAAGGACTGATTGAAGAAGTTCAGGGTAAATAAAAGAAATCAAATATGAAAGTGGCCACAGTTTTCAAAACCATTGCCACACAGCTCTGTGACTTCCTGAAAATATACAGAACTCCCTTCCCGAATAGCTTCCTGTTTTGAGTTTCACTGCCAAAACAACTTGCTAGCACCACAGCTTATAAAGGAATGTGAGAGGCATTCAGGGGTGATAAATTTTAAAAAAACTGGTTTTTGAGTTCCATCCTTTGATAGAGAAGAGTACAAAGTGTCTTGGGAATATTCCATTGGTCAGTGATTAGGCAGGCATGACAGATATGGTTGGGTATGAGCAGGTATTTAGAAACTAGCAGATATTTACCAAGTGACCAAGGGAGAAACCTGAGCTTTATAACAGACACTAGACTCGTGTAAAAAAATTACATGTTGAGAGATTCCTCTTTAATTACTTGAAATTTTTCATATCATCAATTATTTTGAAAAAAAATTATGCTAACATATCTTCTGAGTATAAAGAAGAAACTCAGAAACCAACATTGAAAATGCTTCTAAATCTAGAAGTTCATAGGCACCAGGATGATATACAGAATTTCCAGTACATATTAGTATTAAAATGTTACATTAGTTACAAAAATGGCCTTGGTTCTTCCGGGTAGTTAATAAGTAATTTCTTTTGTGAATGATTCTATCAAAGTGACTTTTGAGGAGCTCATCACTTGCCAGAATCAGTCCCAGTTGGAATAAAGCAATGGAGCTTTCAGCTGACACTATGGAAGGGCTACATGAATCAGAAAAACGGCACTAAAAAGAACAGCCTCAATAGAACCAATGGAATGTGCCCGTGAAAATATTAAACACTCTCTGAAGAAAGATTTCAGAGTCTCTAATTTTTTCATTAAAAATATTTAATGGACATTCTAGATTGGATAGTCAAGTTATGTGACATTTGAGCTAATACCCAAAGAAACAGCAAATGCAAAGGCTCTCATGAGCTTACATGTTTAAGAATGGAGAGAAGGTGGTATAAATAGAAAAGGGGGAGAGTGAAAAGAGGAGGGCTATCAGGCTTCTTTAGCCATGAACAGGAGTTTGGATTTTATTCTAAGCAGAATAGGAAGATATGGGAATGTTTTGCAGAGCTGTAGGGTGTGTTCTGCTTCTGTTTCCAAGTGTCTATTCTGGCTACTGTGTAGAGAATGGACTATTAATTCCCAGGTATGAATTAATGCCAATTCCCAGGATGTGGGGTGTTTTGATGGTAAGCTGAGTAGTAGAATAATATAGGGAAATTTTGAAGCAATAACACAAATTTAAAAAGAGTGATTTAAAAAAAAAAAAAGAAAAACAAGATCACATCTGTGCTGTGCATTTCTAAAAGTATGACAATCCGTCCAGTAGCCCTTGAGCATTATGTTCTTGGGAAGAGGTCAAGGTCTATCACAAAAGGATCACAAAGAAAATAAATGAGTAATATTTTGCAGTTTTCACCATTGGATATGATGTTAGCTGTGAGTTTTTCATATACAGCCTTTATTATGTTAATGTATTTTCCTTATAATCCTAGTTTATTGAATTTTATCATGAAAGAATGTTGAATTTTGTCAAATGCTTTTTCTGCATTATTTGAGATCATCATATGATTTTCCCCCGCATTCCATTAATGTTGGATATTTCATTAGTTGATTTTTGTAGGTTGAACTATCCTTGCATTCCAGCAATAAATCCCACTTGGTGATGGTATATAATTGAACTGTTTGGTTTGGTTTGGTACTAGGGATTGAACCCAGAGATGCTTTACCACTATGCCACATCCCCAGGCTCTTTTTATTTTTTATTTTGAGACATGGTCTCGCTGTATTGCTTAGGATCTTGCTAAGTTGCCCAGACTGGTCTCAAACTTGTGATCTTCATGTCTCATCTTCCCAAGTTTCTGGGATTACAGGCATGCACCACTGCACCCAGCTGAATTAATTTTCAAACAAAGTCAATTTGGGAATTTCTTATGCCCCTGGTAACTAGCACTTGAGAAGATAAATATCATTTTAGACTAGACTAAGTTGTATTGACTCAAATATAAATTATGGTTTGCATAAACACACTTTAATATACTGTGTGTGTGTGTGTGTGTGTGTGTGTGTGTGAGAGAGAGAGAGAGAGAGAGAGAGAGAGA
>NW_026000174.1:26394049-26403206 GCF_001458135.2 Marmota marmota marmota | reverse complement strand
ACTCTGATTAATGAAAGATAGAGATCTTTTGCTAAATTCAAGTTTTAAAAATTGCCAACTGAACTATTTAATGGCAAGGAAAACATTTATAATTGAAACTATAGACAGAGACCTTTAGATAAAAGATTTTCAACTTTATCATTTGTGCATATCATCTTATTTACACCTGAAAAGAAACCAAGATGCCTATCCTTAAGTACACCCTCATGTAACAAAAAGTAATCTTCCAATCTGCAGAGACTGCACATAAATGTAGGGGCCTGACCTTGAAATTTCTTAACACCTGTGATAATGTGCACAGTAAGCTGACACACTTCTCTACTACTACTCCAATGGGCCTGGTGTTAGTATACATCATGCTCATCTATCTCCCTCACTAAAGCAGACATTTCTCAAGGTCAGGGTCCATGCCTAACCTTCACTATAATGCCATCCCTCTCCCCACAGGGCCTCAATCTCAGCAAATATGTCCGAGATTGAATTCTGTCCTTACATTCCCTTGACCATTTTTCTCTGCAGTATAAGATATAAGCCATTGTTGTAAGTTGAGAGTCATAGATTTAAATTCTGCCTTGCCCCTCTCTTACCCAAGAAACTTGAACCAGTAACTTCATAAACCAAATTTTAAACTTCTCACATATAAGATAGGAATAATATTTATCTCAAAGGTACTGTGAGAACCAAGTAAGGCAATGCATATACTGTGTTGTGGAAAGTACTCAGAAAGGTTCAAAAAATTTTTATCTGATTCTGAATTTTGGTGTATCAAGTCAACTCAATTCAATTCCTAGACTTTTTTTTTCTTTTTTGGCTGAGTTGCATTTATTTTTCCTCTTGTCATATTTCCATGATGTTAAAAAGAATAGCACTTTATTTTGAGGAAAATTTTAGATTTACAAAATATCTGAGTAGATGATACACAGAGTTCCTATAGTGGTACCCCACCTCACCTCCATACATAGTTTTCTCTATTAATATTAGAAGTAGTAGTATGGCACATTTGTTTTAATGAACCAATATTGATGCATTTTTATTAATTAAAGACTATAGTTAGTTCAGACCTTAGTTTTTACATAATGTCCTTCTTATGTCCCAGGGTACCATCTGAGGTGTCATATTACTCTTAGTTGTCATGTCTCTTTAGTTCCCCCTTGATTGTGACAGTTTCTTAGTCTTTTTTGTTTTGATGATTTAACAGTTTTGAGGAATATTGATTAGGTGTATTGTAGAGTGTCCATCAACTGGAATTTACATTGTGTTTTTCTCATGATTAGACCACAGTTATAAGTTTGGGGAGGAAAAATCATAAAAGTCAAACACCATTATTTCTTAATATTAAAGATACATTCTATGCACATGGCTTATCACTCTTGATACTGACTGATCACCTGGCTATAATAGTATCTGTTAAGTTCCTCCACTGTAAAGTTGCTGCTTTCCCTTCTTTCCATATTGTACTATTTAAAAGAAGTCACTATGTGCAGCCCACACTTGTGGGGAGTTGTGCTCCCCAGCCTAAACATTTTAAAAACAAATACTTGTTGCATGATACCATGCTAGATTCTTTAGCAGAGATATATGTCATTGTCTTACTTTTCTAGAGTTCCTTTTAAGGGAAGATTCTCTACCCACAACCTCTGCTAACTGGGCAGCTGGCCACAGGACCCTGATCAGGAGAGATGGCTACCTAACCTTCAGTGTTAACCTTGAGCAAGTAAAAACTTGTTGGCATTTGATATTATTCAGTTTTCTCACATTAAAAAAAAAACTTTACCAAATGCAGTTAGAGAATTCTGTTTATTTAATAAATTGAAAGCATACTTTCTGATGAAAAAGTCTCCAAAATTCTTGCATACTATGTAAGTGAAGTAAATTGAGTGAAGTCTACTTCTTTCTTTCTCATGGTCTTCAATATCTTTTCAGCAACAATATTATACACATTGAAAAAGGAGTTAAAAGTGTTAATAAGTGCTCTACTGCTTAAAGGAAATTGTTGAGTGTGTTAAAGAACTGATGAAAAATGTATCTGTCAAGGCTTTTCTTAAAAGGGACATCACTTAAGAACAGGAACAAATAACTTCACCTTGACATGAACAATAATGACATTGCCATGACCACCTTTCAAATGATTTTCATTCCTTGAAGAATTTTATTATTTTACATGGATATTCCTAAATACTGATCCAGGATGGGAACAAGTAAAACCATCATGTGTATCATTGGAGAAGAGAATAAAAATTGATGATAAGGCTTGGGATGTCACTCATTGGCAGAGTACTTGCCCGGCATGTGCACATCCCTGGGTTCAATCCATAGCACTGGAAAAAAAAATGCAATCAGGAGGAAAAGTAGATGGAGAGAGGGAGGAAGTACTAGGGACTGAAGTAGAGCAAATTATATTCCATGTATGTGTGATCATGTAAAAATGAACCCCACTGTCATGTATAGCTATAATGCACTAAAAAAAGTAACCCCCCCAAAAAAAATCACAACCAAGAAATCAAATAACCTAATCAATAAATTGGCAAATAAACTGAATGGATTATTTCTCAAAAGAAGAAATGCAAATGGCCAACAAATATATGAAAAATGTTCAATATATTTAGCAATTAGGTAAATGCAAATAAAAACTACATTGAGATTTCCTCTGATTCCAGTTAGAATTGCAGCAATCAAAAATACATATAATAGGGGCTGGGGTTGTGGCTCAGTGGTAGAGCACTGAATGAAGCACTGGGTTTTATCCTCAGCACCACATAAAAATAAATAAATAAAATAAAGGTATTGTGTCCATCTACAACTAAAAAAAAAGAATAAAAACAATAATAAATGCTGGAGAAAAAGGAACACTTTTACACTGTTGGTAGGATTGTAAATTAGTACAACCACTACAGAAATCAGTATGGAGGTTCCTTAAATGACTAGGAATGAAACCACCATATGATCCAGCGTCTAATTCTAAAGAATTAAAGTCCTCATACTATAGTGATATGTGGATACCTATGTTTATAGAAGCACAATTCACAATAACCAAACTACAGAATAGCCGTAGCTAAGCCAAGGAAGTGTCAACAGATGAATGGAGAAAGAATATGTGGTATATATACCAAATGGAATTTTATTCTGCCATAAAGAAGAATGAATTACATCATTTGCTGGAAAATGAGTGGAAATTGAGAGCAATATATTAAGCAAAATAAGCCAAACGCAAAGTCAGAAGTTATGTTTTCTCTCATATGTGGAAACTGAAGAGGAAAAAGGAAAAGAAAGATGGGGCAGATCTCATGAAAATGGAAGGGAGACAGTACTGTAGAGGAAAGGAAAAAGGAGGAGAAGGGTGGAAAGGGAGAGGGGAAATACTAGGGAATTATATTGATTACATTATATTGTTATCAATTGTACATGTACAGACATGTAACAATAAGCCACATCATTATGTATGATTATAATGCACCAGTAACAAATATGGGCAAAATAATACTACTGATATTCCATTTTTGAATATTCATCCAGTCAACAAATATTGGTTCCTAATTGTAGGTATTCTAAATATGTGTATGTGCATGTGTGGATATGTATTTTTCTGTCCTGGTAATTTACCTGAAAAAAATCTTTGACTTCTTTTCATTTCTCTAAAAGAAAAAGAGAGAGATGAAATGCAATCCTGAAAAATGGAAAAGCAGTTCACGCCATGAAAGATGGTATGTATGTGGTTCAACAAATCAGTTTCAAGGAGTGGTTTTCAGAATTTTTAAATTTTATTTTGTATCAGCACCCATTTGGGAGCTCAGTTTATAATGATAATGTTGTCCATGTTTTCTCATTAGTGATTGTTTAATGCACAATAGAGAGATAAGTTGCATTTGATCACTGTAGAAGCTATATTACGACATAATTGTAACATAGACTTTAACTGCAAGAAATTTAAGCAAATTCTACAAAATGGGTACTGTTAAGGAAAGCTACATCATCTGGAAAATACAAAGTATGTAATTTAGATATTTACAGTTCGATGAGAAATAATTTAGTTCATCCACAAATGAGTATATTTATTACTGGGGACCCCTGGTGATGGGGGGATTCTTTCTACTCAGATTTAGATTCAGCATGCATTTTTGAATGCCCATTATAATAGAGCACTTTCCCATATAATGACTATATCTGTAAGCTCTTAACTCAAAGGAGAGAAGGTAGTGTTCAATTTGAGATGTGGAATTTAAACTCTGAAAGGTTTGGGCGCCATATGTTTTTGTTTTTGTTTTAATCACATGAAGATAAAATTCAGGAAGAAGTTTATGAGTAGGGAAATTGCTACTGTTGCCTGCCTGGATGATTACAAATGTCATTACCTGGTTGATTATAAGAGCTCAAAAATCTTTACCTGAACTGAAACCATAATTTAGATTGCAGCATTAGCATTCCTGAGCCAGGGTTTTGAGAAACCAGATTGTTTTAGAGCTTCACTAATAGGAATCTAATATTTTCTGCCTTGCTCTTTTCTCACATAAATAAAGGGAAAACTCAGAGTACATGACTTATTAACTATAGTTGACCACTGGAAAAAGAACATGAAACACATTTTTAATGTATTTTTAAAGTGCCATAAATTGCATCATAATTTCTGTCAAAGATGTGTGACACAAAGCTATTTATGTAATCCATAGGAAGATGCACATTATCTGAAGAGGCTGTGTTATTTAAACTCCAAATTGAAACACTTGCTCTGCAAATTACATTAACAAGAAAATATTTAGGATCAATAAACTGACATCAGTGGTGTGGTCAGCTTATTGGAAAAGGACACCAAGAATCTCAGATTTCTCTCCTTGATTAAACTGTTCTAATAAGTGCTAGCACTATCTGCATCTTCTGTACCCAGGTCTTGAGCATCTCCAATGCACAGTGCTGCAAGGTAGGTATGAGAACACAGCTTCTGCGGCTTGCCTGTTGGTCTGTTGCTATGGCTGTCTCTCTTCCTATGGTTAAAAAAAAAATGACTCTCAGTTGAGTTTACTTCTTTCCTTGTTTCTTTAAAAAATAGAGAATGGGAGTATATTAAATCTGAAGAAACTTTCAAATGAGGAAGACTCAAGAACGTGTTCTATTCTTTCCCTGGGTCACAGAACTGTGCAGAAGCTTCTGCACAACTAGCAATATTTTCTGTCCAAAAGAGACTTCCCCAAGTGACCCTAGGTTTACAGTGTGACAAGACAGTGATCTTCCTTGCTTCATTTGGAAAGAGTCTCTCATCTCAGGCATCTAGTAATTCACCATTTCTCTCATTCTCTGCCCTATGCAAACAGTGTGTGTCATTGTATCACTCTTCCAATCCACTTGACCCCAAAAAGATGAAGACACTTGGGGAACTGGATGTTCACCAATAGAATGAACAAAAAACAACAAGTAGCATTTTGTTTGTGAGGGTGTGCCTATTTTTTTTAAAGAGAGAGAGAGAGAGAGAGAGAGAATTTTTAAATATTTATTTATTTATTTATTTATTTAGTTTTCGGCGGATACAACATCTTTGTTTGTATGTGGTGCTGAGGATCAAACCCGGGTCGCACACATGCCAGGGGAGCGTGCTACTGCTTAAGCCACATCCCCAGCCCCATGGGTGTGCCTATTTTATCTTTCAAGTCCTACCCAGAAATAGTGGATTCCAGAATTTGCAATAGATCCTGAATATAAAAAGACCAGTGACTTATTAAATGCTGCCTATTAGGGAACTATGCTCACAGTATCCAGTAATAAGAGGTAATAAAGAAAATAAGGAACTAAATACTACAAAAAAATTAAAATTCATCAGTGAATATGTGCAAAATATTTTTAAGTATTTTGATCATTGTCTCTAACTACAAAAATGTTTGGGAGCTGGTGGCAAGTTATTCAATATCCCACAGAAGTGCTTAAAGCAAACATTTGAGTCAACTGTTAAGATAAACAATATCCAAAATAAGTTCTAGAGATCTTCTGTACATGTGCTTGAAGATAAAATGGTGTGCACTTCGAAATATGTTAAGAGGGTAGGTCTCATATAAAGTGTTCTTCCAAAAAGAAGTGGGTTGTGGTGTTGGATATCTTCAGTACCATATTTGTGTGATGGCATCTTAGATGTCTGCATATATCCAAACTTGTCAAGTTGTACACACTAAATATATACAGTTCTTTGTATATTGATTATACCTCAACAAATCGGTTTTTTAAAATGGTAGACTCGTTTCAGATTGTATACAGACCATGGGATTAGTAGAAATGTAGTTGGAATTTCCAGCCCTGAAAGCTTCTTTATTCTAGATCCCTAAAGTCATACTAATTCCTACTGAGCAAACAGAAAATAAATTACTCTCAAATTAAACTTCCAACAAGATAACAAAGAACAACACATGGTTCTTTATCTTTCCCAAATGTAAAGACTACATGAATATTCCAGCTTCAGAGAATTTTAGCTGTTCAAAGCAAAAAGCTGTGCTCAGATCTTCTCTGTCAGTGTTATCAGTCTTCTGGGCCCACATAGCCCTCAGCCTTCTTGTTCCTAAATGATTTCCTTCTATCTAATTAATGTCTGCAGTTCCAAGTCTGATGGTTCAGATAAACTGCATGTCAAATCTTGGCAGCTATGTCATCTTTTTGTGGGAAGGTCAAGTAGTCCTTTGAAAAATTTGAAGGACACAGAAACAGTACTAATGCACTTGTTTAGAGTTGGGAAAGGACTGCAAGACAACACAATATGGATACACACAATAGCCTTTCACAATTGTCCCCAACTTACTTCTTTAGAGTCAGCAGGCAGCTCCTCTCTCCTTTCACTACTATGTACTCAACATACAGTCTTCATGGCCTCCATGCCTTTGCATGTGCTGTTCCCTCTGTCCCGTCTCATTTTCTTTAATGGAAAATCTATTATCACCCTTGAGAATACTGCAGCTTCTCAATTTAAAAAACTTCCAATAACTCCAGGGCAGTTTGGTCATTCCCTTCTCTGTGCTTTTATAAGCCTTTCTTCATATCTCCATTATAACACTTGTCACATTATGTTGTAGTCATGTGTTGAATCTGAGGGCAGCGATCCTGTCTCAATCATCCAGTAATTAATACAGCCCCTGGCAGAAAGTATATATTCTATGCTGTTTTTGCATGGATGAACGAATGAATGAACAAACCATCATTGTCCAAGTTGCTTTACTTTTCTGCAAAACTAGCTAAATAATATCATTGCTTTCAGTGTTATAATTTGCTCTATAATAAGTATAACAGGAGGAAGAGAATGAAAGCACTAATTGCAACGTTCTTAGAGGCTATAGATTAAGCAAACTTATCCAAAAAGGTGGGGAAAATATCAAAATCAGAATGCTAATCATAGCTTTACAATAACAATGGAAATATGTTTATAAAATCATTTGCATTTCTAATTCTCTTTTCCCTCAACATAAAATAACAGAAAAATACCACACAGATGTCATGTGTAGACTTTGCACCAGAAGTCTTTTAAAAGATCAAAACAATAATGGGGTGTAATGATAGAATGCTTGCCTAGCATACACAAGGCTCTGGTTTGTTCTCCAGGACAGGGGAAAAAGAAGAAAAAAAATCGAAACAATAGATTTTTACAGTTGAAAGGGATTTCTTGATTATCTATTTCAATCCTGTACTGTATGAGTCTCTATGATATCCCTGATAATTACTAATCTAGCTTTTTACTTGAACACTTTCAGGGATGAGGAACTCATTATTTAAGATGGTGTTTGATTCCTTAATTTGAAAATTTTATTTTATTTTATTTTTTTAAAATTTTGTTTTAGTTGTAGATGAACATAATACCTTTATTTTTATGTGGTGCTAAGGATTGAACCCAGTGCGTCACACATGCTAGTCTAGTGCTCTACCACTGAGCTACAACCCCAGCCATAATTTGACAATTTTAATGTTCAAATCTGCTTCCATGTAATCTTCAGCCATTGACCCAGTTTTATTCTTCTTCCCTTTCCTCTTTCTCATCTTCATCCTTGTCCTCCTCTTCCTCTTCCATGTCTTCCTCCTCTTTCTTCTTGACTGAACCTAGGATTGATCTACCACAGAGCCACATCTCCATCCCTTTCATTTATTTATTTATTTTATTTTGAGACGGGGTCTCCATAAGTTGCTGAGGCTCTTGTCTTAGCCTCTCAAGTAGTTGGGATTACAAATGTACACCACCTGCCCAGCTTTACTTCTTTCTTAAACCACAGAGAGTACTCCTTATGCTTAGGCAACCCTATCAATAATGAAATGCAGCTATATAATCGTTCCCAGTCTTTTTTTTCAGCCCTTTCCAGTTTCATTCCAGTACTTCTCATATGCCATATTTTCAGCATTTTCACCAAACTAATTTATATCCTTAGAATATATTCCAGTTTGTCTTAAACACTTCTAAAATGGAGACTGGAGCTCACTCCAAGTGAGATTTAAGCAGAATAGAACTAACATATATCTTTCATTGTAGACTCCATACAGTTACTGCTGAAACTTGGACTTTTATTTGAGGTAGAGTCATACCTTGGCAATGCTTAGCAGAAAAAAAAATTACATAAAGCTTGGGTGCAACCAGAGCTAAGAGAACTGATCCAACACTGAAAATGGCTCTTTCGTTGAGAGGAGAGTTGCCTAAAGGAGCCTAGCTATGTTATAGTACTTTTCTTAAGTGTTTTAAAAAATGTCCCTAATAGAGACATTTAAAGGGCTTTGATGGTGATGAGCAGGCTATAGCAGTATTTGAAATTAGACAAATAGTAGAATCATATTTCCATTTGGTTTTGGAGGAGACTCTCAATCATTAGTTTGAGGGACACGAGATCGGGACCCAACCCCTGGAGAAAGAAGTTGCAAAATGCTAGGCAATTAAAGTAAAAGAGAATAAGGTTCAAAGAAGGGCTACATTTTAAAGGAAAAACTGAGGTAGTATCAGAATCAAAGTGACTCTGGAGTAATAAAGACCTTTGTTCTTTCTTCGGGCATGGTGGCAAATGCCTGTATGGCTCAGAGTGGCTCAGGAGGCTGAGACAGGATCACAAGTTCAAAGCCAGCCTCAGCAATTTAGTGAGGCCTAAGTAACTTAGTGAGACCCTGTCTCAGGATAAGATATAAAAAGGGATGGGGTCTTTAAAAAAAAAAAAAGGTGGGG
>NW_026000174.1:26384187-26393823 GCF_001458135.2 Marmota marmota marmota | reverse complement strand
AAAAAATCACAACCAAGAAATCAAATAACCTAATCAATAAATTGGCAAATAAACTGAATGGATTATTTCTCAAAAGAAGAAATGCAAATGGCCAACAAATATATGAAAAATGTTCAATATATTTAGCAATTAGGTAAATGCAAATAAAAACTACATTGAGATTTCCTCTGATTCCAGTTAGAATTGCAGAAATCAAAAATACATATAATAGGGGCTGGGGATGTGGTTCAGTGGTTAAACATCCCTTGGTTCAATCCCTGGTACTTGTTGATGTTGAACTCCGTCAACTTTGCTTTCCAAGCCTGAGTTTCCTAGTGTGAAAATGGGGATAATGTAACACACTTAAGGACTGCTGTAAAGATTTAGTAGGATAATGTATGTAAAGGAGGGAACATAGTGCTTATCAAAAGTTATTACTACACCTTAACATGCATGAATAAAATGAATTTTAGAATAATATACTTTTGAAGCTTTTAAAATTATGCATAAAAAGCCATTTCAAACATTTTTAACATTTCCTTTAAGAAAAGCACTGTATTTTGGGGGGAAAATAATCAAGGTAATTGGAGTGGTTGAAAAGGACTTGTAAATAAGCATAACATATATGATTAATTATCATAACAATTGTACTGATAATGTGGTTATACTTCAAATTTCATTCATAAGTAAGATAACTTTGTCATAAATCTTCAGAATGAGAATTTTTGTAAAGTATAAACTCAATATCATCAATTGAGCCAGAATTTTTCTAGGTGGTACAACTCAACATTTGTCAGAACAGTTTGCATAAGCCCTTTTCCCTAGCACTCTGTTGTTTTTGTTCTATTATCCAATTATCAAAAACTTAAGAGGACTGGGCACCACCCAATGGGGGTGTGTGGCTGTTTGGACTAAAGTTGAGATCCCGAGAATTGAGAGTGACATCATCTGCAACAATAAATAAGCTCTTCTTGATGAGCAGAAGAACCATATATGAAAGTCACACTTGAGGATCTGCAGCCCATTTCATCAGCTTCCTCAAGTTCACTAAACATCAACACAGCATCAGCTGCTATTTCACCTGAAGGAAGGGCTTCTCTGAAGTTGTCTGGTAAGTCCTCTTTTAATTGTCACTTTAAATTACAAGACACTTTTGATAATCATGTTTTCTACAAATATGCTATTTGTTCATGATTAAATTTTAAAGAGGTTAAATTACATTAAATATTAAATATAACAATAGAATAAATTTATGCTAAGCATATAAGTCATTTATTTTTGTGATGAAAGCCTTTTGGGATAACTTTTTTAAAAACTTCTGAAATTATAGAAAATTAATGAATATTCTGCATTATATGCTTTAGTAATCTATAAAAATTTTGAAATAAACAGGCTGGTAGTGAATGAATAGTTCTGATGTAAATAATATATTTTTGTTAAGTGGAAGGGCTGGGGCTATAGCTCAGTGGTAGTGCACCTGCCTAGCATGCGTGAGGCACTGGGTTCGATCCTCAGCAGCACACAAAAATAAATAAAATAAAGGTATTGTATCCATCTACAACTAAAATTTTTTTAAAAAAGGAATATTTGTTAAGTGGAGTAAAATTTCACTTTTCTTTCAGACTACCCTTACCTAGATGGCTTATTTTATGACTTCAAGAGAGCTCAGGTTGAAAAAACTACCATTAATGGCTGAATGTTTATTTCCTTTTATATAAATGACAACTTTTTAAACTTTCCTGGACTTTAAATAGTGCACGAATTTTAAAGATATTTAACATTATTTTAAGGCTTTTATTCATGGTATTTCTATAAGAAGTCTATTTCCCTCTTTAAGAACAAGGAAACAAAGCAGAGATTTGTAGGTCACTAGGTGAATGGAACAAAGCTAGGATTAGACACTTGATCCTCTCATCCTCCACCTGCAGTGAATATTTCCAACATAACCCAAAAAAGAGATGGTCTTTTGTTGCTCCATGCATAGATATGTTGATGGTTATATTTTTTCTTATGCTACCTTTAAAATAGGAGTACCTATGGGGTGGGGATGCAGCTCAGTGGAAGAGTGCTTACATAGCAAGGCCTTGGGTTCCATCCCCAACACTGAAAAAAAAAAAAAAAGAAGTATTTAGCCATTGAACATGTCTGTTAAAAGACAGAACAGTGAACATTTAGAAAAAAGCACTTGTAAATATGCCTTTGCAAATATTGAAATGCAGATTAAGGTAAAAATCTTTTTTATTAATATGAAAATTTTTACGATTAAATGAGGAAAGAGCTAAAAGTTATACTCAAACATACTTGTTAGTGAAGTAAGTAGAAGAAATAAGGTGTAGATAAGCATTTTATTAAGAGCCAGAGCTCAAAATGCACATATAAGTAATTATGTGATTTTTAAGTGCTTTAATATGTACTTTTTAATGCCAGAAGTGTGCATACATTCAGTAAGACCCTCAAAATCAGACTTTACTATTTGGCATTTATGGTTGTTATGCCATTGCCTGAAATGAAGTTTAATCATGAAAATGACATTTGCTAAGTAAATACTGATAACAATTTTTACCTAATTTTAAGACTAGTCAATTTCAAGCCTGTTCAAGCATTTATGCATAGCCAACATAAAATGTGTGGGAATCCTCAAAACAAAACTCTTCCATTCATCATGTGGCTTAAAATTCATATATTCAAACCTGCACAAGCAATCTCAAAAAAATACTTAAGAAAATTAATCTAATATCTCAGAGTATGTGTGTGTATATCTGATGTTACTAAAGTATTCCCTATATAAAGAGGCTGATTCCAAAAGCTTCTCCTAAAAACCAACCCAATTAATTACTATACACTCTGTAATTGATTATATGGTTATAATTGGAAACTACTATCAATATTACTATATGGTTTGGAACACTAGAATATTTTTAAATAACTCGGTTTTGCTTTTCCTTTTAGTAAAGATGATGTCTGCAAAAGACATGGCAAAAGTGATGATCGTCATACTTGCAATTGTTTTTCTTACAAGAACGGATGGGAAAGCTATTAAGTAAGTACTACAACCTCTTTTGCATGGTGAAGGCATGGAATAAGTGGGAAGCTAATGGAGTCGTCCTCTCTGTTTCTGTTCTTCCAGGAAGAGAGCTGTGAGTGAAATACAGTTTATGCACAACCTGGGGAAATACTTGGCCTCCCTGGAGAGGATAGAATGGCTGCGAAAGAAATTACAGGATGTGCACAGATTTCCTAGCCTTGGAGCTCCACTACGCGCTGGAGAAGGTGGTTCCCAGAGATCCCCCCAAAAGGAGGAAAATATCCTTGTTGATCACCACCCAAAAAGTCTTGGGGAGGGAGACAAAGCTGATGTAGATGTATTAATTAAAGCTAAATCCCAGTGAATACAGATGTGATCAAGGCACTGCTGTGAACAGCTAGGGCAACAATATTACACACTGTTCACTTTTCTAAACTCCAAGAAGACTACCAAATGCCAATATTTCTACTGTTACCAAACTTTGCATATAATCCATTGCTAGACCTGATGGCTGCAATATTAATTGATTATTTTAATCTAACTGTTATTCGTTAAAGAGCTCTTTTGATCATTCTTTCTCTATTATTCTTTTTAAAAGTATGTAGTGCATAACTTGTGAAATAAATTGCACATTTTCACATGTCTCCCTCATAACGCAAAATAAAAATTTAATCTTGAATCAAAAGTACTGAAATGTTTCTTTCTTGCTAAAAGTAAGTCTTTTGGGTTATAGTGAATACCCCAATGTTTATATTGACATGGGTAGGAAGAACAAAATGAAAAAAAAATTTTCAAAAAAATTCAATCATATTTGATATTTTGAACATAATCCATTTCTCATATCAAAGTTCTAGGTTCCCAAATTCTCACTGGATACTGTTGTCCTCTTCATTTCAGGAAAGACAATGAAATGCTCTCCTGAGAAAAAGAGCAAAAAATACTTTAAAACTTGAGTGCAAAAGCATTTGTGCCTCTCTAAATCCATGTCTGTATTCCAAACCCCAAATTTCAAGAGATACAATTGTAATATTTTTTTATTTTGACAAGTACCTATTTAATGTCCATTACTTGTGATGTACTTGTCAGTCCTGTAGTATGCATACAATAGTAGACAAAGTGTTCACGAAGCCTATAATTTAGCCATTAATTCATTATTAACTTTGGTCTATCCTGTGTATGAAAAATACAAAATACTGAAGGAGTGTACAGTAAAGAGCCACCCTTGGGCTGGGATTGTGGCTCAGCTGTAGAGCGCTCGCCTAGCACGGGCGGGACCTGGGTTCGATCTTCAGCACCACATAAAAATAAAGGCATTGTGGTGTGTCCATCTACACCTAAAAAATAAATAAAATATAAAAAAAGAGCTACCCTTTTTAGATCAGTGCTGCCTGATAGAATTTTCTATTATGATATAGTCCACAGTCTGCGCTGTCCATCATGGTAGCTACATGTGCATTTACCTAAAATGTGGCTAGTGTGACCAATGATGGATCTAAATTTCTTTTTTTTTTTTTAAAAACTGGGCATTTTCTTTTTCTTTTCTTTTTTTTAAGTTTCTTTTTTAAAATTTGTTTTAATTAGTTACATATGACAGTACAATGAACTTGACATATCCTACATTTGAATCAGATGGGGTATGATTTCTCATTTTTCTGAGTGTACAGGTTGCAGAATCACATTGGTCATGAAGTCACGTATATACCCACAGCAATAATAATGTCTATTTTATTCTGCTGTCCTTCCATTGCCCCCTTCCCCTCCCCTTCCCTCCCATCACTTCTCTCTACCCAATCTAATGTGACACACTTATTTTTTTCTTTTTCCTCACTTCGTCATACATGTATTCTGTATAACGATGAGGGTCTCCTTCCATCGTCCGTGCAATTCCCCTTCTCCCTCCTTTTCCCTCCCACCTCTCTTTCCTATTTAGTGATAATCTTCTTCTCATGCTCTTTTTCCCTACCCCATTTTGAGTCACCCCCCTTATAAGACATTTGGCATTTGTTTTTTAGGGATTGGCTAACTTCACTTAGCATAATCTGCTCTAATGCCATCCATTTCCCTGCAAATGCCATGATCTTGTTATTTTTTAGTGCTGAGTAATATTCCATTGTGTATATGTGCCACATTTTTTTTTTATCCATTCATCCATTGAAGGGCATCTAGGTTGGTTCCACAGTCTAGCTATTGTGAATTGTGCTGCTATAAACATTGATGTGGTTGTGTCCCTGTAGTATGCTGTTTTTAGGTCTTTTGGGTATAGACCGAGAAGAGGAATAGCTGGGTCAAATGGTGGTTCCATTCCCAGCTTTCCAAGGAATCTCCATACTGCTTTCCAAATTGGCTGCACCAATTTGCAGTCCCACCAGCAATGTACAAGTGTACCCTTTTCCCCACATCCTCGCCAGCACTTGTTGTTGTTTGACTTCATAATGGCTGTCATTCTTACTGGAGTGAGATGGTATCTTAGAGTAGTTTTAATTTGCATTTCTCTGATTGCTAGAGATGGTGAGCATTCTTTCCGTGTATTTGTTGATTGATTGTATGTCCTCTTCTGAGAAGTGTCTGTTCAGGTCACTTTGATTTGTTGATTGGGTTAATGGATCTAAATTTCACAAGATCACTTATGGAACAGAAGCAGAGGCTCTGCTTACACCAGAGCTAAATGTTCCTGTTTCTTATTCCCTCTTCCAGTTTAAAATTATGTCTTTATAAAATGTGTCACCCTGTGGATGTAAGTGGTAGTTTTCGTTTGTTCGTTTTTTGTGTATCTCTGATTACTGGTGGGTTGAATTTCTGTCTACATGTTGGCCATTTAGGCTTCTTTCTGAATTTCTTATTTTTTAATCCTTTGTCAGTTTTTGTATTGGCTTTCCGGCTCTGTTAAATTTGAGTTTGTGTCTCCTAAGACAAATTTCTGTTTGCATATAAACATCACAAATATTTTTCTCTAAGTGCCCAGAAAGTTTTAAATGTTGTTGTTGTTGTTGTTATTATTATTATTATTATTATTATTATTATTATTATTATTTTGAGACAGAGTCTCATTTTCTGGTTGAGGCTGGCTGCTAATACTGCTGTCAAGTAATCCTCTTGCCTCAGTCTCCTTAGTGCTGGGGCTAGAGGCATGCGCCACTGTGCCCAGGTTTTATGGTTAATTTTCATAGAATTAATTACATAATTTATTTACTTTATTGTTTGTATTTTGGGAGTTCTTCTAGAAGAAGTCTTTTTTTTAGATACTGGATACAAAATTATCTCTTATATCTGTTTTATATTTACTTTCAGGTATTGATTTTGTGTATGGCAAAATGTTATGTTCAGGTTTTATTTATGTTCTTAGTTTTATAAGAACAATCAGTGTTCCAAATACCATCTATCAAATAATCTACTATTTTGCTATAGTTTTATGGAGTCATTAAAAATCAACTTCAGTTCCCAGGTCAACATAGGTTTATTTAAATTTTATGTAATTTTGGACTGGGGGCTGAAAAAGTTCTTCACTGTGCCCTTTGAGTCAACTTCCAGTCCATGCAAGGGCAGTCCTGACTCTCCTTCCATCTCCTGAATTAATCCTTAGAAACACTATCTCTTTGAGTATCTCCAGCCTCATGATTCTCCTATCCCTGGGGCATATACACAGGAAGACTTTCTTCCCCAGTCCTCAGGGTTTGAGCTCATGAATACCCAATCCAGGCACTCCAGGAACAAGTTCTTGGGTATATCCTGAAGCAACAACTCATAGGTGGCCCCTGGGAAACATTCAAGAGGAAAAAAGAAAACACCTTCCACTGTGGGCCTCTTGAGTGGCTCAACTTCCTCCAGGCAAAGGTAGTGTTCAGAATTAAGTCAGGTCTTAAAAACAATTATTTATTATTGCAATTCTAATCTTAGATAGAACTTCCTTTTAAATAAACAAATGGATATTTCCTTAACTTATATACCCCTGGTTATGTCAGACTACTTGGAGAGTATATGTCTCAGCAGTTTTATCTCATAAGCTCTTCTTGCTGGGTAGACATTATAAACTGTACCACCTGTAACTTCCTGGCTTATATGATGTCGCCCTCCGTTGGTATTCCAGGTCAGAAGAGTGGGTACAGAAGCTCTGAGGTAGTCTCATTGTGAAGGTGCATACATGGTAACCATCAGAGGTGTTGAGAAATTACATGTTTTCAGGTCACAGTCTGGAAAAATCCTGACCTTGTGCATGTTTAGGTTTATAGGCAGCACAATTCAGGTTCCTATACTAGCTAGAAAATTCATTTACTTAATTGAGGCTCAGAAACCAGACCCACAGATTTGAAGAGACTAGGAAGGGTTCTTCATGACTTGTAAATTCCCTGAAAATATACAGAGACTAATATGATTTTTCTTCCCCTTTCGTCTTTTAATTGTGCCATCCACATGTGAAGTAAGAGGCTCTAAGGTGATAAATATCTCAGCATTCTCTGGTGTCTCTTGTGGAGGTGAGAAAATAACTGTGCAGGTCATTAGAGAATATAAGGAATTCATTGGTTGTGTTTCAGTATCCAGAGCCATATTCACATAGAACCTCAGCATGTAGCGGCACATCCTCAGCATGGCCATTCCCACTTTGATCTCAGCCACTGGCTTCCCCAGGGCCATGTTGGTCTGGATCCTCTGGATGCACGCTATTTCAAGATTCTGAAGACAAGTAAAAGGACCTTCCTGGCTCTTCATCTCCAAATGGCATGGGGCAGATGAAATGAAAGTTGTGTCAAACAGTAATCTCTGAATGAGGTCATAGATGTATAAGAATGTTTCAGTCAGGGATGAAGAGCATTTATAGTAGTGGTACCATAAGAGTATAACACAGCTAAAAATAATTGTTACCACTCAGTGTTGCTTTCTACATTATGTATAAGTACATAGCACCTACAATTGTCTACAATATTCAGTATCATAACATGGCACAGGTTAATAATCTAGGGGCAATAGGCTATTCTATATAGCCTATGAATAGTAGGCTATATTATCTAGGTTTGTGTAAGCACACTATATGATGTTCACATGACAAGGATTTCATTTAATAGCCCTTTCTTTTTTTTCTTTGCAGTACAAGGGATTGAACCCAGAACCTTGTGTGTGTGAGGCAAACACTATACTGCTGAGCTACTTCCTCAGCCTTTTTTTTTTTTAATTTTAATTTTGAGACAGCTCTTGCTAAGTAGCCTACTCTGGCCTCCAACTTGCAATCCTCCTGCTTCAGCCTCCTGAGTAGCTGGGATTATAGGCATATACCACTGCACCTGGCCTAACCGCACTTTTAAAAGATCATATCCCTGTCTTTAAGCACCACATGACTGAAGTTTGGGTAGATGGAACATTTTTATTCTTTTCTGAATTTTTCTGCCAGGACTACCATTTTGGTGTGACTCTTCTCATCTTTGTGTTCATTTGGGATACTCTTTCTTAACAGGAATTCTGGACTTCTTATGAAGATATTTTGCTTCCTATATCATAGTTAAATCAATAGTTCTTGAGGCAGGTAGCCTGAGACTTCCTATGTCACTTGCTGATGTCACCAACATGGGCTTATTTTTGAGTTGTGTTAGTGTGTTCTATTCTACTGAGATATTTGTCTGTTCCTGCAATATGAAGTATACAGCATGAACAAGCCCTTCTTTATAGACCTTTCTATTACCATATGAATTTAATGACTTTGTTGAGTTCTCCTCTTCAAAACATCCAGCTGCAATTTCATTGGGAATGTTAGAATTATTCTCATCCTAGTTTTAGGATGAATTATCATCTTTACTAAATTATCCTATGTGTCAACATTGCAAGGATTCTAATTTATTTTAATTTATTTTTGTGCTATTTTAAATAGATTAAATTTTCTCTGCAAACATCTTATGTTTCCTTTGTTAATTGCTAAATACTACATAGTTTTGTGGCTATACTTAAAGGTTATCTAAGTTTTCCCTATATTTTCTAGTTGGTGTTCTTTTTTTTGGCATAGAGGAACATTGTTCATTTTTCTAATGATCACTTAGATCCAATAATATTGCTGGACTATTTTATAAATTCTCATATTTTCATTAAGTTTGTTTTTCTATGTAGATGATTATATATGAGGTCAAACCCCACCTGATTACACATCTTTTTAAAGAATTTCTCAGAACATCACCCAGAAGCTATAATTGTATGTTGATGAGTGATGGTTTTTGGCTTTCTTATTCTATCTTGACCCTAAAGGGAATGTGTCTTTAATCTCTCAAGAAGGGAAAAACCCTTAACACTGATGATATTCCCTTCCATAACTAGTTTCCTAAGGGTTATAAATGCTTTTTCTCCAGACATATTTACTTTTTAACCGAGTCCTTTAGTGCCATAAATTAAATATTTTTATATAGTTGTGATATAATCTACTTGGTACTGACATGATTTTCTTTTTAAAATAGCAAAATTTATTGTATACTTGAAACTTGTATATTATATATATATATATATATATATATATATATATATATATATATATATAGTTTTATTTATTTATTTTTTAAATTTTTTATTGTGGGTTGTTCAAAACATTACAAATTTCTTGACATATCATATTCGACACTTTGATTCAAGTGGGTTATGAACTCCCACCTTCACCCCATACA
>NW_026000174.1:26356543-26381837 GCF_001458135.2 Marmota marmota marmota | reverse complement strand
GGTCTGCCCACCTTGCGGGTGCGGGTGGTGGCTCCGCTCCGCCCCCTCTCCAATTGGGGTCACGCGGTCACCACACTGGCGAGCCGCTGGGCCTGCTCCGGGCGCTGGCGGCGGCCCGGCTTCTCCCCTCTGGCTCAAGGACAAATTGAGGAGACTCGGGTAACTGTGCCTCACCCCCCCTACCAGGAGACCAACTGCTTATGTCACCGCTGGAAATGATGAAGTTCTATATATAGTTTTAAAAGAAGGAAATAAAATGAACAGCCATTACTCATTACTCAGGTTATGTAACAGAATATTGCCAGTATCTTAGAACTTTATTGTAAATTCTTCTTTGATCACACACACCTTTTTGCCCATATTCTTATTTTTATGTATATCCCTATTCTCTTGCTTTTCTATATGTATGTGTTATTTTCCATATATAAGAATACATATAGGGTTGGGATTGTGGCTCAGCGGTAGAACACTCGCCTAGCACATGCAAGGCCTTGGGTTCGATCTTCAGTACCACATAAAAATAAAATAAAGATATTGTGTCCATCTACAACTAAAAAATAAAATATTTTTAAAAAAGAATACATATATGTTCTATATATGTTATTTTTTAGATTGGGTAGTCTAATAGTTTTTCAAATGTTTGCCTACACATAACTCTGTCTTTCCAGTCTGTGACATCTATTTTCTTACCATTCACCATGGTTAAGCTCAATCTCCTCATTTTTAGGTGTTTGCTAGTCAGCATACAATTTAAGGTACTCATTTCTAAATTAGTTTGGATAATCAAATTGCTGTAACAATGTACCCTGAATGTATATTCACCTAAATTAAGTAGGATTTTATTTCTTGTTCACATTAAGGTTACCGGGATGCTATATTACTGAGCAGGTAAACAGGTTCACAAGATGGCGAGGGACATCATTCCTACCATCTCACAATAGGGTCGTTCCATTCCAGTTAGCTGGAAATGTGAAATCTGGGGGGCCAGTTCTGGAAAAGTTGATGTCATCTGTTTATATTGATTATAACAGTCCTATAAACATACTTAATAGTGTAAAAAGGAGATTGAGAGCAGTTGGGACATGTAGTCTTTAACTAGATACTTCCACATGACAACTCTACACTAGGAAAGCACAAGTTTTGTGCAGTGAGTCATCCATCTTTGCCACAACTTTTAAACTATGTGTGAATGTGTGTGTGTGTGTGTAAAATTCAAAATTATTACTTTGTACTTTCCACTTAATATTGTGAGATTCATCCCTGTTGATGCAGGTATGCATAGTTAGATTTTTCAATTGTATTGTTTTCATTGTAAAATTCAGCTTATCTATGCATTTATTCTTGATGGATTTGGGGATTGTTTTAATATTTTTTATATTATTCCCACTGCGCATTCTTTCACTTATCTCTTATACCTGTGAGGATTTTTAAAAAATGAATATGCGCTAAGAATAGAATTGCTGATTCTCATAGTGTATGCATATTCACCTTTGCTAGGAGATACTGTAATGCCACATTCCTGGGACCCCAGTAGACCTCCAGGAGCTGAATCCGATGCAATCACAAGAGTCTTTTTTTTTTTTTTTAAAGAGAGAGAGAGAATTTTAATATTTATCTTTTAGTTATCGGCGGATACAACATCTTTGTTTTGTATGTGGTGCTGAGGATCGAACCCGGGCCGCAAGCATGCCAGGTGAGCGCGCTACCACTTGAGCCACATCCCCAGGCCGCATGCATGCCAGGTGAGCGCGCTACCACTTGAGCCACATCCCCAGTCCCACACAAGAGTCTTTATTGCAAGCTCGAGCCTGGACTCACAACCGTTTCGACACAGCAGTCCCAGGGAGTGAGTCCTGGTCCTTTGTTCAGTGAGATTTTATAGGTTTTGGGGGATACTCTATGCGTCACAACATCACACAGCAAATCATTCCATACCACGGGAAAATCAAACAACAACTCTTAACATTGATTAGCACATTCACTGGCAGGAACAAGTTGGGTAGGGGTGATTGGTTAGTACAAGAGGAGGATTCCTTTGAACTGATTGGTTTAAGCCTCGAGGGGTGTACGGGCTAAACTACCTGGTTTCCCACATGTTATCAACCACCGTAAACTACTGGAGGGTCATCTGGCATCCCAGGTATTTTCCCTGTCTCATGCTGATTGGAGGTTGCTAGGGGGTTGCTATGGGTCCTCACTTAGCCTAACTGAGTCAGGGACACCTGGCACCGCAGATCTCTCCTGACAAACAATTCAGCAGGGTGAGTATGTGCCTAGAAAGGCTCTGTGGGTTTTTCCAAGGACAAGGGTCATGCCCCCTTCCTTAGGACAGGCCTTGAGGTAGAAGCTGCTGTTATTTATTTTCAAAAATGGAGTCACATCAGTTTCTCAGTAGCAGTTTATATTTCCTGCCTATAGTACTGTATGAAAGTTCCTTTTGTTTCACATTTTTTACCAATACCAAATATCATGAGACTTAAAAAATTGTGCCAGTCTGATGGGTATCTACCTTGTTCTCTTAATTTTATTTCCTGGGTTACTCGTGCAATTTAACATCTTTTCTTTTTTTAATATTTATTTTTTAGTTTTAGGTGGACACAACATCTTTATTTTTTATTTTTTTTAATGTGGTGTTGAGGAACGAACCCAGCGCTCCGCGCATGCCAGGCGAGCGCACTACCAGTTGAGCCACATACCCAGCCCCAACATCTTTTCATATATTTATTGAACATTATTTTCTTCAGTGTAGTGCCTATTAAATTTTCATTTTCATTTTCTTATGCTCTTTGTCTTTTGATATTGATATAAACATCCTTTATGTATTCTGAATACTGACTCTTTTGTTTGTTGTACCAGGAATTGAACCCAGAGGCGCTCAACCACTGAGAAATCCCCAGCCCTTTTTTATTTTTCATTTTGAATACAGAGTCTCCTTAAGTTGCCAAGGCTGGCTTTGAAATTGCAATCCTCCTGACTCATCCCCCACCCACTTTTGTAAGTTATCTATTTCTGTGGTTTAGATGTGGTTTGTCCCCCAAAGTTTTGGTTTGGAAGGTTGGTCCCCAGTATGCAACTGTTATGAGGTGGTAGGACCTTTAAGAACTAAGGCTTAGTGAGAAATAATTAGGCCATTGAGGGCCCTGTTCTTGGAAGGAATCAACTTAGTTCTTCTAAAACCTTGATTAGTTCTCACAGGATTGTTGTTAAACAGCAATCCTGGACTCCACCTCTCTCTGGTTTCTTGTGTTGCCATGTGAACCCTCTCTTTTACACTGTCATTGTGATGCCACCTTCCATGAGGATTCCCCAGGGCCAAACCACTGCCTGTGCCATGCCCTTAAACCATTAGAACCGGGAGTTAATAAACATCTTTTCTTTATAAAGTATCTGGCCTCATATGTTTTGTTATGTTAAAAGAAAACAGGGGCTGGGGTTATGGCTCAGGGGGAGAGTGTTTGCCTAGCATGTGACAATTCAAAAGTGTTAAAAAAGAAAAAGAAAACAGTAGTACATCTGGGTCTTGTCATTTCACTTATCCTTTGGCTAGTAAGATTCTTAATGTAGTCAAAATTCTCAACCTTTTATAATTGTGTTTTTGTGTTCAATTTAAGAACTCAGAGTTACCTTTAAGTAATAGATATTCTTCTATGTTATCTTCTAGGAGCACTATTTTTTTTGCCTTTTACATTTATATATATAATCCAACTGAAATTGATTTTTGTATAGGTGCAAGGTAGAGACCAAGTTTTTTTTCCCCATGATACCGCTGGTTATGACAAGTCCTACTTTCCTACATATTGAAGTTTGAACATTAGAGAAGCACGCTGAGGCAAGCATATGAAGCAGGGTTTATTTAAAAAGGGGTAATATAGACTTCTCCTGCAAGGAAGAAGGGGGCCATAGCTGGTACCATGGTATTCCAAGAAGCAAGGTGTTCTGCCCTTTTTATGTGTCCTAGGCTTCCTTTGTTCTCCAGCCTTTCCCCCCTTATCTTTCTCCTTCCTGCAGACTTGACTAGGCCCAGGAATGCTTGGTGATGTGGCCAAAAGGTGGGAAATAGGTGGGCTGAAGCGGGGAGGGCAGGATGCAGTAGACAAGGACACAATAACTGTTGGGAAAAGTATAACGGCAGCCGCACCCCAGAGAAAAACCCCAACATGGTGCCTAAGGACCTTTTCTTCCTACTTTCCCCTTTTTCTGCAGTGGTGCGAAAAGTTCCTGCTGGTGTGAACTCTCCTGCCGGCGCCAATTTTAAATCTCGCTGGTGGGGAAACTTAGCCCCAATAAGAACTAATTCCTGGGCTCCGGAACTGATATCTGGAAGAACTTGCCAATAAACGGGTGGCCATTTATCTAAGCCCTGCCATCTCTCCTTAGATCTATATAAGCACACAGCCTTTTGCAATAAAATTGGAATTCTCCCCGGCGAATTGTCTTGCTTGGAGGATTCTTTCAATAACAACCTTATAGCTCCCTATAGGGAGGGGAAATTCCTGGGACAGGTTACCTTGGCAATAGGGTGGAGTAGGGGCAGATTCTTGATAAGATACCTCAGGGGACATTCTCCAACTTCCCAGACTTGCTCAAAATTGGCCGACTCCATTTATCTATCTACACTGACTGCCTAATTTTGGCTTCACCCACAAGAATATTAATTTTCTCAGTTATTGTTTCTCCTTTTATAAAAAAAGACATACTTTTTAGTCTACCTTTCAGTAATGCTACCTTTGTTGTAAACCAAGAGTACATGTATGCTTGACAGTACTTCTGGGTTTTTATATTAATCAATTGATCTTTTTGTCTTGTGCAAATATTAACCGTTGGTAAAGATGGCGCCCGGAGTGCTTCTCTTCCGGGATCTCAGGTCCATGACGCACTGAAGGCGCGCGAACCATCACCTCCAATCCCTGTGCATGGCGTGAACTTTGAATGGCACACCTCCAATCCCTGAAGTGGAGTGAACTCTCAGCCAATGAAGAAGTAACAGCCCACTCGCCTTGCTCCTCCTCATCCTGTGTTAAGCCCATATAAATATCAATACCCTGTTCGTTCTCTTAGTCTTACTCTCTCCTACTCTCCCCTCCCCTCCCCTCCCCTCTCCTCCCTCTTCCCCCCTCTCCTCTCTCTCTCCTCCCTTCTCCTCTGCGACTGGCCACTATGGTCCTGCTAATAAAATCTCGGACAGGTAAACAGTTGTTTGGGCTTGTTGAGTTTATGGAGCTTTTCCATCGTCCTTTACATTAACTGTTCTCAATATATGGTAAAACACTTCATCATACATTGTTCTTTTCTTTAACAAAGTGTTGCCAAAAGCTTGGTCCTTATCCCCCATGCCAATCCAATAACAAGGACACAGTTTTGAGAAAAAGGAAAAAGAAGTCTTATTGCTTTGCTAGCAAAGGAGAAGCAAAGGGAATGCCTGTCCCAAAGGCTGTTTCTGCCCATCAGCAGGAACAGGGGGTTTTTAAAGGCTACATTTCACATATTCACTGTCCGGTGTTGTAATTCACTAGTTACTTTGGGAGATATTCTGGTACCATCCCCAAAGTCTATTGTAGGTGTGTGTTCAGGGACAGATAACTGCCTAAAATGGGGAAGAAAGGTAATACTATTTTCCCTGAGATTAGGGATAGGGAGAGATTAAGGAGGAGCAGGGCATTTTAAAAATAAATTGCAGTGGCAGAGCAGCAAGTATTACATTCAAAGCATAGTGGACCATTGTTACAAAAGTGTTTAGGTTATTCTTTACCCTTTCCATTTTCATATTTCCAGTTTAAATCCAGTTGCTAAATTTCTGCCTTAACATATACACACACACCTTACATTCAAATAAAACCTATAGTTTTTTTTTATTGATCCTCCCTCTATATTTTTAAAGAATTCATATCTTCATAGATATTGAATCTCCAATTATTAAAAGTATCTTTAAATTCACTCAATAATTCTTCATATATGCTTATGTTATGCTCGAATTTGGGACCCCCAAAAGACCACCAGAGACCAAGATCCATGTAAGCAGCAAAGAGGTGTTTAATGCGAGCTAGCTCAGTCCTCCGCACGTGCACACAGCAACTGGTGACGCTGAGAGACCCCAAGCCCAGGGTTTGCAGCAGTTTTATACACTCTTTGGGGAAGGCAGGGACTTCACATACATCATAACATCTCTTAGCAAATTATCACACACCGCGGGAAAATCATAAAACTCTAAAACATGATTAGCACATTCACTGGCAGGAACAAGTTGGGTAAGGGTGATTGGTTAGTACAAGAGGGGGATTTGTTTGAACTGATTGGTTTAAGCCATGAAGGGTGTACATGCTGAACTACATGGTTTCCCAACATGTTATCAAGCACCATAAACTACTGGGAGGGTTATCTGGCATCCCAGGTATTTTCCCTGTCTCATGCTGATTGGTGGCTGCTAGGGGGTTGCTATAGGTCCTCATCTAGCCTGAGTCAGGGACACCTGGTGCTACAGATCTCTTCTGTTATTTGTAGATAAACAACTCATCAGGGTGGGTATGTGCCTTGGAGTGCTCTGTGGGTCTTTCCAAGGACAAGGGTCACGCCCGCTTCCTTGGACAGGCTTTGCTCTGAGGTAGAGGCTGGTTTTTCAGTTCCTTATAAGATATTTGTCATTTATATGCTTTTATTGGTCTTTCCATAGGCATGCCTTTTCTATTTTCTCCTATGCATAAATTCTGTCAATTAGGGCTGAAATCAAACTTCATTCCTCTTCTCTTCCTTTCCTTTACCTTCATTTCTTCAGTAAGGAGTAATCTTACTTTCCTCCTTTCCTTCTTTTCTTGCTCTGCTAGGGATAGAATCCAGAGTCTTGAGTATGCTAGGAAAGTGTTCTATTACTAAGCAACACCGTCAACCCTCAAAGTAATTTTTCTTTTCTGTGACCTCATGACAGCACATTACTTCTCCATAAAACCCTACTTGTTTTCCTTTTATGCTTATATCTCATTTTCATCACTAGAATATGAATATTAGTAATGTCTGTATTTCTCCTAGTAGTGTGTGTGTGTGTGTGTGTGTGTGTATGTATGTATGAATGGTGCTGGGGATTGAATCCAAGACCCACTGAGGGACATTCCCAGCCTTCTCTTATAAGGGTCTTGACCAATAAATACACAACATGTGCTGAACAGGGATAGAATTCCTTGTGTACCATATTTTCCCCATACCTGCCATTAGGTGGCAATGCATAAACTTTGTAGTACAAAGAAAACCCAGGGCTCCACAAATGCAAGGCAGGAGGAGATCTACCAGTAAGCTACACCTCCAGTCAGGCTTTAAAAATTAAAATAGAGCCAATCTAGCATAAAGATTAGTTTTTGAGCTGAACATATTTGAAAATCAAAAAATGAGGAAGAGGCTTTCTCTAAACTCCTCTTATCTGGCACACACCTGTAATCCCAATAGCTTGGGAGGCTGAGGCAAGAGAATCACAAGTTCAGTTTCAGCAACTTAACGGGGCCCTTAGCAATTTAGTGAGATCCTGTCTCAAAAACAAAACAAAACAACAACAACAACAAAAATAAATAAATAAAAGAAAAAAAAAAAAAAAAGAGGAGGGTTGGGGAGGTAGTTCAGTGGTTAAGCACCCCTGGGTTCAATCCCTACTACCACCAAAAAGAAAAAATAAATAAATAGGATTCTTGGTCTCTGGTTTACTATGAATTTACCAAGCAAGTGTTCAAACTTATCCTACTTTATGTTCTGCTTTCAAAGAATCTTGATTTCAAATGCTATAATATAGTAATAAGGGTAAACAAAGGAGTATATTCATTGCTTCTATATGAAACTTCTCTTTCTGTATTGACCTCTTTGGTGTGCACACTGATATTGGTAGAGAAAGACTTGCATCAAGGATCTGAACCTAAGTCTATGCAGTCAGCCAGCTAGCATTGATAAATTATTGTCAGGACAAATTTGTGATGATCTTAAATCAATAGTATTATCTACTATATGTATAGTTATTGCAAAATTAATATTTGAAAGGTTAATTAAGCAAAGGACAATGGAACTTTATTAGTTTTTATGTTTCTTGAAGAATAAGAGCACGAAATGTTTCAGACTTCACCAAAGTATTTTTAAGTGTCTTTAGTTGTTGATGAACTTTTATTTTATGCCGCAGCCCGGCTGCAGCAAAATAACCGGGGGGGGGGGGTTGGGGGGGGCTGGTGGTGACGAACAACTTGTGTACGTTGATACAGCAGGAGTGGGAGCCGTTTATTGCAGGACAGGAGCAGTATTTATACATTCCACACAGCTTATCTAATTAGCATAAACTAGATACATCAGTCAACCAATCAGGAATCTCCACACTTAATGGCTCGCTTTTGTTACTTCTCAAACCACTCCCTCTGGCATTTTGCCAGGCACCATCCAGACTTGTTTACGAACTCTAACATTCCCCTGGCAAAATGCCAGGTGTTATTTTGACTTGTTTACAGACTCTAACAATTTTACTCATTTATTTATACATGGTGCTGAGAATCAAACCCAGTACCTCACACATGCTAGGCAAGTGCTCTACCAATGGGTCACAACCCCAGTTCCCTCACCAAAGTATACTTTGAACAGAGTCTAGCATGAAACAAAGCTTCCACGTTTCCCAAGAAACCTTTCATTATTATGATTCTTTAATGTTTCCTGGAAAAATCCCTGTTTTTGAATTATACTAAATAGTACAACTGACTCATAGAATGATTAGGATGATTTTTTGTTGTCTTCTTAATGAATGCTAGGTTTTTTTGTAAGGAGAATAGGGTGAGTCAATTGGAACTATCTATACATAAATATATATAATAATATGAAGGTCTAAAGGGATATTGGTGAGAGCTCTATAGTGAAATACCAGAACTTCTCCTTAGAAAATGATAGCTTTTATTTTGATAAAAAAGTGATTCCTGTTTGACAGACCTCATTAATTATAAATTTTGCCCAAGATTTATCTCTTTTGAGCATAGTTTACAGGATACTTTGATAATAAATCAAGATTGGCTAGTTTTTTTGGGGGGGGGCTGAGGATTTTCTGTTAACTTTCTCTATGAGATTACCTATATAAAAAGATCCTATCATATTGCCTTTTTAAACTATACACCTTCAAATATTATTGGCAATTTTCAATTCAGCAGAATGTTGAGACTATAATAACAATATACTATGACAATAACTTGTTTTCATTTGGTCTCTGATATCTAAAGTTCTTGCTCACTATCCTATAATGGTCCACCTCAACTGCTCTTTTCCTTAGCATAAACATTGATTTGGAAAGCACGTTGGGTATCAAACGTGGGAGCCAGGGAGTTTCCGAACTAAACAGTGATTAAAGGATTTCAGCAAAGTTCTTTCCGCAAAATCTGTTTTCATACTAAATTACTCAAACCAGGTCCTCTTCCTTGTTGCATCCTCTTTGCAACGCCCTTCCCACTCTTCTCAAAACTGGATAACTCTTACTCATCTTTAAGATTCAGCTCAAATGTCATCCCAGGTGCAGGCTTTCTCAACATGGCAGGTGGAGCTAGCGGGTTATTACTTCTCAGCTCAGCTACCCTGGCTCACTGGGAGCAGCTCAGCCTTTAGCACAGCCGAATGGGATTACCTATTCTGCGGGTCTCGCCCCCAGGGTGTGCGCTTCTAGGGTGAAGACCACGTTTTGTTAATTCTCAACCTTTTGTAGTCTAAAGTTGGGCTCAGTGATGCCGGACGACTGAAGCCCTATTACTTGGCGACTTCTGCCTACAAGAAGCATACTTCATCCAGATTACTCGCAGCCTTCCCATAGTTTCAGCCGGCACACCGGTTCCCGCCAACTAAGCATTTAAAAACAAGCAGCCGCAGACACTAGGAATAGAGGGTACCCGTCACAACGAGTGCCTGTTCATCAGCCCCAATGGGCCACGTTTGCTTGCTGCTCCGGCAAGGGCGATTCTGGAGTTTGCTCAGTTAGGGCGACGCTTTCTTTGAACAAACTGAGCCCCAGAGGCGTTCTCTAACTCTGGCCTGGAGACGCTGTCCGCTTTTTCTAACGGTGACATGCAGTCAAGGGAAAAATGTGGATTCAAAGGTCTGGGGTAACTCCTCACGGCTGAACCCGAGCTGACGTCTGTGAAGGGTCGCACTCACTGTGTCTTTCCCCCAGCCCCGTCAGCCCCCAGAGTAAGCGTCCCGTCGGAGGCTGCAGCTCCGTCAATTGCGCACACGCTCGGCGTCCCGCCCACCCTGGGCTGAGAGTCATTGTTCTCGCGAGATCGCGGCTAGCCTCGCCTCTTCAGATTGCGGGCTCTCGCGAGAAGCGGCTGAGGAGCCGGCCTGCAACCTGCCCGGCCGCTCTGGTAGGCGCAGCCGCCGGAGTGGCCGCCTCACAGCCAGCTCTGGAGGGTTCCGGTTGAGGAGGAAGCGGAGGCGTTGCCGACCTCGGCCTTCGCCTTGATCCTCCGTGGACGCTCGACGGGGCCTACAGGTTCGGGGTGAATGGGCATAGCTGCGGAGCGCAGTGGGGGCGGCGTGGGAGGCTGGGCTTGGCGGGGGCGTAGGAGGAAAGGGGCGGAGGGCGAAATCTGGGCTGGAGAGCCGGGCTGCTGTGGCAGTGGTCTGGGTGGCCGGACACGGCGAGGGGAGCGTGGGTGGCGTTCTGGACTTGGGCCACTGGCACCCAGCTCCGAGGGGCAGAGTTGGGACTTGGGTTTCCTGGGGTGCTGCTGTTTGGTTGGCAGTCCGGAGGCCTTTCCCCCAGGGATGAAGGCTTCATCCCTCCTTCCCAGGGCAGAGTAACCCGGTGCCCCGCCCCTTTCCTGTCATCTCTGGGCTTAAGGCAGCGACATCCTGAGGAGGGCGCATCACAATAGGGTGGTGAGTTGTCCGTCTCCCTTTTAGGGGATAAGATGGTGGGCGGTCTCCCTTCAGGTGAACAAGGGTGAGACCCCAATAATTTTTTTTGTGCTGTGACAGTATCGTGTATGGTAAAGCTTTGCTTTTTCAAAACTTGCATAGAAAAGGTTCTAATTCCTTCTTTCCTTCCTTCAGATGCAAGTGCCCTAACACGCCTTGTAATTGGGAATAGGGTTGAGGGAGGGAAGACCTCCCTTGGTATTTTGTTAGTGTGACTGGGCCAATGTGACCATCCCTGGACCGAACAAATTTCCCACTTCTCTTTTCTCTTATTTGGAGTCCATGATGAAAAGTCACTAGTCCAGACATGTTAGAGTTTCATTCGCTTGTTACTTTGTGCCCTTAGCAAATGAATTTATTTTATAAGTATATTTTGACTTCAGGAGTTTTCACGCTTTTTATTTAAATTAACAATCTGAATAAGGCAGCACAATGTTTATTGATTTTATTTGGACATTGCTTCCAACTCCTGACCCGCTCACCTCTTCCCCTACCCCGACTATGCAAATATGATAAAAAATGCTTTTAGAGAAGAGTTGAGGGATAAATTTAGAATGAAAGAGACTAGAAATTGTAGTAAAAGATATGACAAAGAATGGAAAGCACAAGGGCCAAGTTTTCATATTGGAAAGCCTATCCACGACCAACTGAAAGAACGAGACTGTGGTTATCATTTGAATATAAAGCAGAAAGCAATAAAAAATACTTGGGAAAGAATTTGATGATGAATTGAAACTGGTGTTTGAGGAGTTATTTTTGAAGGTGCCAATGTGTTTCAGAAATTTTTCTAATATTTTTCAAGAGTTTATGACTTAATAGCTGCTATTGTGCATAAGGAGAGAGAAAGGAGATTCTGAAGTATGGAATGTGGTAAGGAACATTGTTCAATCAGGAAGGCCTTCTAGTGTCTCAATAGTGTTTTTGAGTTCTTACACCATTTTTTCCCTCATTCCCCCAAATGCTTTCAGATGGGCTTTTAACCTGCTGTATGTTATTCTTCTACCAGTTTGAATTTTGTTCTATCTCATCCTTTCTTCTAAGCTGTGTGAAAATTTTAAGTTATTAACCATGAAATTATAAACAACAGTGGTTTGCTTTGTGATTTTTTACATTTAGGATACTTTGAAGTTTGGAAGCAAACTGGAATATATGCACTTTTCAAAAGAATTATGGGTAACAAACTCACATGTCTTCTGGTAATAGTTATGTGATGAAAATGTGAAGTCCAATGGAGAGTTTATGCCTTGTCTAGGAGGGATGTCAAGTTTTCAGGTCCACTTGATTAGTTCTGTATGTGAATATGGGCCCAGTCTTCAGCCTTCTCAAGAGAATACAGGAAAATTCAATTTTTACATGCACTCTCTTGATTTTTAAAAATATTGATGGCTAATTAAAACAATTGAAAATAACTGCATGTGGCCCAATCAAACCCACACTTGTTTATAGTTGTATTCTGTTCTCTAGGAGCTGTTTTATAGGTCAGAATTAATGTATTTTATAACTGAAAAAAAAAGAGGTTTAAAGCAAGTAGTTCACGCTTTAAAATTTCAGTCTTTAGAAGGACTTAGGGAGGGAACATGTCAAATCTAATTGAAACCAGTAGATAGTTTTTTTTTTTTCATTTTTCTTTTATTAAACCCAGGGGTAATGATGTTGGCAATCAAATGTGTCAACAAGAAGCCCTTTAGGGCTTTTTTAAGTTAAAAAAAAAAAAAGTGAAATTTCTTGACTTAAGAGAAAAAATTGTATGCTGAGGTTGCTAAGATCTACACATTTTGAGAGAGACTGTTCCTATAACTTTTATTACAGTATATTGTTATAATTTTCATGTTTTATTGTTCTCTCTCTCTCTCTTTCTTAGCCACCAAGCCACATCCCCAGCCCTTTTTATTTTTTGAGACAGGGTCTCTTTGAGTCGCTTAGGGCCTTATTAAGTTGCAGAGACTGGCTTTGAACTTGCAATTCTCCTGCCTCAATCTCCCAAACCACTGGAATTATAGGTGTGAGCCACCATGCTCAGTTTACTATTGTTCTTAATCTCTCATTGTGTTTAATTTATAAATTAAACTTTATCATATTATGTATGTATAGGAAAAAATGTAGTTATATATAGGGTTTATTCTGTACTATATGTAGTTTCAGACATCCACTGGGGAACATGGAACTATACTTCGAGTCCAAGGAGGTACTACTATATTAACATTTTAACTGTAGAAATAACTGAAGGAAAGGCTGTCAGTATTTATGGCTTTTCCGGGTTCTAGCTATGCATGGTGGCACACACTTGTAATTCCAGTGATTTGGGAGGCTGAGGCAGGAAGATTATAAGTTTGAGGCTAGCCTCAGCAATTTAGCAAGGAAGGCCCCAAGCAACTTAATAAGAACCTGTCTCAAAATAAAAAGGGCTGGGGACATGGCTTAGTGGTTAAGTGCCCTTGAGTTTAATCCCCAGTGCCAAAAAGAAATAATAATAATATTTTTATTAATAATATAATTATTATTCAGAGTTCTGAGCAAAGTTTATATATAGGTATCTTGTAAGGAAATTGGTTGATTTAAAAACTCTTTTATGTACTTGCAACTAATGTTTAAATTTAAATCTTGGAGTCTTTCTATAGTCCATTTCAGAATTTGAATGTTTATTATTGGCTGTGCCATTCTGTGTTGCTTTCCTAGACATTCACTTTTTAAAAAATTTTTCTAACTTATTCTTTTGTTTTTAAATATTTGCTTTTTAGTTGTAGTTGAACACAATACCTTTATTTTATTTATTTTTACGTGGTGCTGAGATTCGAACCCAGGGCCTTGCACATGCTAGGCGAGAGCTCCACCGCTGAACCACAACCCCAGCCCAAGACATTCACTTTTACTGGAAAAAATATTGATTCCCTGGCAGATGGGGAGAGGGGGCGTTTTCAAATGGGATGAGGAAAGTGTGTTGTAAAGCAGGCACTCTTATGTCTCTTTCGTACCTTTCCATTGCAAGATTGATTTTGATTAATTAGTTTTTCTTATAAGAATAGGTACTTTGATTACTTTGTGCCTTACGCATTGTAGAGCTTAGTAACCTTGTGGATTAAAACTCATTTACCCAT
Organism: Marmota marmota marmota; assembly: GCF_001458135.2. Taxonomy (NCBI): domain Eukaryota; kingdom Metazoa; phylum Chordata; class Mammalia; order Rodentia; family Sciuridae; genus Marmota; species Marmota marmota. Next base: position 26,367,837 of record NW_026000174.1, on the reverse strand, counting down.
TAATGAGAAGTACTTTAATCTGATTCATACCTAGTTGGGTAGGGGGAGTGGGAGCTTTAGATGTCAGGTCTAAGTATGAGGTGGATCTTAGATATTTGGAGAGCAAAGTGAGAGTCCTCACTGGAGAGTAAGGTAAGAGAAAGCTAAGTGAGGGGACAGAGTTTTGAAAATGAAGACAAAATGGTTAAGAACCCTTTTTTTCTATTGTTCAGTTTTACAAAGAGTACTGCTTTTTACAACTAAATTTGTAATAACTTATGCAAAGACTACATGGAATTTGGTTTTTAATCAGAACTGCTTAGGGAGTTTGCAGACTTGATTTTCTTCAATTTAGTCCTGTCTTCACACATCAAGCTCCAATCTCTGTCTATCTGGAATAGAATGCGAAAGAGTAGGAGATATTTATTATGTTTGTGAGGTGTTATTGTCTGAGAGTTTTACCATTTCTGAGTTGTTGTTTTTTTTATTTGTGAAAATTGTGCTTGTTGGAGGGAGCATTGTTTTCCTTTCCCCATGTTTCTACTGTGAGTCATAAAGTAGGAAATTTTCTCTTGGAAATAGTCCTGTCCCCCTTCCCTCTATGCTCCAAAAAGCCTCTGAAATTCTTTCCCAAATGAGCATTTGAAGAAGCTAGGAGAAAGGTGCCCTCTGGTTCGTTTTGAAACTCTGAATGTTTAGGATTTACATTTTCTGTTCATGTGTATGGTAGGTTCATCTGAGCAGAGTGGACCTCTGTGAGGGAGGAGGAAATGGAATACCTATGATTCTGAGTAAATTTAATTTATAGTTGAAGGAATAAGAAACTTTTTTGGCCATTAGTTTCATATATATATATTTTATCTAACTTCTTTATTTAGTTTCTTTGGTCCTGAACTAAAACTAAGGGGTGGGAGGGAGAGGTAGTTGCAGATGTTTATTAATAGAGGAAGAATTGCAGTTGAGCATCCCTAATTTGAAAATCCAGAGTCCTACATCTCCAAAATCTGAATGCTTTGAGCAGTAACGTGATGCCACAAGTCTGATTGTTAAATGTAAACAGAAATATTAAATATTGCATGAAATATTAAAATATTGTATAAAATTACCTTCAGCCCATATATAAGGTGTTTATGTATTTTGTGTTTAGACTTGGATAGTCCAAAGATATTGCATATTATGTGTGTGTGTGTGTTTGTGTATATATGTGTATGTATGTATGTACGTACACACCCACACACACACATACACACACACAGATTCCAAAATTAGCCCCCTTCCCCCCCAATTTAAAATCTGTATCAATTCTGGTTGCAAGCATTTCCGGGAAATTCTATATTAGAATTTTTTTTAATCTCTTTATTAAAATCTTTACTAGGGTTCAGGCTACAAGTACAGGATTCATTTCCCTTAATATGGCCTACTCAGGTTTGTTTGGGGATCCTTGAAACTGACACACCTACCTTACTAAGAAGATAGTAAAGAAGAACTTAGAGATGGAAGGTGAACAATTAGAATTCAAAGAGATGCTCACTGGGAGAGGATGAAGAGGTTGATAAATGTTAAATATAGGGAATGGGAATATAATAAATTGAGTACAATTTTCACAGCATTTTGTACTTCAGATTTTTGGATTATGGATGCTTAACAGAGTCAGTACAAATATTTCAAAATCTGAAAAACTCAAATCTGAAACATATCTGTTTGCAAGCATTTTGGATAAAAGAAATTTAGCCTGTACTTGAAATAGAACATAAAGAGGAAGGATTTTACACTAAATATGAAACCTTATGTCATAGATTGCTGGGTTGTAAGGTATCTTTGCTGATAAAAATATCTTTCTTCACCTGATTAGTAGTTTAATTATATTATTTAGTTAAAGGTGTAAGGTCTCTCATTATATGGCATAATCATCCCTGGTTATCTGAGGATTGGTGCTTTGGACCCTGTCCCCCTTCCCTCATATAAAATCCTCATATGGTCAAGTTCCTTTTATAAAATGGAATAATATTTGCATATAACGTACTATAGTAAATTCTCCCATATTCTTTAAATTGTCTCTAGATTACTCATAATAATTAATATAATATAAATGCTGCAACAAATAGTTGCTGTACTGTATTGTTTTGGGAATAATGATCCAAAAAAGTCTATATGTGATTCTTGGTTGAATCTGTGAATGTGGAACAGAGAATACAGATAGTTGAGCACTTATTTTCATTTTTGTAGTTTAAATGAGTAATCTATTAGAATTTTTGGTCACAAACTGAAGTTAATATTTAGTGTTTAGCTGGGATGAGTCTATTATGATACTCACTGATTGAAGTTCTACTTGATTACAAACTATGAATAATACTTTTCTGAGGTCATTTTAAGTTGCAATCATATTTTTCTGCTTGGAATACCTTATTTGGGATCATTTTGGTCTGAGTTTAAAGACAACTGTTAGCTCTATGACTGAAAAGTTACTTAGCCTCTCTGACCCTTTTGTTTCCTCTAACACAACATAGAACATAATTGCCAGGAATTTAAGGATGAAATGAAATAAAGCATATAAAATTCTATGTAAATAGTAAAATGATGTATGAATTTAAGTTGTTAGCATTTTGCTTTGTGTTTATGCCCAGAAAATAATATCCTGGAATTATTGCCTCCTTTTTCCCACCCTTTCTACCCTTAGTGATCTATCAATTTACAAATTATTCACATTTGCCTGTCTCATTTGGAGAGGAAAAATTCAAATGATTATTTACAGCATTGCCAGTATGATTCTTCCACTGGAAATTAAACGATTTTTATTTTCTCTTTATTTTAGTAAGCATTGAACAATGGGAAGCTCTTTTTCTTACTTTGTACATTGGTGTTCATTGACTGATAATTTAGTATTGTACCTAATTTGAATGCCAGGTAGAAAAATGGACACAAGGAAAGAGAAAATAGATCTTTGATTATTATTGCTTATAGCAAATGAGTAAAAACTTATCGTGAGTTTTCTGGTTTAACTACATTAAATATCAGCTTAAAAATAAATTTTAGGGCTGGGGATGTGGCTCAAGCGGTAGCGCGCTCGCGTGGCATGCGTGCGGCCCGGGTTCGATCCTCAGCACCACATACAAACAAAGATGTTGTGTCCGCCAAAAACTAAAAAGTAAATATTAAAAAAAAATTCTCTCTCTCCCTCTTAAAAAAAAAAAATTAAAGCTCAGTTACCTAAGAAAGAATCTCAGCTACAAAATTGTGCAACAAACATTTTTATGATTTTCTTATTTTTAGAGGCATACACAAAATGCTGCATTATTTTAAAGGTAATTATTTCATTTTGGGCAGTTTGTTTTATACACTCTGGGCTTGAATTTTATTTTTCTCACATCTGGAAAGCAAGCAATGCAATCTGCTCCTTTCAGCTTTTCATTTATTCATTTAAAGGATTTTTTATTGTTTGTTTATTTTGCAGTGGCAGGGATCAAACCCAGGGCCTTCCACATGCTAGGCAGTTGCTCTACCACTTGTGCTATATATACCCCCAACCCATGTAGTTTTCTTAAAAAAAAATTATGAAATTCCCATAAATTGTTAACTGAGATGTTCTTGTTTCCTTATTGTTGAATTTTCGAAATTGCTTAAGTCTTTCCTATAAAGGAGAATATTTAGTTATTAGAGACTAGTGGGAATATTAATACTGAAAGTACTTTAAAATCATTAATGCTCTCCATTTTTGGAAGAGAAAAGTGAAACATAGGTCAAGCCCTTTTAACTGATTTTGATAAAAAGGTTGTAGGTAATAAATACTGTTATTAGGAAGGTTGAGACTAGAATAGAGATCTACAAGTCTTCTGAGTGTTTTATTCCATTGCTTTCTCTAGTGGGTTGCATGCACTTCTCTCTAGGGATGTTATGAAAAACTTGTTCATTATGCTATAGGGTGAATAAAACAATAGAACTTAATCTTTAGTTTTTATTTCTCTTTTTTCATTTCCATTTTTTTGTATATATTGTATACATAATACTGGTCTGATAGTACATATGAATTATTTGTAAATATATGTAACTCTTTGTGTTAGTCAAGCTCACAACATTAAGAAAGAGAACAGTTGCCATATTTTAGAAGAAAAATGCTGTGGCATTGTTAATCATCTTTGCTTCCATAGTGAATAATATTATGGTAACATTTAACAGTAGCCTTAAACATTTGTTAACCTTGAAAATTTTTTATGATGAGTACTTTGTAAAATATCTTATGAAATTACATTTCTTTGGAGTGATTTCTTTGTGATTATCAAAGTATTAGATGCAATTTGGAACATTCAGCAAAGGGCAAAGAAGAAAATGGCATGATAATCCAAGTCAATGACAGTTACTTTCAGTTATACTACATACACACACTTACATCACACACACTCAAAATTAGGATTTTTCTTGTATGTAATCACTTAAAATATTTATTTTAAGAAATAAAAGGAAATTCAAAGAAACACATAACTATATTTAAAAGTTAACATTTTGTTAAACATGTCAATTTATTTATTGTATAACCTATGTTCTTTTCTTAAGCATTTATTGGTAATAATTTTCCATGTTATATTCTTCAACACTATGAGAATGTACTGTATTGTAATCAGTTCCCTGCTTTTGGAAATTAGTCTCCCTTACCCTCTTTTATCATAAATTCTTTGATAAATGTATTTCTTAGGTTAAAAATTTAAAAGTAGGAGTTCTGGTGTCAAGGTATATACTTTGAAAATCAATTTATACTCCCATGAACTTGAGTGACAGTTTCCCCAATACTTGAACCCTTGCCTAGTTATCATTAAAACAAACCTTTGATTGGTTAAACATCTGATTTAACGTGGTTTTCTTATATTATGAATGAGTTGAAATCTTTCTTTCTTTCTTTCTCTTTTTCTTTTCTTTTTTTTTTTGTGGTACTGGTGATTGAATCCAGGGCCTTGTCCATGCAAGGCAAGCACTCTGCCAGCTGAGCTATATCTCCAGCCCTATTTCTTCTTTTTAATCATTAGTATTCTTTTTGTAAATTGCAAGTTCATGAAACTTTGTCCATTTTTCCTTTACAGTATTCAGATTTTAAAGTATAGATTTATAAACATTTCTCTAGTTTGTCATCTTTTACTTTTAAATTCTTATGTGATATAATCTGATACTTTTTGAAAGCTATTCTGTAGTTCTGATTCTAATCCCTGATGTTTTCCCTCATCTTTATTGAAAATGATGGCATAAAATGATTGATTGCACATTCCCATGTCAGTCTTTGGCTTTAAGGTGTTTTTATTCTTATTTTTGGCTTAGCAATTCTTTCTCTATTCTGAGAATCAGTTAATTATATAGATTATTTTCCTATATATTTTCTTCTTGACTTTTTTTGTTATACTTGAACTCTTTAGCAGTTTGGAATTTGTGGAGGATATGATGTGAGGAAGGAAAGGATCTTCTGCTCAAATAGTTAACCAATTGAAATTTTAGAATTCATTTTCTGGGTGTGACATTTTTATGGGTTGTGTATTAAATTTGAGAGACAATTTGGTGTGATAATTGGCTATGTGGTATTAAAGCAAGTTATTTTAATAAGCCTTAATTAAAGAATATTTCAATATAAGGAAATAACTTTATTTAATTAAAATGGAATACTGCCTGGAATACTAAGTCACAAAGATATCTAGAATATCTCATTGTGAACTAGTATTTTGTCTCAGAGCAAATTTTAGGTTTCTTAAAATGAAACATTTGGAGGAAAAGAACTTCTTTGGTGGAGGAAGTTCTGCTTCTAATTGTGCTGATAAATATGGTAGCTACCAGCCACTTGTGGCTATTTAAATTAATTAAAAAGGAAAATTGAAAATTCAGTTCTTCACTGGTAGTACACATATTGTGTGTGCATAATATTAAACTACATGTGACTAGAAGCTACTTTTTTGGATAATGCAGATATAGGACATTTCCATTATCATGTAGAGTTCTATGGGATAGCATACAATCTGGAAATTGAATCATATTTAGAGCTTTTTATAGCCTGTTGAGTTGATGGCAGATAAACAGTTAAGCAAAAAATCTGAAAGAAATACAAGGTAAGGGAAATAATAAATTGGTCAAAATGGAGCATCATAATAAAGATTATATGTAGAAAAAATACATAACTTACAAAAAATTGTCATGTAGAAAAAAAAAGAAAATTTTAAGGATTTTAACATTTAAAAATATCTGAGTGTGCCTTTTTAAAGAGTGTTGCCTTCTTAGGAGCTGAATGTAATCCTCTTTAATTAGGCACTTCAGCAGCTTACAGCTTTGCCTTTGTTAAATAATATGTCAAGGTGATTTGCTTCAGTTAAGGCGTTTCAGATTTTGAAGGCAAAACTGTTTGGTTATAGTAGAAAAGGAAAAATAGAGCAGAAAGCAAAATGATAATAAATCTTTTAGACTACTAAAAATCATATAGCTTTTAATAAGTTTTTAAGAATTAGGACTCTTAACAGTAGCTAGTTGTTTAAAATGCTAATCATGTAATGTAGGTATTTCATAAATGCTTAAGATTTAAAAAGAGTTTCAAACTTCAAACATTTTTTCTTTTTTCCCTTAGTACTGTGAAAGGAACCCAGGGTCTCACCCATGTTATATAGGTGTTCTTCCACTGGACTACACCACCACTCTTTTATTTATTGGGTTGTTTGAGATGAGAAAAGAAAAAAAAAACATATTAATACCTTAAGAAGTCAACAAAATTTGAACAGAAATTACATAAAAGTATTATTTTCACTGTAACAGATCAGAAAAGTATAAACCTTGACAGTTGAAAGGGTTTCTGTGTGAAGCAACCAAGCATTTTGAGGATTAGTTTGGGAAAATTTAGGACTCATTTGGTAATCTTAAAAAAATGTTTCCAGGGATGTTATACTTTCCCTCCTTTTTTTCTACTTTTTAAATAAATATATGTCCTGAGAGCAATTTAGAAATTGAATTATAATTTGTGATCATTTGAGAGTAAGATGATTGGTGCTTTATGCCTTGACTAAAACTTGGGTATAGTTATATAATATTCTTTTTTTATTTTTTATTTTTATTTTTGGTACCAGGGATTGGACCCTGGGGGTGCTTAACTACTGAGCACATCCCCAGCCCTTTTTATTTTTTATTTTGAGACAGGGTCTCACTAAGTTGCTTAGGCCTGGCTAAGTTTCTGAGCCTAGCTTTGAACTTGCAATCCTCCTACCTCGGGCTCTAGAGCTGCTGGGATTACAGGTGTGTGCCACCACACCCAGCTAAGATAATATTCTTTTAAGAGAAGCAACTGGAAACTAAAAACTGCTTATAAATCTTCCTACTTTATATTTTCTCTGCATTGTTGGATTATATTACATGAAATGCTCCCCAGTTTCTTTAGTCTTAGTTAAAACATTTTATAAGATTTATATACAAGTTATATTAAGGTATGGGAACATAAACATGAGTTATATTTTGTTCTTGTCCTCAGAATCTTATAGTATAATGGGGAACACATGGAATAAACATTTTGCCAGTGCATACATATTGACCATATGTAAGCAGTAAAAAATAATACCCCAAAACTATACTTAAGCAGTAAAATTTAACAAGAAGGAAATTTCTTTAGTAGAGCAAGTCCATATATTTTCTTACAGTGTCCCCCAATATCATAAAAACAATATGTAAAAAATTCTAATAGTATAAAAGGAAAAACAATGAAAAGTAAATTCCCCTTTTATTTTAGTGTTTCCTCAGAGGCAACTAGTCATTTTTATGTGGTATTTCTAGACATTATCTTAAATCTGGATTATTTCATTTACCCAGTACTTTTAAGATTCATTGATTCGTGTTGTGTGTCTCAGTAGTGATTCAAAGTATTTAGATATTGTGTCATTAGATATCCCACCTGTCTCTGCAGCAATGTTCATTTTTCTTCTCTATCTGCTATTATGACCATATAGTTTTTCATTTATTGTTCTTTGTAGCTAAAGCTGAAATTTTGTTTTTTTGAGAATTTTTTTTTTTAGTATTTTTTTTTTTTAGTTTTCAGCGGACACAACATCTTTGTATGTGGTGCTGTGGATTGAACCCGGGCTGCACGCATGCCAGGCGAGTGCGGTACCACTTGAGCCACATCCCCAGCCCCAAAGCTGAATTTTTTTGACAGTTTTTACTTTTCTATTGAGAATCCTTTGTTATTCAAGATTGTTTTCTTCTTGTAGAACTTTAATTGTTCAATATTTGTTTGAACATAATTATAATGAAATGTTTAAATATATTTATAATGAGTGTTTTGAAGTCTTTGCTAAATCCAACATCTGGGCTTAGTTGGAGTCAGTTTTTATTGATTACCTTTTACTGTCTCTTTTCTTTGCATGTCTCATAATTTTTTGTTGAAACCTGGGCATTGTAGTGTTCTTATGTGGATTTCTTTCTAGTGACTGCTGATTTGCCTCCTGATAATCATGAAGGACAAAAACTTCACATAGGTGAAGTAACCAACCATCTTTGCCTGTACTCAAATTGCAAACTTGTTTCTCTTGCAGTTATAGCAGTTCTATCTGTGCTCATTTTTTCCTTCTTTCAGCTACTTATTAGCTTGGTCTCCTGGGGGACAGGGTAGAGGAGAGTCCCTCTAACACCTATGTAATTTGGTGGTCAGCCAAGAATCTAAACAGAGATTTTACTCAAGATTTTGGAATTTACCCTCTCTGTTGGTTCTTTATTTCTGGGAATTCTTTCCTTATTTTTAGCTTGTCGGCTTGTTGTGGTCTCTGTACTCACATACCAGTAAGGACTTCACTTTTCTGATGCTTGAATTTTATGTGTTTGCGGAATACACTCAGTTAAAAAACATATCAAACTCCGATTTCATATCACCAGTGTTTAAGGGTATAATCTATGGTCTCTGGTTTTGTTTTTGCAGGCTACCTGCGGTCTCCCTTGCATGCATGTGTAATCATTTGTTGTCTAGGGATTTAAGCAGAGTTTATGCTCAGAATTTGTGTCTCACCTCTCTATGGTTCTTTCATTTCCAGTATGTCTGTCTTAAATTTCCATCTGTACTTCTAGCCCTGAAGTTTTCTTTACCACTTTGATCTTGTATGACTCACTGGTTTCCTTCATCATATTTTGAGGGATAGGGAACACAGCAAAAAAATTTGGAACTGAACTTGCGATTCTGTCCCTGAAGTTGTAGTTTTTCAGGAGTAAATTCTTTCACTGTTTGGCCAGTGTCTCTAAATAACTTTAAAACATTTTTTAAAAAAAATTTAAATAGTTTTTTTTGCAATTAAGCTTGCATGATCAGTTTACCTGATTGCATTTGCAGGAGGTTGTTCTTTTACATCCCTTTGATTTCCATTTCTTTTAAAAATTGTTTCTACGTGGTGGTTTTTGTCCTTCAGGATTATTTGTATAGTATTCAGTCCCCCAAATTCTTCCAGTTCTTAATGCTTCTGAAAATGAGTGTTCAGTTTTTTATCTATTTATGGATTTATGTCACACTTCATGGGAAAATTTAAAATGGGTTAAGTATCATGAGGAAATTATAAATATTTTCTAGAAATGTTTCAGGCTTTCATGGTGGTTATATCTATTTTCTGGCTTTCTGCGTAGTATCATCCCTCTTGCATTCCTAAGGGTCGAGGCTCATCAAATGATTTTCAGTTTCTGGTCTTTCGGTATTCTTTTATCTAGATCCATATGAAGGTTTGCTATATAGGTAGAATTAACTGTGTGAACATTCATGTGTTCATTCTGTTGTCTGCCAGTCTTAAGTACTTCATTTACTCTATGGGGTTCTCTCTCCTCCTTTTGGTTCTTTTTCTATATAAGGAAGGTTAACTTAGGACATTTATCCCTCTCAGTTGTCTTGGTTTAGCTTCTCCATAGCTCTACTACCCACACTAATGGATATTTGGCTTTCTGTTTAGCTTATGACAGTTTTTGGGTCTGAACTCTTTGTCTCTTATTACCATCGGGTCTTTCTCTCCAGTTACCACACTTGAATTATTTTCTAATCATTTCATGTTAATAGACATGCTCTTGTGTAATGACAGTAGATCAAGGTCTCAATGGGATGGACAATGCCACATGATGGCTTAGTTTAAAAAAGACATCTGTTGGTAATGAGGAACAAAAATATGAGTTTCTTTTTACTTGGCTTGGTTACGTTGGGAAGAATGTGGACTTTTGTTAAAATAGGATATAAATCTTAACTCCACTATTTGTTCATATATGAAACAGGAGACTAATATAGGGTTGTTTTAAGCTTTAAAATATATGTATATAAACTTCTTAGCTCATTGATACCTAGTATGAACAGAATGAATTGTTTCCTTATGTCAACATAAGGGGATCCAAAGAGGTCTCTCCAGAGGCAGAAGAGATCTTGTGTACTTACTTGAACATTCCAGCTCCTGACATATTACATAAGGAAGTCAAGGACGCCTTAGGTACGAGTAGCAGGGTAAGAGATTTATTATAAAGGGATAGCACACATTTGAGAATGTAATATGGGCGATTACTGAGAAAGTATGTTGTGTTGCTTTAGTTTGGAGTTCTTATATTTATAGAGTAGCTAAGGGGCTGAACTAGAACCGAAGTCAGGGTGGGGTTACCCAGTTTGTGCCATTTTTCTTTGTACTTCACCCTTCCCTTGCATGTTTTAATCCTGCTACTTAGTTCCTCCAGATGCTTTGTAGTTATCTTGTTTTGTTCTTTTTTTCATCAGTAGGCAAGCTACTGTCTAGGAAGAAGTCTGGGTTGCTTACAAGTTGTTTTGTATTACAGTGGTTCAAGGGCGGTTCCCCTTTTGAGATTCATTGCTCTCTGTGTTCCTAAATTCCTGTCTCATATTGTTAGTTTTAAAAAAAAAAGATCCTTCTATAGATCATTGTCATTAATAATATCTGTAAATAGTGTCCCAGGGAATACTTATGTTACCTTTGTTTTAAAGATTTTTATAACTCCTGCCCCTCCTTGTTGAGATAGTAATATCCAAGATAAGGAAAAGTAATTGAATCACCTTTTCTCAGTTAACTTTTGGTAATCTGGAGGAACACATGTCCCTAATCAACAAGCCCAGTTTTTTCAGCTTCTGTACAGGTGATTTCTGCATGATTTTCTTTTCTTTTTTCTTTTTTTTTAATGTTTTTAAAATTTTTTTTTTAATTTTTTATTGTGGGTTGTTCAAAACATTACAAATTTCTTGACATATCATATTCCACACTTTGATTCAAGTGGGTTATGAACTCCCACCTTCACCCCATACACAGATTGCAGAATCACATCAGTTACACATCCATTGATTTACATATTGCCAT
>NW_026000174.1:26341163-26355538 GCF_001458135.2 Marmota marmota marmota | reverse complement strand
TCTCTCTCTACCCCCTCCACTGTATAACCCTGAGGGTCTCCTTCCATTACCAACTGCATGATTTTCATTGTCTCTAAAAATAAAATGAACAGTGACATTCTTTCTAGAGATGTTGTTTCCAGTAGTCCAGCATTTTTTTTTTTTTATGATAAAGGAGCCAAAGAGCATATTTTAGTTTGCCTAATATGTCATGGACCTTAGGCGTTCAAGTGCCATATTTCGAAGGAACATTTTATGTTAAGGAGTTTAGGTATAGGAAATGGAGAGTCATTAAGAATTTTTAGACAGAAAGAAAATCTGGATTACAGTGGAGCAAATGTGCAACTGAATGGTGGTAAGGAAGTCGGCCAAGAGGTTTATTGATAGATGGCAGAGGTTTAAATGAAGTCAGCAGCAGACTTATGAATGAAAGGGAGAAGAGAGTCAAAAAAGAAATTTTTTTAAAGTAGACTTGAGGTAGGGAAATAAGAAGTCAGGGATGATTTCAAAGTTTCAAACTTAGTGAGTAGAGCTGACTCCAGCTGATGTGGGAGGCCAAAACAACAAGACTGGTTTTGCAATTTGGGAAGCCTGTTGAAGAATTCAGATGGTGATAATGGAAATAGAGATTGTGAAAATAGAGATGTGAAAACTAATTCTGATGTTCTTGAGGGTTTTATCTTCATTTTTTGGTCTTTTGATTCCTTGGACCCAAGCAACCACTGAGGAAGATAAAATCCTAAAGAATACCAAGACTTAATGGGGAGAAATGGTAGGTTAACAGTGCAAAGACTTGAGTAAAGGGGCTGTAGGTAGATGAGAGACTCAAGAGCAGGTCATGAGAAGTTCATTTTTCTCTTACTTGAATGAGGTTTTTGTTTGTTTTTTGAGAAATAATGTCTGACAGCATATTGCAGATGGCTTGGCTATTGTAATAGATGCTCCGTAAGTGCTTGAATGAGTGAATGAATGAAGTCAGACAAATATAAGTCACAGAGTATGGCACAAAATAGTATATATTGTATATCAGTTACCTTTTAACCATTTAGTTTTATCTTTAGGTTAGTTATAAAATTTAAGAATACACTAACGTGTAGACACATGCATGTTTTTTCGGGATATCTCAACTTGAATTTCACTTTTTAGTCTGCTTATACTCCCATAATTATTGGGTGTGAGGGGTGGGAGAAATCTTTCACCTGATAATAAATACTTCAGGGTTTTTGTTTTTTTTTTGACAAATCAAATGTGAATATGCTTTTTTTATTGACTTTTTTAAAGCCTTTATCTGAACATTAAACATTTTTTTTTTCTTTTTGCTTGCTCACTACTTTCAATAAATATATGCTCACTATTTTCAGTAGGATCAAATTAGGAAAGCTTTGGCATTTCCCTTATGTTTTGTGTGTTACAGTGGATCTGAATCTACCTTATTCCTTGCCTATTTGCCACTGCCTCTCATGATTTGGGATTGTTCTCTCAGTGGGCATTTGTTGCCATCCTAGTCAGAGGAATGTCTCTGATAGTTAAGTGTAAGGAAGAGAAAAAATGGTCTTGTATGCTGGTGAGGATGCAGAGGGAAAAATGCTTTGTAAAGAATGAAATGTTAATCCCTGAAATAATTTATTGGAAGACCTGTAAAGTCAGGAGAAAAATGTTCTAAATCTCATTCTACAGAACATGCTAAATCTCTTCATCTTACTTATCCCTCCTTATTGATTTTTTTCCTACTATTCTTTATACCTTTTGTGTTTCTATTGATGATCACTTTTTCCCTTTATTTCTCTGATTTGTTCTCTTTTTCTTTTATTCTGCGTTCTCTCTTCAGTATGGATAATTAGCTATAATATAAAGTTGAAGCTTTTTAGTTTTATTTAGAGTAAATATATTTTCATAGTTAAAAACTCAATTGAGATTGATATCTTTATGTTCAAAGTAATTTCATAGTTTTTACGTTCATTTAATAACTGATTTTTGATGATTCAGTGATCCTTCAGGAATTGGATTTCCTTTTCTGGGAGCATTCAAAAAATAAACCATGTAGCATTTGCTTAGGGATTTGAACCAGCCATTGTGCAATTCTTCCTTTTCCCCTTTCCCATTATTTTTATTTCATTCATTGAAATATTTATATATTATTGAAATATTAATTTATTATATGATTTTAAACTTTTTGGAAAGAAGGTATGAGGTAACCATGAGGAAAAATCATAGAAAAATAGTTTATCTAAAATAAAACCATTTATTTTACTGTTTTTGATATAAAATTCAAAATTTTAATGAGTTGTCTTTGGCATTCTCTGTGAAATTATACTGAAATTAAACTTAGGAAGGTCTTTTCCTGATTTGGGGATTTCCCTTTGACTTTTATGTATGATTCTCCTTACTTTTCTCCATCAAATTCAACTTAACAAAAGTATAGAAAAAGTAAGTATATAAGAGCAGGCATCAGGACACCTGGGTTCTAGACGAGTTTATATAACTTTGTTCAAATTGTTTATTTGGTCAGAAAAATTTGAACAAAGTTTATCATTTGGTTTCTTTTGGTGTTCACAGTCTCTGAAAGTCAAATCTGATCTACTTTCTTTCTTTTGGTACTGGGGATTGAACAGGGGCACTCAACCACTGAGCCACATCCCTAGCCCATTTTGTATTTTATTTAGAGACAGGGTCTCACTGAGTTGTTTAGAGTTGCTTAACGCCTCGCTTTTGCTGAGGCTAACTTTGAACTTTTGATCCTCCTGCCTCAGCCTCCCAAGCTGCTGGAATTACAGGCGGGTGCTGCTGCCCCAGGCTGATCTACTTTCAACCAAATACTTCAGTCTGAGCACTTTTCAAGATCAAGACTATTCTGTATACTAAATTTTTATTGTTTTTTAGTATAAAGAGTAAATAGTAGTATTTACTATTGAATAGTGATATTGTGAACTTTGATAAAGTTACCCAAATTCTAAAGATGTTTGCTGTTTTTTATATGGAAATTATAATACCTACATTGCAAGGTGAATGTGAAAATTAAATTAGATGTGAATATACTTTAAAAATGTATAGTCCAGGTATTCTATAACACTATTGAGTTTTCTTACAATTTTATATGACTAGGTAGATTTAACAGTCACAGGCCTAACATATGAAAAGATGTTAAGTGTATGAATTGTATAGATAAAGCACCTTCTTGTGGTAATTGCACTGTAAGTAAACACAAGGATGTTTACATAGATTTATTTTTTGAGCAGAAATTAAATTTCTATTTGGCTTCTTTAACTTGGTTAAAGAAATAATAACATTGTTGTTTGGTGTTACTAGTTGCTTTGTTAAGCATCTTTTAGTCATTAAGAAATGTGTTCCAAGTGATATTTATATAAAGAAATCATTCTATGGAATTGTTTTTGCCTTTTGGTATTATATTCATGTTTGGAAACATGACTATCTAAATAGGAGTTAAATATATATACTAGATATGAATGGTACACTGTCAAACTGTTACATAGGAGTAGCAAATTTAATAGATAAGTCATATGAAAAGTACCTAAAAAGACTCCTGGGGCTTATGGTAATCTGATTTTTGGCACTTTGTATATTTAGTGTTTTATGATCCATTCATCACTTTTAAAATATGTCACAATAATATCAAGTACATAAAATTCTATGGCTATTTTATTCTGAGTGGAATAGATTTAAAGGTCAACACTACTCTTTTATGTAGGTTATGGGTGCTACATGTGTGCTTTCAAAGCAATAGTGTGAGGAAACTTAAAGTGGGATGGCAGGACGGCCTCATCCCTATGACAGTAACTCCAGTGATCCAGAGAATTGGGATCGGAAATTGCATAGTAGACCTCGTAAACTTTATAAACATTCAAGGTAGGTAGAAAATATGTATTTCACATATCAAAGCTCTGCTAAAACTGATTATAAAGACTACTACTGCATTTGGTTGTGGCAAGTCCTGTCAGAGTATGGGGGATGGTTTACAAAATATTGTGCATGTTTATATTTCTCCTTAATTAGCTTACAGAGAAACAATTCTTTCTTTTTAAGTTTTTATATTCACATTTGTTTTAAGATTTATTTCTGTCTCTAAATTATGTTAAAATCTTAGTTGACTCCACGATCGAGTATTATAATTGGCTTAATTGGAATCTCTGGCAAGACCAGTTAGTTCTTTGTATTTTAAAATCTATAGGAATTTATTTTGTATTCTAAGTTTATTATATGTTCAGATTACACATGATAATTTATAGTTTTGTCAGAGTTTTCCTCAATACATTTGTAACTGTATGAATTTATATCATGCTGCCATACTGATCCTAATGGGAAAATCAGTCTTTTTTGGAGTGACCATACTGGTTCATTTAAAGTTTGATGCATGAAATGAAATTCATTTCAAAAGTTTCTGCTTATCTATATGTTTTTTTTAAACTATCATTTTGTGCTGTGAGACTAAATGAGGAATACCTCATTTACAATACTTTGTGATCTGAAATTTTAGGATATTAATTGACAGCTTATAAACCTCACATATTACAGGTATGTAAGCATGTTTTCATAGAGGATTTTGCTGGGTGAATATTGCTTAGAGGATATTATTGAATATTTAACTAACTAGAATATAAAATTCTCCTGATGACTGATAACAAATACTAGCTTTCTTGAAAAAAACATGCCATGATATTGAAATCTGTTTTGTAATTTTTAAGAAATACTTTAGGTACTTTTAAACTGTGTATTACAGCTAAGCAACATGAGTGGCTGATACTTTTAAGTCCCCTGACAAGAAGTTCACTGACATTGCAGACTTTTAATGGGATAAGATCGTAAAATGTTAATGTGAAGTTGACTTTATTAACTTATAATTACATGCCAAATGATGTCAATGTTTTTTTGTTTTGTTTATAGTTAGTGAGTATACATGTGTTCTCCAAATGGGGCATTAGTTCTTTTTCTGTTTCATGGATAATTACTTAGTCTTTGAGATTAAAGAGGCATTGGATTGTGTGAGGTTATATTTTTATCTACTCTTGTGTGTTTATTATACAGGTGAATTATATATTATCCTTCCTAATTCACAATTTTTTTCTTCTCATGTATACAGTGCTGCATTATATACTGAAGAGGTGATGAGGGTGGAAGTAAGCCATTGTTTGCTTTATAAAAGCTACATGCATACAGTGGGAAAAATGTTTTAAAACTTTCAGTGCTTTTTCCATTCTGTTTGATTTCAGTAACAAATACAGCTCTTCTTGGTAGATGTAGCATTGGTAAATTAATTAATCAATTTCTTCCGTCCCTCCCTCTTTCTCTCCCATATAGTGCTAGGGATTTAACCCAGGGCCTTGTATATGCTAGGCAGGTTGTCTATCACTGAGCTATGTCCTCAGCCTTTCATTAATTTTTTCATCCTTTTGTAAGGTGGGCTGCAATAATATTTAGGGTTGTTTGAATGAAAAACATTAAAGGCAAATTAAACATATCAGTAAATTGATTTTAAAAATTATCTTATGTAAAAACCATGAAGTTCTTTGAGATTACTTTAAACCTAATTTGTAAAAAATCTGCCCCAAAAGAACAGCTTATTTTTAGAGATCTCTTGTCCCTATGCATTTAGAAACAGAATACTTGGAAGTATTGTTTGACTTTTAAAAAAATTTTACTTTGGGAGTTTATTTAGTTACTAATTTATTTTTATGGTGCTGGGGAACAAGCCCAGAGCCTCCTGCATACAATGCAAACACTCTTACCACTGAGCTACATCCCCAGTCCCCAGAATATTTATTTACTTACTTGTGTATTTATTTATTCCTTCCCTCTCTCTCCCTCCTTCTGTACCTATAATAGAAGAATCCTGGGGGCACTCTCCCATTGATCAACTCCTTATCTATCTATCTATCTATCTGTCTATCTATCTATGTATTGAGACAGGGTCTTGCTAAAAAGTTGCTGAGGCTGACCTCAAACTTTTGATCCTCCTGCCTCAGCCTTCAGAGTTGCTGGGATTTCAGGTGTGCACTACCTACCTGCTGGGAGTCCATAATAAACTGATTGACTAAGAGGTTTTAAAAAACAAACATTAGCAAATTTTATTGAGAATCTTCCCTTAGTTTAGGAGAAATTTTAAAGTATATGAGGGTACTGCTTGGAAATGCTTTAATATTCACATATGGAACAATTAGAGTACTCAAACTAATTAAATAGTGGTATTGAGTTGTAAAGTTCAGAGAATGAATCAGTATCAAAAATAAGGCTTGAGGGCTGGGGTTGTGGCTTGGTGGTAGAGGGCTTGCCTAGCATGTGTGAGGCCCTGGGTTCGAATCTCAGCACTACAAATAAATAAATGAATAAAATAAAGGTCCATCAACATCTAAAATAAATTTTAAAAAATAAGGCTTGAGAAAATCCTAAGGTGATTAGAGTATTAAGTATTAAGGTAGATGGAGGAAATTTCTGCCAGGGACCTTCAGGAGATTACTTTGACCAGATCTGAAAGTAGAGCTCTGGATATTATTATTGTCTCCATTTGGCAGATAAAAACAGGCTAATATCCTTGACCAAGGCCATTGAACTTATAAATGGCATAGCTGAAATTTATAAAAAAGCCTTTTTTTCTTTCTTAATTTTTAAATAATTTATCATAATCTACTATGTATAATGAACCCCTGTTTCCCATTACCCAGCTTGAAGGTACCAACTTGTGGCTGATTTTGTTTTATTTGTGCATCTACCTACTTTTTTGAATATTACGGATTTTATTTAGGGATGTTTGTAAAAGAAAACCAGACTAAACGTTGGCCTAAGTTGGGGATTTAGTTTTTTGTACCTAAGAAATCTAGAGGTAGGTGATGGCTGAGTATTTTTAATTGCTTTAGGATATATCAGGATTAAAAATCTCTGCTTTGCTTGGCTTTTCTCTTATAGTCACAAGGTGGATATTGTAGCTCTAGCCATCATGTCTACCTTCTAGACAAGAAAAAAGGGAAAAGGAGCAGTTGGAAAGGGATTCATTTATATCAGGAAATTAAATTTCTTGAGATTTTCTAGCAGTTATCTACTTAATCATTAACTAGAGCTGTGTCCTGTGGTCAGTTCTGGATCAGGGAGACTGAGAATGTTAGTTTTTGAGCTGGACTTATTGCTATCTCAAACAATTGGGGATTTAAATTTACAAAACAAATAAGTGAGCATAGTTTTCTTTATTGTCTCAATATTGTAGATAATCTAAAAGTCATCTTGTTTAAATATGTATTTCGTTTATATGTATTTTTGAATAGCCTTATTTTTTCAGTGTCTTAGTTTTGAATTTTTCCCCTCTTTCCTTGCTGGGTGTGATAAAAATAAACTTTCTGATTTACAAAAGTAATAGTAATGGTTGCAGTCTTTTCTGTTCTGATGGGTTGCCATCTGAGGTTTGTAGGTATTGACTTTATGATTTCTATCTAATACAATTTTAAGGTACTTTATTTTCTGAACTTTCTTTTGAATATAGATTTGTGTATGTGTGTGTGTTTAGGATTGAACCCAGGGATGCTTAACCACTAAGCTACATTCTTATCCTTTTTTATTTTGAGACAGGGTCTTGCTAAGTTGCTTAGGGCCTTGCTGAGTTGCTGAGGCTGACTTTGAACTTGCCATCCTCCTGTCTCAGCATCCTGAGCTGCTAGGATTACAGGTGTGCACCACTGCACCCAACTTGAATATAGATTTGTCTAGCACTCTGATATAAAAGATAGAAAAAGCTGTTCTGGACATAGATAGACTTCAGGTGCTGGAGTCTCTCTTCAGGTGGTATAGAAATATATTACTTAAAAATCAGTGAACTTTGTTTCTGTGTGAGTAGTTGTATAGTTAATATCTACATAGAAGGGTTTGGTAGTAGCTAAAGATGTTAAAAAGTCATTTTGGTTGAGGTATATTTGGTCTAATTATGACATTTTTCCCTTTTATTTATGAGTTAGAGGAATCTTTGTGTTGGGCGGGGGTGGTGAGTAGGGGGTGGGATCCTGGGGATTGAACCCAGGGTCTTGGGTATGCTAGGCAAGTTTCTACCATTGAACTACATCCCCAGCCCTTTTTATTTTATTTTGAGGCAAGTGTTGTTAAGTTGCTAGATTGGCCTCCAAGTTGTGATTCTCCTTCCTCAGCCTTCAAAGTAGCTGGGATTACACCTGAATTAGAGGAGGTTTTGCTATTTTAAAAAAGAAAATGAGTTCCTCTTCTGTATAATGTGTATAGCAAGAATATATGCTTAAGGCTTTTGAATATTTGAGTTGGGCAGAATGACTATATAAAACTCTGATCTGCAGTCTGCTCAGGTTGCTAAAGATAAATGCATCGTACATTCAATATCAGACTTTGCCGCAAGGTTTCATTCCCCAGAAGTACGCATGCTCATTTCTTCTGAGCTTTCCATTTTCCCTTTTAAATCACTTCATAGTTCAGCAGCAGACTGAAAAGTTCGGTTGCTTAAAAGAATATTTCTTGAGTGAATTCTTAAAGTGCAGATGATATTTTCCCTTTGGTTTTAAAGAAAAGCATTATTGACCAGAATGTATACACAAATATTGAAAGGAAAAAGGAAAGTTATCTGCATCCTAGTTTTCTAAAACCTGGCAAGCTGTCAGAGCTAGAATTAGCTTTACAGATGGCATTGGCAACATATCTACATATCTCTAAGCCCTCATCCCCTGCGTTTTCTTCACCTGTCTATCAGTTACAATATCCAATCACTGTTTAGAGATGGAGAAATGGGATGATCACAGCTCACAGGATGCTGTTTGGTTAGAAACGTCAGTGCTGCACAACCCACGGCTGAGTCAGTGTCTGTGAGAAAATGAACTGAATTAATATATAGAGGGGGTTGAATCTCTGAACATTTAAAGCCTATATATCTGCAATAGCATTATTACACAGTAGAGGGAGGAAAGCTAAAGGAAGTCTGTGGAGAGGTGAGGTAGGGGGAAATTTTCTGATTGTTCAGAAGAATCTTGAAGATGATGGAAATATCAGATGTGCTAAAGTTTCCTAGTAATGCCCAAGGATGCTGACCTGGCTTTCAGTGCTGCATTGTTTGAAAGAGCAGAGTCCCTTTATACTCTGATTTCAACATTTTTTTCTTGTTTTTGTGTGTCTACCTTGGCATATGCTAAAGGAAGGTGTGTATGTATTTATTACATGATATCTTTGTTTTATAATTATATACATATACGAATATGAGGGAAAGATTGAGAGGGATATGTTGGCCTTTGTTTGATTGTGATCATTTACATTTCTAGATGAAAATGATCATATATCTTTCAGTTTAATGGCAAGTTATTTAAAATAAATGAAGTATATTTTTGTTGTTTTCATGATTTTGATGTTTTTTATTTAATGTAACTTGGGAATGCATTCCATTTGATACTGTATTTTATGAATATAAAAACTTAATTAAGGAAAGACTAATTTTGAGATATTTTTGATATATTTGAAAATAAAATTCAAGATAGAAATGAAATAATTGAAATAATTTTCTAAAGATGGAATTGGATATATTTTTATATTGGATGAATTAAGAATTAGTTTAATTACTTATAATTAGTGGTATTTTACAGGACTAAATGTATTTGGAAGATAAAGCCTAATGTTTAAAATGACTTTTATAGAACATGCACTCTGAATAGAAAAATCTACAACTGCCACTGAAACAGAGAATAAGCCAGATAAGTTTTGGGGTTAGTGAAAATTGATTTTCAACCAGATAGAATTTCTAAATAAAGATAATTGTTCTTCTGTGAGGTTTTAAATCTAGGCAGGTGGCATTGCTTACCTAATTAGGAAATGTTAGCACAATTTAAAGCATTTTAACTATGTTTTATTCCTTCTGCCATCATTACCACTATCCTACTGATCATTTATTTTCTAAGGAATTTTGGGATATTCAGTATTTTAAAATTACTTTATTTTTAGTGTGTGTGTGTGTGTATGTATGTATGTATGTATGTAGTTCTTTGCATCCTTTCCTTAAAATACAGTGAAGTTCTTGTGATTTCCCCCGTTTAATGTCTAAAACTTGGGTCATCTTGCTGGTTGTCAAGGCTTATTTATGTATATAGTTGAATTAATCACATTATGCATATATAAATTTGTGGTTTTGGGTCCAGAGATGTTTTTCTAAGCTTGTTATAGTAATAGAGTTATAAGAGCAGAATCTCAAGCTAGACCTTTTTATCTTAACTTTTTAGAATACTTTCCTGTGGTTCTGCTGATTCTTTTAAGATAATAATGCCTGTCATTGGAAAAGTAGTACGTTTTCATTTCATAAATTTGGCAAACACTGGAAGGCCTATAAAAGAAAATAAAAATATCCTATCAAAATAATACTTTTAAGTATTTTGGTATTTATAGCCTATTTTTCCCCTGGATATACATTTAATGTATAAAAACCACACATGTATACTTAAAAATGATTTCTAGATATTACTGTATGAACTATTATATAACCTCTCCTTTTAGAAAAAGGAAATTCTGAACATACCCTGGGTCATGAAATTATCTTCTACATTATAATTGAATTACATAGTTTTATGTATGCATGCCTTGTAATTTATTTCACCAGTCTGAGTTTTGATACTTCATTAGAGAAACAGCATGATTCCATAGCATAAATTTCTTAAGAAAGGAAGACTATCTAAGGGAGTTAGGTAAAAATATAATTTTGATATTCTTCTGACAATAAAAGATCCTTAGCATGATTTCAAAAGTGAGCTCTTTAAAGATCTGCACACTACTTTTAAATATCGGTCTACAAGGTCTTTGTCCCAACCACTGAATGTTGGTATTGTAATGTGAACGAAACCATAAGCAGTAATATATGTTGAGTATCTCTTATCCAAAATGCTTGGGAAATATTTCCGATTTCAGTTTAAAAAAAAAATTTGGAATACTTGCATATCAACAGGGAAGTATGTTAAGGATGAGACCTAAGTCTAAACAAGAAAGTCGTATGTTTCATATATAATATGAAATATATATATATAACCTGAAGGTAATTTTATGTAGTAATTTTGGTGCACTTGAGTTTTGACTGTGACTTATCACATAAGGTCAGGCTTGGAATTTCTCACTTGAAGTGCCCAAGAGGATTTTCGAGCATTTTGAATTATGGATGCTTAACCTATAATGAATGGACAAAGGTGTTTACCAAGAAAACTGTGTTAACAAAATCAGGTGATGGGTTAAACTTGACCCACAGGCCATAGTTTGCCAACCTGTCTTAACACATTAAAAATGCTTATAAAAGCATGCATAAATCAGTTGCTTCAAAAATATATTTAGTATAAAACCTTTAGTTTAAAATACTAGGGTCATGATATTTGTTAGAGTAATAAAAACAGGTTATTTTCACTTAAAAATAAAAATTTAGAATTGAAAATAATGCTTCTTTATTAAGGACAAACTAATTCAAATGAATAGGAACATCTGATCAGAAATTTACAAGGAGGCTCACTTCATTTTTAAGAAAAAAAAGTTTTTAAAAGTGTGATTGAAAGTTTTTAAGAACCTTGTCAATCTTCATATCTATATTCCTACACAAGGGCACACATATAGTAGTATTTGACAAAAGAAAGTGCTGACTTACTATATATACTGTGAAACTTCACCTATATTTAAAAACATGAATAATGATATAATAGGTTATGATGTTAATTGGTGGGAGTATTTAAAGTTAAAGAAAATAATTCCTTTAAGGGGAGTTGGACCTATCATGTATGGTTTTATTAGGTGCATATTGCAAAAAAAGGGTCATCTGTAAATGTATACCATTCACATTGTAGATATTGTAGTGTTATGTATTTGTCAACAATTTTCTGATAGGAGTGCTGCTTATATCAGTTAATTCTGGAAATTTTTCTTTGATAATTTATTCCCATTCATTTTCTCTGTTCTCTTTAGAGCATATGTATTAGTTGCATGTTGACCTGTTTTAATTAGTTGTATAATTTTCTTATCCTTTCACTTTTGCCCATTTCTTTTTCTTTTTTTTTGTACTTTTGAGTGTATGTCAAATATTTTCTTTCAACCTTCTTAGTAATCTTTACTGGGGCCTCACATGTACAAGGCCCTCAGTTCAATCCCCAGCACCACCAGAAAAAAAAAAAATTGATATTACTGTGTTTGAAATTTCTTTCTTTCTTTTCTTTCTTTCTTTTCTTTCTTTCTTTCTTTCTTTCTTTCTTTCTTTCTTTCTTTCTTTCTTTCGTTGGTTGTAGATGGACACAATATCTTTAATTTATTTGTTTATTTTTATGTGGTGCTGAGAATCAAACCCAGTACCTACATACATGTGAGGCAAGCACTCTACCACTGAGCTACAACCCCAGCCCCTGTGTTTGGAATTTCTAAGAATTCTTTCTTTAAATTTTTAAAAATAGCAGTCAGTCTTTGTTTTACGTATATAGTATCTTTTTATTACTGAATTTATTGGTTATAGCTTTGCTTTTTTTATTGTCTCTGCAGTGTCTGCTGCCTTTTTTGTTCTATGTGTCAAACTTTTTTATTGTGAGATAATTTTAGACTTATAAGAAGTCACAAAATTATGCAGTGAGTTCCTATATACTCTACCCAGATTCTCCCAAAGGTAACATCTTAAATACTTAATTTAACTAATGAAGTATATTATCAAAAACCAGGAAATTGACATTTTATTAACTGTTGACCTTTTTTGGATTTCATCAGTGTTTACATGCACTCTTTTTCTGATACATAGTTAGTTCTATGGCATTTTATCATATGTGTAGATCCATATAATATCCACCAGTCAGGATGCAGAACTATTTCATCACTACAGAGAAACTCTTTGATATTCCTTCTTTATAGTTACACCTCTCTCCATCTGTACCCCTGGCGATCCCTGAGTTGTTTCTCCATTGCTATGATTTATTTTGTCACTTTGAGAACATTAAATAAATGGAATTATATAGTACCAACTTTTGGGTTTGGATTTTTTTTTTTCATTCAGATAATGCCCTTAAGTTCCATTCTCAGAGTTACACATATCAATATTTTTAAATTGATGAATAGTGTTCTATACCACATTTCAGTAATTCATTTAGAGAGTAGCATGGTTTAGGTTATAAACTTTGCAGTAGAGTTGGATTTTTAAAACTATATTACTTTAAGAATTAGACTGTTTTTCAGTTGTAGGAGTCTGTACCTAACTGAATAAAACAAGGCCCTTAAGTTTCTCTTCAATCTTTAGGAACAGGTTTACTATTGAAAACTTGCCATAATTAGAATTTTTAAACAAATGAAGTTCTAAAGTTATATGCAGAAATCCATACAAGATAAGTAGAAAAATTTAATGTAAATAGATATTTGTTCCTAACAGTGACCATGTTAGTAAGATTTAAACATTTTTAGAGACTGCTGCCTGTTCATTTACCATATGCTTTGAAGCATGATTTTGAAATGAAGTGAAAAGTTGGTATTATATATAGAAATCAAAAACATTATTCATAAAGTTGTAAAATTTTATAATGGAGGTTTTTAGTAATTGGGTTTTATGTTTAAGGTGGGTTTATTTACATAACTAGAGATGACAGACATAATATTCCTTAGTTGATGAAAATTGTCATCTCAGAGGATTCTTGATTAAGAATGCTGATTTGAATTTTTATCATAACCTTATTTGGTAATATTTGTTAGTCTGTAAGTATGCTTTTAAATGGTGTTCAATGTAGATGGTAATTGTCTTTAATATGACTGTTGAAATATATGCTTCTGGTTTCTTGGGACCATGAACCATTAGAATGGTATCCCAGAGTCTGTGCAGATTGGTAAGTAGAATTTAGGGAACTCTGGTGAGAAAAGCATAAGAGGAAAAGACTGTTAGGAGAAGAAAGTCTTTTATTATTTAAGTGTAAGTTGCAGCATCCTGATAGGGTATTGTCAAACAGGTTATATTTTGGCTAAAAAGCCAGTTTTTGTATATAACTCTATTTTTGATATTTGTAATACACCCATGAAATCACACCTCAGTCAGGATAACGAAACATATACATCACATCAAAAGTTTCCTTGGGGCCTTTGTAACTCTCCCCTTCCAGTTCCCGTACTTCATGCCATGCAGCCACCAGTCTGTTTTCCAACACTGTACATTAGTCTTTATTTCAT
The DNA here is from genome assembly GCF_001458135.2 of Marmota marmota marmota. Lineage (NCBI taxonomy): Eukaryota > Metazoa > Chordata > Mammalia > Rodentia > Sciuridae > Marmota > Marmota marmota. Next base: position 26,341,411 of record NW_026000174.1, on the reverse strand, counting down.
AGAATTTTATGTAATTTTTGTCTTCTTTCGCTCATAATTATTTTGAGGTTGATTCATGTTGTAATTTGAGTCAATGTTGAGTCTCATTCTTTTTTCATTGTTAAGTCTCATTCCATTGTGTGGATATACACAAATGGTTTAGCCTTTCATCTGCTCATAGATATTTAGTTAAGTAGTTTCTATTTTTAAGCTGTTACAAATAAAGCTACTAACAATGTTTATATATATATATATATATATATTTTTTT
>NW_026000174.1:26210613-26340461 GCF_001458135.2 Marmota marmota marmota | reverse complement strand
TTTTTTTTACTCTTTTGTTTTTTAGTTGTAGTTGGACACAATACCTTTGTTTTATTTTTATGCTGAGGATCAAACCCAGTGCCCTGCACATCCTAGGCGAGCACTCTATGGCTGAGCTACAACCCCAGCCCCTTGAGGTGTTTTTTTTGTTTTGTTTTTTTTTTAAATTTTGAGAGCTCTTTACATATCCTGTATATAAGTCATTGAGACATGATGTGCAAATATTTTCTCTCTATAGTTTTATTATTCTCTCCACAGTATTTTTTGAAGAGATGAAGTTTTTAATTTTGAAGAAGTTCAATTTTCAGCTTATCTCTTTATGAATTGTGCTTTTTATTTCTAGAAGTTTTGTAGTTTTAGGTCTCTGATCTATTTTGAGTTAACTTTTGTGTGTGATATGAACTATTGACCAGAGAGATCTGTTTTGTTTTGTTTTTTACCTTGAAGTACTGGAAGTGAAACATCCATTGTATATCTGCTTGTTCCAGCACATTTGATGAAAAATTCTTCCCTGAATTGCTTTTGAATCCTTGTTGAAAATCAGTTGTCCACATACATGTACACGGTACTTTCCTGATGTCTCTATTCTAGTCTATTCTACTTGTGTGTCGTGGTACCAAGAACACATTGTGTTCATTACTACAATTTTAAAATAAGTCTTGAAATCAATTTATATGAATTTTTCGGCTTTTCTGTTTTACAGTGACTTAGGCTATTCTAGGAACTTTGCATTTCTCTGCGTGTATGTCTGTATGTGTTTGTGTGTCCTTGCATATGCTAAGCACACACTTTACTGCTGACCTTTACCTCATCCCCCTTCTTATAAATTTTAGAATTATTTTATCACTTTTGATAAAGAAATCCACTTGGTTTTTTAATGGAATTATGTTGTATCTATGTTTAACTTCTTTAATACATACAGTGCTATTAAACTTATCTATGTCTTAAGTGAGCTTTGGTAAGTTTGAATTTATCCCTTTCTTCTAAATTGTTGAATTTATTGGCATAAAGTTGCTTATAATATTCTCATTATTCTTTTAATATCTGTTCTATAGACTTTGTAAAATATGGACTCTATCATCTGATATTAGCAATTTATATCTTCTCAGTATTTTCCCTAGAGGTCTGGCTAGAGGTTTATCAATTTTATTGATTTTTTTTTTTTTTAAAGTGCCAGCTTTGTTGCCTTTTTTAAAAAATGTGGTGCTGGGGATTGAACCCAGGGCCTTGGTGCATGCAAGGCAAGCACTCTACCAACTGAGCTATATCCCCAGCCCTCCATTGTTGTTTTTTTTTTTTTAATATTTATTTTTAAGTTTTCGGTGGACACAACATCTTTATTTTATTTATATGTGGTGCTGAGGATCGAACCCAGCGCCCCTCGCATGCCAGGCGAGCGCGCTACCGCTTGAGCCACATCCCCAGCCCCCCTCCATTGGTTTTTATCCAGTATTTTTCTGCTTCTAATTATATTGATTTTCACTCTGATCTTTATTATTGTTTTCTACTTTCTTTGGGTTCATTTTTTCATTGTCTATTTTCTCCTTCCTTCCTTCATTTATTTATTTTTGGATTACAATTCTTAATACAGCATTATACAATAATTTATCATATCTCTGATTATATATAAGGTATGTTGACACCAAATTCACATCTTCATACATGTATTTTATATAATGATGAGGGCATCCTTTCACCATCCATGCTATTCCCCTTCTCCCTTCCTTTCCCTCCCACCCCCTTTCCCTGTCTAAAGGTAATCTTCCTCCCTTGCTCTCCCTCCCAACCCCATTTTGAGTCACCCCCCCCCCCACTTATATCAAAGAAGAAATTCGGCATTTTTGGGGGGGGGATTGGCTAACTTCACTTAGCATAATCTTCTGTAATGCCATGCATTTCCCTGCAAATGCTATGATCTTATTTTTTTTTCTTTTTCCCTTTTTTTGGGGGTTGGGGTTTCTCTAAATTGCTGAGACTGGCCTCAAACTTGGGATTCTACTGCCTTAGCTTTCTGAGTTTCTGGGATTATAGGCATGCACAACCATGCCTGATTTCTTTGTCTGTTTTCATTTATTTATTTAGAGATTTTTTTAATATTTATTTTTCAGTTTTTGGTGGACACCTTTATTTTATTTTATGTGGTGCTGAGGATCGAACCCAGCGCCCCGCACATGCCAGGCGAGCGCGTTACTGCTTGAGCCACATCCCCAGCCCTACTTATTTATTTTTATGTGGTGCTGAGGATGGAACTTGGACCTTGCACATGCTAGGTGAGCACTCTACTGCTGAGCCACAACTCCAGGCCCTGTCTGTTTTCTTAAGGTAGAAACTAAGGTCATTTGCCTTAGACTTGTCTTCTTTACTAATATAAGAATTTAATGCTGTAGTTTGCCCTCTAAATACTACTCTATTGCTTGCCTCACACTTTTTGATTTTTTTTGTTTCTTTCTATTATGGCTTAGATGTGAGGTGTCCTCCAAAAGCTCATGTGTAAAACAATGCAAGAGAATTTAGAGGTAAAGTGATTGGAAGAGTCTTAAGGAGAGTCTTAACCTAATAAATAGTTTTAATACACTTGAATGGATTAACTGGGTGATAGGTAGGCAGGTAGGGTATGGCTGGAGGAGGTAGGTCATTGGGGGCATGCCTTACAAGTATGTATTTGGGCCCTGGTGTCCAGAGGTTAGTCAATTTCTGCTTCCTGATTGTCATGTCCTGAACTGCTTTCCTCTGCCTCACCCTTTCATCATGACGTACTGCTTCAGTTTGGACCCAGAGTTATTGAAGTTAGCAGCCTGTGGACTGAGACCTCTGAAGCCACATGACAAACTTTTCCTCCTCTAATTATTCTTGCCATGTTGTGGTCACAGCATCAAAAAAGCTGACTAAAACACTTTCACTTCAAAGTTTTCTGATTTCCTTTCTGATTTCTTCTTTGTCCCATGAGCTATTTAGATAAAGGTGTTCTTTAATTTCTAAATCTTTAGAAATTTCCCAGATATGTTACTGAATTTTAATTTAATTCTGTTGTAATCAGAGAATACTTGATATACTTGGTATGATTAAAGTTCTTTTAAGTTGAGATATTTTCCCGAAAAGAGTTTTATGTTGGGTAAAGTGTTACATAATTTTCAGTTAGGTCAAGTTAGTTGATAGTATTACTTGGTGCAGTGATTTCTATTTATTTGCTCAATTAAATATTATTAGAGGACTGGGACATATCTCAGTGGTAGGATGCATTCTTATATCAGGTATCAGGCCATGAGTTCAATCTCCAGCACCAATATCTATCTACCTGTCAGTCAATCAAAAAGGGTGTTCAAAAAAATAAAATAATTTTAAAAGGGGGGTGTTAAAAATTTCTAACCCAAATTGTGGAGTTATCCAGTTCTCATAATTTTATCACTTTTTGTTTCAGATATTTTCAAATTCTCTTATGATTCAGAAAAACATTTGAATTGGTACATGTTCTTAATGAATTAACTTTTTTATTCTTATGAAATACCTTGATAATACCGATCTTTGCTCTGAACTCTATTTTGCTATTGAATGGCTACTTTTGCTCTCTTTGGATTAGTGCTAGCATAGCATACCTTTCATATTGAACCTTTTGGTACCTTTATATTTAAAGTATATTTCCTGTAGGCAGTATATAGTTGGGTCTGGCTTTTTTATCCATTCAGATAATCTCTTAGCTTTTATGGCTTAGACCAGTTATATTTACATGGCTTACTTTGTGTATTATGTGATTATTAACATAGTTTAGTCTGTTATCTTGATAATTGTTTGCTGTTTTTCCCTGTTGTACTCCTCCCTTCCTCTTCCTTCATTGGTATTCCTTTTTTTTCTTTCTTTGTCTTCGTTTGGAATAACTGAATCTTTTAAAAAAGGATTTTATTTTATCTCCATTGTTGGCATGTTAACTGTATTTCTTTGTTTTGTTTTATTACTGGTTGCTTTAGTTTATAGTATACATCTTTAGTCAGTCTGCCTTGGGGTAATATTGTACTATTTGTAGTGTAGTACACAAGGCTTCCAACAGTGTTTTCTATTTCTTTTTTCCCAAACTTTGTTCTCTTGAAATTATATGTATATGCAATAAACTCCACATTATATAGTTACAATTATTGTTTAGACTAATCTTCTAAGATTTAAACAGTAAGGAAAAAGTTTTATTTTCCCACACAATTATTTCCATTGTTCTCCATTCCTGTGTAGATACATATTATTGGATCTACAAATATTTTTATTCTAAGAAAATTTCCTTTTAACTGTTCTTATAGTTCAAGTCTACTCATGATGAATTTGTCTCTTTTAACTGAAAGTCTATATTTCCCTTTTATTTTTGAAAAGGAGTAAAATAATTTGCTCAGTGTAGAAAATTAGGTTGACAGAATATTGTTATTCTTATTTTTTTGTCTTCAAAGTATGGGTGGAATTTGTTGTGCATATTGCTTCTATTGTTGTTAAATTTTCATTTGGGAAAAGTTCAGATATTATTTTTTCTCCCTTTTCTTTTCCCACTTCTGTTCTTTTATGGATTCCATTTAGATCTGTAGGCCACTTGAAGTTGACCCACAGCATACTCATGATCTGTTTATTTACTTTCCTGTTTTCTCTTTGTTTCATTTTGGGTGTTTCCTATTACCTTTCTTTTATAATGTGTGTCTGCCATGAATTCTATTAGATGTATTTTTCATCTCAGATTTTGTCATTTTTATCACTGAAAGTTTGATATTTGTGTCTTTGAAAAAAATCTTCGATTTCTCTTAACTTTTTGGAAAAATATGGTTATAATGACACTTTCAATGCCTTTATTTCTAATTCTAACATGTCAATTCTGGTTTGATTTCTCTTATCTCTCTTAATTATCGGTTATGTATTCTAGCTTCTTTGCATGACTTCTAATTTTTGTTTGGATACTGTACGTTGTGAATTTTACCTTCTTTGGGTGTTTGATATTTCTTATTTTTATAAATATTCTTGAGCTTTGTTTAGTATTCATTTGTTTGGAAGCAGCTGGGTTCTTCTAGTCTTGCTGTTAACTTGAAGGGTGACTGGATCAGTGCTCAGTCTAGGTTTAATTATTTCTAATTTCAGAAGTAAGACTTTACTGATTCTTTCTCTAATTCCTTATAAATTATGAGGTTCTTAAGTCTGACTTGTGGGGACAAGTCCTGGTCCTTCATGAGTGCTGGACATTTTTTCTTCTAATTCTTTATCTTTTCCTGGCCTCTGGTCCTTTTCTCACATGTATGTTCTGACTAGTATTCAACTCAGTACTCAAGGAGAATTCTGTAGATCTCCAAGGTTTTCCCTCTCTTCTGCTCTCCCCTCTCTAGTATTCTTTTTTGAGAACTCTAGCCACTATTATTTTTTTTTAATTTTTTAATTTGTTTTAATAAGTTACACATGACAGTACAATGACCTTGACATTCATACATTTGAATCAGATGGGATATAATTTCTCATTTTTCTGAGTGTACAGGTTGCAGAATCACATTGGTCACGCAGTCACCTGTATACACACAGCAGTAATAATGTCTATTCTGCTGTCCTTCCTTTCCCCCCTTCCCTCCCCTCCCATCACTTCTCTCTACCCAATCTAATGTGACACACTTCTTTTTTTTTTCCTCACATTATTATACATGTATTTTGTATAACGATGAGGGTCTCCTTCCATCTTCCATGCAATTCCCGTTCTCCCTCCCTTTCCCTCCCATCTCTCTTCCCTATCTAGAGGTAATCATCTTCTAATGCTCTTCCTCCCTACTCCATCTTGAGTCACTCCCTTTATATCAGAGAAGACATTTGGCATTTGTTTTGGGGGGGGATTTCTAGCCACCTGTTATTATCTCAACAGCTTAGTTCCATATCTTTAACTCAGAGTTTCCCTGGTTTTGCTTAGCTTTTCTCTCAGTTTATTCTGGAAACTCTAAAGATACTAAGTGTGGATAATTGCTAGTCTTATTTCATTTGCTTTCTTTCAGGGGATTACCACCCTTCATTGCCTGATGTACTGTTTTGCAAATCATTGTTTAATATGTTCTCTCTGTTGGAGTTGTCTCAGAAGAGTAAATATCATCTTGTTGTTCTGTCTTGGCTAGAAGCAGATGTTGGTGATGAACCACTTTTCATTTCCTTACCTGTACTCAATTCACATGTCTCAAACTCTTAAATGCAGCCTGAAGCAGAGCTGTCCCCTTTAAACTTGCTTGTCCTCATTTTTCTTTTTCACATATTAATTATTTTGCCTTTAGAGTACTCTCCTGATCTAAAATTATTTTATTAGAGGAGGGCATAATTAGTCTTCTGTGACATCTGGTTTTGAAGGACTAGTTCAGAGTATATTCTATTTGGGAATGAAAACAAAAGATGGAAGTGTATTATGACAACGTTTGCATTCATCTAAGATCTAAGCAGTAGAAAGAAGTCAGTATTTCAGCAGAATGCTTAGCAGCATCTTTTAGCTACAAAGATGTCTGGTGGAAGTGCTCTTCAGTTAATTAGTTTACTAGACCTTACTTATTCTGAACATTTAGCCTACATTTGCCCTAGCCATAATTGTCTGTGTATCTTGTCTATTAAATTGTCAGACTCACATTTAGGAAATATGCTTTCTTAGTTGAAAGTGATTAAAACTTAGCAGTTAGAATAATTTGAAGAGTTTTTTTTTTTTTTTTCAAAATACACTTCGCTTCTATTGCCATTGATTTCATTTCTTTTTCATACTTTAGAAAGTGAGCTGGAAATTCCAGTGTTAAACACAAATGTGGCAGAATCTTTTGGTTTGTTCCATTTGAAGAAAAACATTTTTTCCTAGTATTTTTGTTTTCTCTAGAAAGAAAGGAGGAGTAGATTTTTTTTTCCTTTAGATCTATGAGAGAGAACTCCATAGAGTTGCCTAGAAGTAACCTGCACCGTAAATAAGTCAGCCCTATCTCCTATGCTTGTAATCAGTGTTATAGCAGGATGATAATTGATTTTCATACTACAAACCACTAAAATAATGAAAAATGTTATAGTTCACAAATCAACAAGAGATGACCCTGAAACACTGAAGTATTTAAAAAACTTTCTGAATATATAAGAAGATTAAAGTTTTAACTAGTGTGATTTTGGTGTGGAAGAAATAGTATAATATGGAGGGGGTGCTGGAACGAATCAAAGGCTTAGGTTATAGTGCTATTAGTATTTACTAAATACTGTGTGACCTAAGAAATCTTGCAATTTTGAACTTTATTTTGCTCATCTTTTATAACCAAACAAATTAGCATTTGAGAGGTGATTATATCATGGCAGGTACCTTGCTGGTCTACTCACTACACTTTGATCTTCCTATTAGCATTAGAAAGTGAATAGGATCTACATTTTATAGATGAGGAGCCTAAGTTTTGAGAGTATTAAGTAATACTAAATGTCAAGCAACTATAGAATTAAAGGACAATTTTAATTCTAAGTATTACTCTAAAACCATGAAATTACTTCTGTTTCTTAAATATACCTCAATATTTTAAAACTATCATAATATGACAAATTTCCAAATGACCCTATGTCTGGTTCTTTCATTTTTATTACCCGTATTACATTCTGATTATTAAAATATTATCTGTTTATCAGGGCCTGGTATACCTAGTGACTAACTCAAATCTACAGCAATGACTTTTTCCTTTGAGACCCTAAAGCATTTATTGTCTTTCCTCTAGTAGTTTTATATTTGGGATTTATATGGTACATTTACATTTAGAAGTTGGGGTAACTTTTGAATTGATTAAATTTTACATATTTACATATTACCACTAAACTTAGATTGTAAGCCCCAGAGGAAGCTATTGTTTCTATTGGCATTTAACATAGGATTGTGCCTGTAGTACATATAATTTAACAGATGATTGTGTGAATGAACTCTGATAACTATTTTAGTTAACAGTTTCAGTTTTTGTCTGGTATAGATGTACTTCTGTATAAAGAGGTTTTAAAATTTTAAAAATTCTATGATTTTATATAATTAATATAGTTAAATTTTTCAGAGAAATGCTTTTCAAAACATTTTTCTAATCATAGTGTTTGAAAGATATCTCAAAGTGAGTTACTTGAAATTAGTATTTGATGACTTATTTTATTTGACAGGTGGTTACTTTGCCCCACACCTTTGGTTTTTTTTAAAGAGTGTCAGAAGCTGATGTTCTTCATCCCTTTTTCTCACAAACAAATCGAAAGAACATGAGAATAATATTTAAATTATCTGGGTGACTTACTACTATTATTAGTTCTACTTCTAACTCAAAAGTCAGTTGACCTTTCTAAGTAGTTTTCTCATCTATAAAAAATTGTTTAATTATGTGATCACTACACACAATATTCTGGAGTTTATACATCCTGCAGGTTTGAGGTTAAATTAGATTTCACAATTGGAAAATAGCTTTTGATTTTTGCACTTAAAATATTAATGGCTACTTGTAAATTATATTCTCTTAAGCATTTTCTGCAATTTTTTTTTTTTTTTTTTGCTTTTATGGTCAATTTTCTTTTCTAACTTATCAGTACTCCCTCACGTGTGGCTAAAGGAGGCGTTGACCACACCAAAATGAGTCTGCATGGTGCTAGTGGTGGACATGAAAGATCAAGAGATAGACGAAGGTCAAGTGACAGATCACGAGATTCATCTCATGAAAGAGCAGAGTCTCAGCTCACTCCTTGTATTAGAAATGTTACTTCTCCAACACGGCAGCATCATGTTGGTATGTAAAAATCATCCAATCTTCTTAGCAGTTCTTAAAAACATGTATTTACCTTTTTAAAGTAGCAGTGAAATTGAATTGTGCCTAATACATAAGAGTAAAATTAGCTAGCTGCTTCTATTCTTTGTTTCTATTTTAGCTGAGCTTGATTCTTGCTATGAGAAAATAGCTTATCAGATGTAACTTAAAGGTGAGTTTGTTTTAAGAGTCTGGGACAGTCTTATAAAAAGTAATTTGAAAAGGCTGTGAAACTGAGATGTAGATTTTGCAAAAATTCAAGTTAATTTTTATCTTACAAGAAACAGCAGTGGTTTACAATAAAATAGTTGTAAATTATTGACAAGAATATCTGATTAATCATACTAACAAATAAAGGGAAAGAATAATTCTGATGGAGTTATTTTTTTCTGACTTTTGACAGTGTTTCAAATTTAGTAATAAGAATAGAAGATGAAAGGAAAGTGTGAAGTGTTTTACATTCCTAGTAACTAGTTCAGGTCTTTTTCGTCCTTCCCACTCATTACTATAAATGAACATTATTCTTACAGGTAAATACATTGTGTGATTGTAAGGTACCAGTCTGAAGCAGGTGTACTTAACCAACATGAGCTTGCTGGTTTTCATTTTCCCCTAGGGAAGGGACAAATCAAATATTTTGACTATGGGTTGGGGATATAGCCTAGAGAATGGGCTATATCCCCTAGAGAATGGGACCCTAAGTTCAATTCCTAGTACCTGAAGTGGAGAAACATATTTGAGTAGAGCACCAGCTCAGAATGTGCAAGGTCCTAGGTTCTTTCCCCAGCACACATGCAGAAAATACTGTAACTGTATGAAATAGTTTGTGACAGTCTGTTTAAAATCAAATAATTTATGTTGGTGTCTAATTATACGGGAAATTATCAGTATCTAAATGGGTCCTTGGAGACAGACTATTACTTATAAGCTAAAATTAACAAATATAAATATGAATTGACAGTTTGTTGCATGCAGAATTCCATGTATGAGAGCAGGATAGCAGACTATAATAAATTGTTTTATTACTTTAACAAATTTTGCTTTGGGGATGCTTTCAGCATTGTGGAAACAGAAAATAAAAGGGAGGTGTGAGAGTATCTCTAGAGATATAGCAAACCTAATTATATAATCAGCAGTGCTGTACAGAGTGTTCTAAGTAGCCTGAGTCATAGAGGAATTTGGCAAAAGCTGATGAAACTGACGAGATGGAGGTACATTTTTAGGTCACCTTTAAAGTTTAGTGATGTAGCCTCTAAATAGAACTTCTAATAAAATCTTAGTTTTTATTTTCCCTTATATAATATTGGAGCATCTAAAGAAAATTTCCTGAATTTTAGTAATATTTTCTACTAACAATAGATGATATTTATGCATCTTATAAAATTTGTAGTACTGCTTTATTCAACAGAAGTACAAATGAGAAGAAAGCCCTATATCATCAGCTGCTAAGGCCACTTTATTTGATAGACATTGAAAATCGTTTGAAAAAATAAATGCTTCTTGCTGTCCTTAGTGAGTTTTTTATATTTTATATGAAATATAAAATATTGTTTTATATTTTTGTTTTGTGACATAAATTGTTGGTTTTAGAGTGCCCTTATTAACACTGAGATTTCAAAGTTTATGCTTTATGTTCTCAGAATAGTGTTATCTCTTTCAGTAATTAGAACAGCTCAAGTTGGTATTCTTATTAATTTTTTACTAACTTTCAGTGTGTGTGCTTATTGACTTGTAAGAATATTGGATCCTTGGCTTTCTATGTATTTTTAAGTGGAGTAATAATATGAAATTTACCTTAATTTTGATATTTTTCTGGGTCAACATTAGTCAGTAATACATACCTTTTAAAGGTCTATAAATAAAGATTTTAGAAAACATTTTGATGGTTTATTTTTACTCCTGTGAAGTAAATGAATGTTTATTATATCCTTTGAAAATGTTATTTGAAATTTTTAAAATGTTATGATTTAAAACAACTTATCAAACACTTTAAAAGATTGTACAGATCTTGAATTTTTTGTAGACAATTGGCATAACTCTGTTTAATTTCTTTATTTCAGAACGAGAAAAAGATCATAGTTCCTCTCGTCCAAGCAGTCCTCGTCCTCAAAAAGCATCCCCAAATGGTTCCATTAGCAGTGCTGGGAATAGCAGCAGAAACAGTAGTCAGTCAAGTTCAGATGGTAGCTGTAAGACATCTGGGGAGATGGTGTTTGTATATGAAAATGCAAAAGAAGGAGCTCGGAATGTAAGGACATCAGAACGAGTGACACTAATAGTGGATAACACTAGATTTGTTGTAGACCCTTCCATTTTTACTGCACAGCCAAATACAATGTTGGGCAGGTTTGTATTTTTGTTCTTTATATTACTAATTATAAAGTACTTTCATAGCCATTATTTTAGTTTTCCATTTAAATTTTACAATAATTCTCTGTTGGAGTGTAGCATTCCCATTTTATGGATGGAAGAACTATAAATTTGGAGGTTGTGACATAAATTGTTGGTTTTAGAGTACCCTTATTAATAGTGAGATTTCAAAGTTTATGCTTTATGTTCTCAGAATAGTGTTATCTCTTTCAGTAATTACAACAGCTTAAATTGGTATTCTTATTAATTTTTTACTAACTTTCAGTGTGTGCTTATTGACTTGTAAGAATATTGGATCCTTGGCTTTCTATGTTTTTTTTTTTATTGTCCAAGTTAAAGTAGCCAGAACATGCTAGAGTAAAGCTCGAATTTGGCTTTATTTCTAAAGTTCTTTGTAGTACCAATAAAAATAGTAAACATATTAATTATTAAAGTGAGGATACTAAAAGACTGTTACAGATTAAGACCACGGATTGAATCTAACCAGGTGATTTTAGCAGTGCTTCCTGCACTAAGTTCCCAGATTCAACTACCAAGTAGAGGAGATATCAGCATTTTTTTAAAGAAAAAGTCAGCATGAATTGTCAATTTGCTGTAGGTACTTGGCAGGGGGTGGTGGTGGGGAATTCTATTAAAAAGTATTCTTAGTAGAATGAAGGACTTAATAGTTATCTTCTAATTTGTGCTGGTACAGAATAACAGATTAAAGTTTGTAATTATGGGAACCTTAACCTAAGATATGAACAATATGGACTTCATTTTGGAGATGTCCAAAGTGAGCATCAAATGCTTTTTGAAGTAAAATCAATTATATTGTCAAAAATTAAAATAAAGGGGTATATGAGTGAAATAGAAGTTTACATGTGCTGAAACCATGTATTTTTCTAGTCTACTTATGTGATCTGTTAGTGTCTCAGAATATAGAATAAATGCTGGCATTGTGACATTGTGTACATTTGAGTAGCTAAATGTTTTCTCTTTATTGACACTAGACTTTATAACCATGAGGAAAAAATACCTTTATGTATTTCTAGTATCGTAGGGAAACACCATTAATGGAAGCTATGAGGAAGATGACGTTATTAATTAAACTTTTATTTTTACATAAAATGTAAAACGGTAAAAAGAGATATTTAAAATTTTGCTTTAGCAGGTTTAAGATTTTAAGTGTTCTTACTGATTGGAAAAGAATAGCTTTCCCGTTTTGTAAAAAGTTCCAGCATTTGAGAAAATTCTATGACATTTGATTCTTGAAAGACTTTTTTTTTTTTTTGTTAAATCAGTGAAAGCTTCTTTTCATGTCAGTTGACTAAAGCATTTCTTTGGGGATGAAAATTAATATTCATGGGAACTGGAAAGCAGTTGGCATTCTTTTGGAAACTTTGAAATAAAAAGCTTTGTTCTCCCTGGATTTCTATGTTACAACAAAAGAGGAAGCCACTTAAATTAGGAAACTATTGAATAAAAACACTTAGGATCAACCATGTTTACATTGGGGATAGTGGTACCATTGAATTCAGAGGTTCGACTTTTCTTTAATCATGATTTTTAAGTTTTCTTAAGAGTACTACATTAAATTTTTCATCGCAAAGGACATATTTTGCAAATTGTCTTTTCTAAATAGATACTGTTAACAGGTGAACAATGTGACTTGAAAAAACATAAATCCATTCTATTTTTCTTTATAAAAACAATATTAAGAGCCTTATACTCATTTAAACTTTCCATTCTCTTCCTCATTTCTCCATTCTTGCCTATCCTAGCATTTGATTGCTTACTTTTCTATTGTAGATGCTAGTCTAAGAATGAGTTGGATCTCTTAAAGAAAGATTGATAAATAACCCAGCTTGCCTTCACATTCACTTTTCCCAGTTTAGCTTGTTGTATGTGCTACATTATAGCACCAGCTTTACAATGAAAACAGCTGTATAAGGAAAAACATTGTTTCTTTTTTCTTTCTGGGGCATAAAAATTACCTTTTCTCATAAAATAATTGTTTGGGGATTTTTCCTCCTGAGAAGGAGTTGGAAAGTTCTTTAGCTTTTGAATTTTATCATGGAATTTTATTTTTACAGGGAATTTTTTTACTATTGATTCCTGTCATTTTGTGTGTGTGTGTGTGTGTGTGTGTGTGTTGCCAAGGATTGAACCCAGAACCTTGTACAAGCACTCTACCACTGAGCTATGTCCCCAGCACCCCACGTCAAAATAGTTTTCATATTACCTTCATGTAAAGTTTGCCATAATAAATTGCTGATAATAAATTGTTGAATAATTTAATGCTTAAGTTATAATGTTATTTCATTTTTGTTCATGAAATTGATTTTCCTTTTTGAATTAAGTATCCTATTGGCACGCTTTTTAATTATTCACAATGATAGGATGTTTGGATCTGGCCGAGAACATAACTTTACACGTCCCAATGAGAAGGGAGAGTATGAAGTGGCAGAAGGAATTGGTTCCACTGTATTTCGAGCTATTCTGGTGAGTATTTGTTTTTGTTTTTGTTTTTAATATGTATTGACTTCGTCATAAGACCCCTCCTCAGCAGGTATTTAGATTGGAAATAATGGAAATAAAGTTCTATTTGGATATCTCTTTGAAAAGTATATATTGTTTTTCTTAAATACTACCTAATTCAAGTTTTCTTTAGCACATGAACAGAATGTAAAAAATTTTATGACCATAGGAAGATAAAAATAGGAAGATTTATCTTTTAGGTGTACATAGGCAGTTTTTTAAGTATTCAGTACTGATGTTTCTGGAGTCCCACTATTTATTCCCTCTTAAATTAAATATGGCAAGTCAGTTATTTTGCTGAGAATGAGTATGGCATTTGAAATATCATATTTATTGCCCCAAACTAACAATGTGTAAACATACAAATGTATAAAAATTATCTCCAAAATGTATTTGTTAGCATCTTTTGTTTTAAACCTTTTTTTCTTTTTTTATGTTTTAACCTTTGTTTTGAGGAATATTTAAATTTAACATAGAGTCCTACTTATAATTTCAATTTATTGGTAAAGATTTGATTTATAAAGTGTAACACTTTGTAAAATATAATTTCCTTAAATAATTTTGGGGGAAAAGGGAAGGGAGGATCCTGTGATAAAATGCTAACATTCTTGATCAGGTTATTGGTACTTGGACAAGTACCAGAAGATATTTTGCTTCTATTGACACAGCAACTTTAGAAATTATGTTACTAGTTATTGTGCTTCTGAACCTCAGAAATCTTGAGATAAGTCTTAATTTGGAGGGGAGGTTCATTTTCAGCTCCCTAAACTTACATTTGACCTGCTATAAAGTTGGCATTAAGAATTTTTTTATCACAGCTGTAGAATAACTTATCTGTTCCAGTGCCTAACACCTAACAACTTTTAAAGTAGATTTTGGAGATAATTGGTATTGTTTGTAATAATATGGAAACATCAAAGGATATTATTTAGAAGACTCTCTAATTGTGCACTTTGTTTTATATACATTAATACTTGGATAAGACCTTGCAGTTCTTAACTAAAACCCCTAAATTTTGTTCAATTTTCTAGTAATTATTTAAGGTAATTTCCTTACTTTTTACAAAGAGTTTAAAATTTTATGATAGTTGTATATAAAAAAAGTAAGTACCAAGAGGAAAATACATATGAACTGGTAAGATATAGTAAAAAGTAGAGATGAATAAGATAATGGTGAGACCTAGGTTCTAATATCTGACAGACATCTGCTATTGGGTAATTGTATGACTAGATAATTTTTACCTAAAAAATGGGTAAAATAAAAAAATGAATTGTGTGGTGAACCAAGGTCCCACATGGCTTTAAAAATTCCATAATAAAGAAATACCAGACTCCACTGTTTTTGAAAATGCTACCAACAGCCCACCTTTAACAAGTTTTGGCTATTTTGTGCTCCATATATTTTATTCATTTTTTTTTTTTTTTTTACTTTTTCTTTTTTTCAGGATTACTATAAGACAGGAATAATCCGCTGTCCTGATGGCATATCTATTCCTGAGCTGAGAGAAGCTTGTGATTATCTTTGTATTTCTTTTGAATATAGTACTATTAAATGTAGAGATCTCAGTAAGTATGATGCTTTCTGTGTAAGTGATTTGTGGAATTATTTTAGATTGACATGCAAAGTCTGAAAGTTTGCGGTTTACTTAGTTAGACTTTAAATATTTGTTTAATTGAATTATAAAGCATTTTGGCTTCAAATGAAGATTATTTATGGAAGTCTGCAGAGTTCTGGATGATATCTTTGTATAACTTTCCAGAATTTTTTTTCAACTTTAATAATTTAATTTTTTTTAAAATGAACTTTCCTAGATTTCCCCCTTGATAGTTTGGGAGCCTTGGTTTGGTCAAGTGTGATTTGGCTTCGTTCCTCAGATCACATTATCTAAGTTTATAATTTTTTGTATTACTGTATGAGAAATATCCTGAGTACTGTGGAAATTATGAATAATTTGCATAAACAGTACTTGTTACTACAAATCATAGATCGAATCCCTATACTTCAGGTATATGTAATGTTAAAGTAAATTTATCGAGGAACTTCAAACAGTCTCCGAGCAGGGCCTTAGAACTTGGGATCCCAACTCTTGATTGGTGATCATCTCTGTATCACCTGTTGTTACACTGTGCCTGAGAAAAGAGGTGACATACATTAAAAAAGTTAAAATAGTGTATAGAAGTATCAATTTTTCCTTGGATTTTAAGTGGTCAGAGAAATTTCAGAAGGGGGAAGTCATGGGTTAGAGGGGCTTGGGAAGAGTTTAGAGGAGACAGGAATGAATAGGAATAGTTTAGAGTCAGGAAGTTTATCCAAGAGCTTGAGTTTTTTAAGTAAAGACATAACAAGTGTATTTTGGGAATAACCTAATTGAAGGAAAACTTTATATTAGGATCAGGAGATGGGGGAGTAAATAGATGAGCCAGATTTTGGAAGGTCTTTAAATACCAAACTAATGCTGTTAACTTTTTTTCTGTATGCAGTTGGGGAGCTATTTAAAAAGCTTTGTGCATGTGGTTTATAGCCTTGTACTAGCCCCATATATACGATTCTCTTTATTTCATTACCTAAGCTCAGCCCTACTTGGCAGGGTGGTATTATTATACCTTCTCAGAGACTCATGTGTCTAAACCTCTATGAAGGATAAACTTTCAAGGCACCTACTTTAAATATTTATATTTATATACTTAAATATGTCCTAAGTATGGTATTATTTTTGCCAAACTTTCTTTAGTCTCCATAAAAATATTGATAGGTAGGATAAAGAAATAGGTCTGTCTCTGAATCCATTTTTCTACAAATGATACTTGAAAATTTAAAGTCAAGTAGTTGGATAGTTGGAGCATACAGTTATAAATTTGAACAAAGTTATTATTTCTTCATGTCTCAAAAAATGGTTTTAGTTGAAACCATGAGCATTATAATTCCTTAATTTCAAGATTTATGTCTTTTATTATTCATGGGATCATTTTAATTAACCTTCATGATTAGATGTTGAATCTCGGTGACATCTGAATAAAAAATAAGCATTAGAATTTCTTACAGATTGTATGAATTTTAATTATGCAGTCTGTTGGACATAGTTTATTTTATCATCACCATTAAGTATCTTTTATTTGTTATGAAATTAAAGATAGGAATCTTTTTGTAAGCCAGGTGTTGTGGTGCACGCCTATAATCCCACCGGTCAGAGGAAGATCACAAGTTCAAGACCAGCCTCAGAAACTTGGAGAGGCTCTGAGCAAGTTAGCAAGACCCTGTTTAAATAAAAAATAAAACAGGCTGGGGATATGGCTCAGTGGTTAAGTGCCCTTGGGTTCAATCCCTGGTACCCCTGCAAAAAAAAATTTTTTTTGATTTTTTTAATAAAAAAATATGTAATGTGTTTCTCCTAGACTTATAGCTTTTAAATAATATAGTTGTTTCTAGATCACTCTAACGTGTTACTAAAAATTTAGAGGTCCTCAAAGACCTTATTTTAAAAATAAAACTATAGGACTTGAAGAGATTAGAAGTGGTCTTGTAAAAATGTAAAAGAATACTGCAGATGTAGATCTGAGTGTAAAATTTTTTTCTGCGAATATGTGTCTTTGCTGAATATTTAGGATGGTTCTTTGCACTAAAATATCTAGGCTTGTCTCTTAAGAATTTATACAGGTACTGACTGTTCATTGAATAGAGAGACTTGGGTTTCTTAAGAAGTTACTTAAAATTTTCTTTCTTAGTTCTCTCTTCTTTAAATGGAAACATTTGAATTGACACAGTTGCTGGGAAGATTAAATGAATAGTCCTGAAATACAATATTAAGTAAGAGTTTGTTTTTAAGAAAAAGGACATCAAGAATAGAAAATAAGGAGAAGAAATATTAACAGATTATATTGTACATACTATAATATTTCCACATGGAACTTATTGTGAATGTTAATATTAGTAAATATCCTTTAATAACTTGTTTAATGCTTGTATAGTAATTAGTTATTCATTCTGTGTTTTTATTGAGTACTCACTTTACACCAGGTATTAGGTACATAAGAGGCAACAATTAAAAAAAAAATGCCTGCTTATAGTGTAGTATAGAAGACCGACAAATCAATTGACATTAGAGAAAAAATAGGGTGCTAAGTGAGCCCATAGGGGCTGTACCTAACTCGAAATAATGGTGATTAGAGAAGCTTGTCGGAGAATAAAGGAGAGGAAGTTTGTTCTAGGCAGAAGAAATGGCATATTTAGAGGCAAGAAAGTTGGTACAGAGAGGAGCTGACTTCTCAGTCTTCTGTCTTAGAACTAACCATAGACCATAGAAAATCTATGGTAATTGGTAGCTTCTGACCGGGCATCAGAGTTCATATTCTCTTTCTAGGCTAGCACTATCATCCAGAAGCTTTGAGAACCAGAGTTGAACTCTATATGAACTTTTTAGGAAAAGTGTTGAAGACATAGGGCTAAAAGAAATTTAAAAATACCATGTCCTTGGTTGATAAAAAGATGTAAAATGAAATTTAAAGTCTGAATAAGGTACCAATTCAGTAAGCACAAGAAGAAAGGCATTATTATCATATAGAAGGCAATGGGATTTCAACCAAAGACTAAAACACTGAAGTTACATCCAAGCCCTTTGTGTATGTGTGCATATGCACTCTATCATCACCAAACTACATACCTAGTCCTGTCCGAGCCTATTGTAAAAGGGAGATCAGAAGCAGAGACTGTCTTGAGTCATTGAGATGCAGAGATGGAATTTGCTTATCCTTTCTCTCCTTATCTTGCTCCCTTTCTCTGCAGCCTTCACTCTCTGTTTTTCGTTTGTGGCAATAGACTAGTTTGAATTTGAGAACAGAGCCTGCACCTTTTTGACTTCGTGTTCGTAGTGCCTGGAACATAGTGAGGACTTAATAAACTTATTTGCTGAATTCATAAGGGTTTTATTATCTCTTGCATTTTTTTTTAGTTGTTAATAGGCTTTATTTATTTATATGCAGTGCCGAGAATAGAACCCAGTGCCTCACACATGCTAGGCAAGCTACCACTGAGCCAAAACCCCAACCCCTCTCTTGCATTTTTAAAAAAAATATTTATTTTTTAGTTGTAGTTGGATACAATACCTTTATTTTATTTATTTTTTTACAGGGTGTTGAGGATTGAACCCAAGGCGTCAAACATGCTAGGCAAGCGCTCTACCGCTAAGCCATTACCCCAGCCCCTCTCTTGCATTTTTCAGAACCCTATTATGGTATCTTTAGTCTTTCCCTTTATCTATATTATAATTGTCAGGCTCAAACATACTCATGTCTATTCTGGATATTTTAAAAATTGTGTTTTCCTTTAGAATTCTCTGAAGTTAATTTTTTAAAGAATTAACATATTTACTGTATTAACTCCTATTCCAAATGATCTCTGTTCATTTATTTATACTTTTAGGTCCTTTTGATAGTTTTATTATTTTCTTCATATAGTTTATGCTATAATTTTATTAAGTTTATTCTTTGATGTTTTTGTTATATGTAAAATACATTTACATTTTTAAAACACTAACATATATGAAAGTTACTAAATTTCATACATTTGTATTGAGCCACTCAGTTAGTTGCTAATAGTCTTTCAGTTGATCTCATGTATTCTTAGTAATTGACCCTGTCATAAGTAATAGTTTTTTGTTTTTGTCATGTTGAATTGGCTAGAAGATGTGGAACAATATTGAGTTTATTGGTGTTTCTTTTATCCCTGTCTTTAAAACATTTCCTCTAAGTTGTACTGATCAGTCATCCATTTCTTTTTGACCCTTCTTTTGGCTCTTAGACAACCTTTTAGCTTTCTGCTTATCATTCTCTCACTTGCTCCCTCATCCTTCATCTAATGAATGTGGTTGTTCTCTTTTGTTAGCTACCTTTTCTTCCATTTTCTATATGAACTTTTTAAAAACTAATATATTATCTGAAGGGTTCCAAAGTACTTGCTGATCTAATCTGGTGTTTTATTTGTGTTTTGCTTCTTTTTCTTATCAGTCATCCAAAAAATCAAGATACTATTGTGGGTTTCATTTCAGGTGCCCTGATGCATGAGTTATCAAATGATGGTGCTCGTAGACAATTTGAATTTTATTTGGAAGAAATGATCCTCCCTCTTATGGTAGCTAGTGCTCAGAGTGGGGAACGAGAATGCCATATAGTGGTGCTTACAGATGATGATGTAGTTGATTGGGATGAGGAGTATCCACCACAGATGGGAGAAGAATATTCACAAAGTAAGTATTGTGGTATGCTTTCTTTCTCCTAAGTCAGCATTATATCTTTATCTTTTATAATATTAATCCAAGGGCAGGTTTTGTAAAGCAAGTACATTGAACTCTTACCATATACCAGGGATCAGCAAACTAGCCTGTGGGTCAAATTCAGCCTGTTGCCTGTTTTTATAAATAAAGTTTATATGTGTTGCCTATGGCTGCTTTCATGCTATCATGGTAGAGTTGAGTAGCTGCAACAGAGACTGCATGGCTCGCAAAGCCCAAAGTATTTACTATCTGGCCCTATACAGAAAACTGTTCCTATCTGTCATGGACAGAAGTAGTTTGCTATTTGTGGATCATCTGAGGGTAACTAAATTCCAGATGTTCTGTTTTAAATATTCTGTGTTCCTGGAAGATATAGTGGCCCTTCAGAAGATTTTGTGGAAATGAGTTCTTCAGGTGTTTCTAACCAAAACAGCATATCTTGATCAACATTGACTTTTTTTCTTATTTTACTTATAAAGTTTTGTGGTTAGAGTCATTCAGGTTTTTTTTTTTTTTTTTGTAAGTTTTTGTTGTTGTTGTTTGTTTTGATGAGCTTAGTATTAGCTTTTTTGAGTATGTATAGATGGAGAAGAGTTGAAGAAATGGCTAACCTTCAAGAAGCTTAGTAAAATGGCCCAGCTCCTTGTTCTCTAGTCTGTTAACTCAGTAAGGGTTAGTTTAAGTAAAAAGTACAGGATTATAGAAAGTACCAAAATCCTTAATCTCAGATTTTTCCATTGTACATACCCTTTTCTAAAAACAAGCTGACTCCAAATGGTATTCTTACTTACTTCTTTTTTTATGGGGGCTGAAGGGCTACTAGAAATTTAACCCAGGAGGAATTCACCTTTGAACTACATCCCTAGCCCTTTTTATTTTCATTTTGAAACAGGGTTTCACTAAGTTGTTTAGGGCCTCATTAAATTGCTAAGGCTGAACTTGAACTTGTAGTCTTCCTGTCTGGGCCTCCTGGGCTCAGACAGGATTACAATGTATGCCACTGCTCGGGACTTTGTTGACTACTACTACTACTACTACTACTACTACTACTACTACTTCTACTTCTTCTTCTTCTTCTTTTTTTTTTTTTAAAGTTGGATACAATACCTTTACTTTATTTATTTATGTGGTGCTAAGTATTGAACCCAGTGTGCCCCATACATGCGAGGCAAGTGCTCTACCACTGAGCCACAACCCCAGCCCCTTTGTTGAGTTTTTTATATATATATATATATTTTTTAGAGAGAGAGAGAGAGAGAGAATTTTTTTAATATTTATTTTTTAGTTTTCAGTGGACACACATCTTTATTTTATTTGTATGTGGTGCTGAGGATCGAACCCAGCGCCCTGCGCATGCCAGGTGAGCGCGATACTGCTTGAGCCACATCCCCAGCCCTGTTAACTTCTTAAAAAGATTTTTCTAAAGATGTTTTTAACATACTTTTGAGTTGACACTGACATAGTTTCTTTACATGATGAATTTAAATGAGTGTTTTGGTTCTTTTGTGGATAGGTATAATAGGCATTTCTGTTGCTGCTTCCTCAGTCTTAGGTGCTTTCCTGATAGTGGTTTTCTCTAAATAATATGTGGAACAAAAAATTGAACATAACAGATGAAAATGAAAGATTACCAGAAATCAAAGAAATATGCAAAATTATTGCTATTAGAAAAGAGGTATGAACAAACTTATTTATAGTTTTAGTTTTCAAGAAATTGACTCTAAGAAGAGTAGAGCCAGCTATAGAACACATAAATGATATTATATAGATAAAGAAATTAAAATAGAACTGGCCTTTTCTTTTCCATTGTTAAACTTTCTATTTCAACATTTTTTTTTTTGTTTTCCTGTATTTTTTTAAGCTTTGAAGTTTACAAGGACTGAAAACATTTTTACTTAATTTGTTTTAAGTATATTTGATTTTGTGCCGCCTGTGTTCTACCCTGAAGAAGATACATTTGAGGAGATAGAGATAGCCTTTCCA
Source organism: Marmota marmota marmota (assembly GCF_001458135.2). Taxonomy (NCBI): domain Eukaryota; kingdom Metazoa; phylum Chordata; class Mammalia; order Rodentia; family Sciuridae; genus Marmota; species Marmota marmota. The sequence goes on along the minus strand of NW_026000174.1, from coordinate 26,318,564 downwards.
GCCTGATTCCTAAATGTAATTTTATCCTTTGTGAGATGTCAAAAAATCTTTATCTAAAAATAACAGTAATCTTAAGGATTTAGTAATAATCACAGGTTTGTCCCATGAATAGAATTCATGTATGTATTTTCCTTTATTAGCTCTTAAACCAGCATGTTTGGTTTGTGAGTGTGTCTTTCTTCTTTTGATAAAACCTTTGCAGTTCACCTTTTAAGGGAGATAACTCCACCTGAAAGAGAGAAGGCGAGGAAGGTCCATCAGTCTAACTCCCTGAAGTTCCCAGCCCATTTGGAAGACTCAACATGTTGTCAGTGGAATGTCTGTCCTTTGCAAAACCAGTTTGCTCTAAACAGACTAACCTTGGCAGAACATGCTCGAATCTGTCATTTTTAACATCAGTATTATTAAGTGGGGCTATTCGCCTGAATGGAAAACAGTTTGTGGGGAGGGTCTTTGTCTTTTGGGGAGTTATTAATAGTTGCTCAATCCATGAAATGTGAAATTTATCTGTTTTGTACTCTTTGACTAGGCATTTTTTTCCCTCTTCAGACTAGCCCTTGAAGGCATCTAGCAAAGTCATTAACTTTGCCTACTCAATAATGATGTGTGTATTGATACCTTCTTTTGGTTCTCTTATTTGAAACTTAGGGCAGATCCCATACCAATAACTGTGTATGTGATGTATCTTTCAGAAGGAGATTCTTCCTATGGATTGGGTTATCTGATTGGTTATCAAAGCTTTTCTTGTTTCCACTTATGTAGACATTTGCTTCTACATTAACTGTACTGAATATTGTTCTGTCATGTTGGCTAGTCATGCTTTGGCATTAGTGCATCCAGTCTTTGGGTTTTTAGGGCTATCAGGCCTGTTTGATGATTAAGATAAATTTAAGTTCATTTCTAAGTATATTGATTTTAACATAAAATATTTGTCCTTTTTTGTTTCAGTTATTTATAGCACAAAATTATATAGATTTTTCAAGTACATTGAAAACAGAGATGTGGCCAAATCAGTTTTAAAGGAGAGGGGTCTTAAGAAGATTAGATTGGGAATTGAAGGTAAGTCATTTTCATTATTTTATATTAATTTTTTTTAATTGTATCCTGTTTAGAATATAGTCTGAATAGTTTAAGAAAAAATTCAGCAACTAATTACAGATTGCTATGGAAAGAGATAAATAACAGAACTACATAACTTTCTTTTAAGAAGACCAATAGAAGGCCATTAGATATTATTCATAAGATTACCTAATGATATAGTGATATGATTTTTCTTTTCTGCCACAGTGTGTTCTAATTCACTTTTGAAAAAGTGAATTTGACAAATCCATGTGGTGTGTGTGGGCATGCTTGTGTGTACATTCCCATAACATCAATAGGGTTGCTTATCTAGTGGTGATCCTTGAAGCCAAATAGAATTAAAAACCACTTTTGAAAATTTTTTTAGAAACAGTAATACTAGTAGCTTACTGTCATCTTAAGGTATAATAGCTTATTTTTAAGTTAAATGCAAATTACAAAACTTCTTTCATTTTATTTAAATGTGTTATTTATATATCTTTTTATTTTATGGTTTAAATGAATTTTTCCATCTGCCTTATCAGATACTGCTTTTATTTAAAATATCCTTATTAAGAACAAATATCTTTCTTGTCATAACAAGTTGTAGTCTAAATAGAAAAAAGTACTCCAGAATGAGATTACTTGTGTTCAAATCCCATGATTTAATTGCTATATGATCTTGGCTAATGCATTTAAACTCTGTGTCTCAGTTTCTTCATCTAAATTGGGAGCATTAGTATATACCCTTAAGGTTATTGTAAGGGTGAAATGAGTTAATACAAGAAGTACCTAAAACAGTAACTGGAATGAGGTAAGTTCACAGTGTGTTTGTAATATATTAGTATATATTAAGGACCTGATTGAGCTGCTGGAAATCACAGTAATAGGATGCTGAGATATGTGGAAAGAATGATGAGAAACAGGAGTTTTGTGGGAAGGGGAGGATACTCGGGCTTAAAAAGCAGTCGAATTGCTGAAAGTGATTCACTCATGCTTGTCTTCATCTGTCATTTTGCACTTAGCTGCCTGGTGTCAGAGCTGGAGAGAAGACAACTGAGAGCTACTTAATTAAGCTTAGGAGGAATAGGGAAGGCCTCTCTGAGGAGGAGACATTTGAGCTTAGGCCTGTGACAAGCATAGTTGTAGGCAAAGAAAACAGCAAGTGCAAAAGTATTGAGGTAGGAATGAGTGTAATGTATCTGAGGCGCAAAAACCACAAATATGACTCAAATAGTAAGTGAGGAAGAGCTTTGAAGAGATACAGTGGGTATGAATGTTGGTAGAAGTAATGTATGGTCAGAGGATACAGGTCTTGTGGGTCATAGTAAGTGTCTTAAGGCAAGGCTCTCAACCTTTCTGAGTATCATTTTCTGTATCAGTGTAATGGGTCTAATATCCTGTATATTTTAGAGGACTGTTGTGATGATCAAATGAGGTTTATTAGAAATGACCTTCTTCCCACTTTACTTTTATTTTTTGACTATTACTATTTATAATTTAGAACCTCTGAAACCTTCTTGGAAGCTTTGATGCTTTCATAGTGATGAAAGTGCTCCTTAGAACAGTATACCATATAATAGTGTTTAGTCATGGGCTATGAGCTCCATGAGAGAAGTCTAGTTGCATATTGCACACCTATCATGTGGGCTAGTGCTTAGTGTGTAGGAGGGTCTCAGATAGTGAATAATTTATATAATAGCTACATGTAACTTAGATATTGAGAATGAGGACTTCTTTTTCTATCACAGTGGAAATTAAGAGTTTAGCTGGACAGTTGTAGGCAAAGAAAACAGCAAGTGCAAAAGTGTTGAGGTAGGAGTGAGCATAATGTATCTGAGGTGCTAAACCCTTAAGTGAATTTTCATGTAGTTATAAGGACCTAGTGGCAAGTACTACTTATCATTAATCTTATTAAAATAAATTTAATAGTACATTATATGTGATGATATTCCACTTATAAAAAATATTTTAGTATTTTTCTAAAAATAATTTATTTCACCCAACAAAATGAATAATAATTCCTTAGAACCAGTCTACATTATAGTTCCCCATTGGTTCCCCAAAATATCTTTTACAGCTGGTCTCTCCAAACCAGGATCTCATCCAGGACCACATCTTATAACTAACTGCTTGTTAAATCTCTCAATCTTAAATAGTTATTTATGGCACTGCTCTATTGAAGAGTCTTAGACAATTGTCCCACTTTTGTATCTGTCCTACTTCTTCCTTTGGTGTCCTCCATTTATTTCTCCCTCTTCTATAATTCCTATAAACTGTACATTAGATTTAAAGCCATACTTTAAATCTTTATTAAGTGATCAATAAAGTGACAGTCTGTGCCTTCTATTATAAGATTAAATTGATCCCTGGTGTGATATTATTTTGAGACTATAAGAATATTCAGCTCCCTGCTATTATCTAAAGGTTTAAATACTACTTGATAATTCATGCCTGAATCAGTAATTTTATTAGAGATTGCAAAATGATCGTTTTCTAATTCTGTTGTTCCTTTTATGTTTGTTAGAATGGTATTCTTTTGTAGAGCTTTCCCCTCTCGAATTAGGCTGTTTGGTTACACAACCATTATCTTTGTTTCTAAGAGGAAGAAACTGATGTTTAAAAGGTTAAATAATCTATTAAAGGTATATCATTGAAAATAAATAACAGAGCTGGGACTTGAATCCAGACCTCTGTGATTTTGGAATCTGTGAATGGTTTTGAAATACTATGTAAGATTGAATTTTTTAAAAAATCAGTGTGCAACTCTTTTTGCCTATGTACTATAACCTTGGATAAATTGGCCTTTACTGTGCCAAAACAGTAATTAAGCAGGCTTCCTTTCATAACTGCTTTTAGATCCAAAACATTCTTTTCTTTCCCAAATTAATGTGTAGACTACCAGCCATATTTTTCCATCAAGTCTCTAATTTTTTCATCTGAAGAAATAAGATATTTCTGGTACCAAAGAAAAAAAATGCAGATTCTTTGTAAGTTAGCTATTTTGTTATCACCCTCCCAATTTACCTACCCGCCTTCCTAATGACAAGTCTTTCACTCAAAAGAAGTCTGATTTTAGAATTTTATATGTGTTGACTTTCATGGAAGCTAAATTGGATTGGTGTATGAGACACGTGGGGAAGGTAGAACTTTAGTACCTAAGAAGGGATAATGGAATATAATGCTGAAAGGATATTTTTAAATGTTCTTATTCCATAATAACCATATTCATATTTATGTTCAGATATTGCTATAGTCAAGGTTATCTAAGACCTGCTTAATTATAAGCAGGATTTGGGGTTTGGTGGATATTGTTAAACAAAGTATCTGGAGTGAGGGTGGAAAAGTATAAATAACCCTGCCTAGTCACTCTTCACATTACAGTTTAGTGAAAGGCACATCTTAGGAATTTGTTTTGTTTGTTTCACCCATCCCTTAATGGAATATCTGTGAGCCTCAGAGGGTAGAATCTAAAGGCAGTTTAGGGCTGCATGGGCTACTACTCCATCCAGCAGTCCTATTAGATATGGCCTTACTTCTATCGTTAGGAATCTTTCCTGAACTCAGGAAAGCTTTCTTTCATCAGAGTACTCAATGGAGACTTTGAACAGGGTCTGAAATTTAAACAAAAAAACTCTATAAAGTAATATTATTGAAGTATAGTTATCTTAGAATATAGGAAGTTCAAGACTGAGTAATGAAGTCTATACTTAGATGAGATTATGAATTATTCTATCTTCTGCATTCTGAGCAGGAATAGCGAGACACAAGTAGGCTTGGCTCATCTCACTGAAAGTTCAGCTATATATAGAAGCCCTGGTTTCCTAGTCTTGTTCTGGAGCAGAAATTTGTTCTCTGTAAGATTTAACAAACTGGGCTGGGGTGGTGGCTTTGTAATAGAGCACTTCCCTTGCATGTGTGAGGCACTGGATTTAATTCTGAGCACCACATATGAATAAATGAATAAAATAAAGGTCCATCATCAACAACAATGAAAGATTTAACAAACTAATAAAACCTTGAATAAAATCTTCTCTTTGTTCAATAAAAAGTATATGAGAGGTGGGTATGTAGATCAGCAGTATAGCGCTTGGGGGCCCAAGAGGGAACCAGCTGCAGTAAATTATGTGTAAAAGCACCAAAGTATATTCAGGGAAAAGTATAGAGTTTAATATGGCCAGTGCATTTGAGAGTTCTAGGATGAAATTAAGTAGGTTGGAATAAGGTTGTAAAAACCTTGTATACTGTGCTAAGGAGTGTGGAATTCCCCTTGAAACATAAGGAAACCAAAGGTAGATTTTAAGTAAGGATGCAATGTGATTACATTTGTGTAGAGAGGTGATTCTGTGTGCAGGACAGTGAATACAATGAGATTGGAATTTATTTTAAAGACTTTCTAATAGTCCAGGAGGAATCAAGGACAAGGGACTGGAGTTGGAAACATTTCTGATCTATGCTTTAGATGATGGTAGAATGAAAGCTGAAACAAAGAAGACATTCTGCAGATCTTTAGGAGGTTTTTAGCTTTATTTACTACTCTGCTATATGAGGCCTTTCTTTTTCTTTTCTCTCTAACTATAGTCTGACTTTGATCCATGGGCCAAATGTAGCCCATTACCTGTTTGTAATTTTTTTAAGTTTTATTGGAACCATTTGTGTATTCTTTATGCTGATTTTACTTCATAGTGACAGAGTTGAGCAGTTTCAATGGAAATTATGTCTGAAATATGACTCTTGACATTTACAGTAAACATTTACAGAAAACATGTCTGAAATATGACTCTTGACATTTACTGCTAGAGCCCAAGATCTGCTCCAGATTATATACCATTGTACTAGAGACCCATCTCCTTCATAGTCCCACTTTAAGAATGTTTTTGGTGGTTGATTTATTGAATAACTGAAAGAATGGTAGAAAGCTTTGGGAATTACATCAATAGGACTTTAGTTTCTGGCTGTTGAATCAAATGGCTAGATGGATGGAATATTGGTTTCCCTTGTTTTAATTTCCATTTATTCAGAATCTGTGCCAAATAAGCTCTCATAGGCTATATTGGATGAGAAATTGTGGGTATGTGCGTGCGTTTGTGTGTGTGTGTGTGTGTGTGTATCCTCAGTTTTAAAACCTTTCTTTCCTCCAGGTTATCCTACCTACAAAGAAAAAGTAAAGAAAAGACCTGGGGGCCGCCCAGAAGTTATTTACAACTATGTCCAAAGACCCTTTATCCGAATGTCATGGGAGAAGGAAGAAGGAAAGAGCCGACATGTAGACTTTCAGTGTGTAAAGAGTAAATCTATCACCAACTTGGCAGCAGCTGCCGCAGACATTCCCCAGGACCAGCTGGTTGTCATGCACCCAACTCCGCAAGTGGATGAGTTGGATATCCTTCCCATTCACCCTGCTTCTGGCAACAATGACCTCGATCCTGATGCACAGAATCCAATGCTGTGATGCTGATGTTCCTTAAAACCATAGCATGCTACTCTTCACAGTGACGTTGTACTCTCATTCTGCACTGCAAGACTACTCTTCATTGTGAGATGCACATAACGTTTTAGGACATTGCAGTGTAGGCTTTTTTAAAGACCAAAGGTAGCTGAATGGTTTTTTAAATGAGTACAACTCTAGCATCCTGAGGTTCCAGTTATATAAATGTATTTGTTTACCAGTAGGTTTGTGAAATTGGTTCTTTGTATGGGGGACAGTCCTTTTTCACACATTTAGATCTTTTCAGAAGTGGTGGAAATTGGCAGCTGGGGTACTTTCAGTCTAGATTGATGTTCATCACACCCCAGATAAAATGCAGAATATTATATGGTTGCACTTTATAAATGGTGGTTAAATGGAACTGTTCAAGCCATTTTATAGTTACGATGCACAGTGTAACGTAAATAAGTGCTTCTATCAGAGTATTCCTTCAGTAAAATGTGTATAGTTTGTTGCCCTGGATGAGCTAAAAAGTATTTGTCTTGGGCTTATTTGAATGATTAGGATGAGATTCAATGCTCATATCTTATCAGTTCACTTACCTCCAGTGCCGTTTCACCTGTTTAGAGTGAGTCACATGCAGGGAGTGTGAACATCAGAGGTGGTTTATTATCCGGTCTGCCTTACCCTTAATCTGTTCACAGATATTTATTTACTAATGCTTTCTTTTCTTAAGAGTTATGGGATAGGAAAATGAAGTGTTTGCTCTTCATTTACTAAATGATTGTAAACTCAAGTTTTTCATCAAAATAAAATTCCATTGTTTTAATGTTTCTGACCAAATTTATAAACACCTTGACCAGATTTTTAGTCTCATAATTCATGTTTGTCTGTCTTATTGCTGTAAGTACAACTAGAAATCAAATAGTAGCACAAGGACTTCAATTTGGTATATGTGTGATGAGGTACTTAAATTTCCTACTAATTATAAAATATACTATAAATCTTTTCAGAACTAAAGAGAGCATTTTCTCATCCAACCTGGTATGAAAGGTGGATGACTTAGTAAGGCGTGTGGTAACTGGATTTCAGAGCCAGTTTCTGATACTAGTTAAATGCTTTTTCCTTTATGCTGTGCTGCTCTGTTTAGCAAATTATTCATGCAAATGCTCTTTTAAGTATTTGGTGGTCTAATTCAAGAAGGAATCAGAACTATTTAGGTGGTTTGGTTCTGGAATCACTTAAATGTTTGAAGCCATATTACTGCAAGTAGGGGCAGCAGTGGAGAAGTCAGTTTGTTTACATGTGATCCTGAAATTCAGACAGAGGATTTGATATGTGTGTAAGCAGTAACACTTTTGTTCTCACTAAATAGAAATGGCCACAGTTTGGAAATTATTTTCATAATACATCTAAGCTAGTAGCAAGGGGGAATTGTGTAAGTCCCAGAGTTGTTATGAAGATCAGAAAGGCATTGCAAATGTTACTGGCATGGATAGTTTTTAAATATCCACTATTGGAATTAATGATACAGACCTGCAGCATGTAGGAATTTTTTTTCTTAATATTTGAAGTGGGAACAGTATTTATAGAACAAGGGAAACATTTATTAAAAATATTTAACTGTCTAATACATTATACTTTAACCCATATTTATAGTAAAGGATTCTTACAAGGAAGAATAAACAGCTTTATGATACAATTAGTATAAGAAATATCCACATGGGGGACTTCTTTGTAGTGTAAAAACACCATACATCTGAAATGACCATTTGCATATAAAAGCTACCAATGATGCTTCTGTGCACAATGATTAAAAAATTCAACACAAACAGAATCCAAAATATACAATTAATGCAAGCTATCCACAGCTAGCCCAATAATCAATGATGAGGAAACACTGGAGCAGGCTTAGTTCCACTTTGTCTGAAGTTACACATAGTAAGATTGACTTGTATCAATGGCTCTGAGATGGCTTTTATGAGATCAGTACATAAAAGCTGTTCTCTCCCTATCCAGTAAGCTTCACAGACTGTAAAACTCCACCAGTAATGCACTTTGATACTGTAGCTGTTGCCAAAGCAACAGGTAGTGTTTACAGCGGCCATGGCAAGTCGCTAAAGTCAACAGGGCCACCCAGCCCAGCATCTGCTTCCAACAGGCTCATGATGACAGCCATTGCTGCTTCATCATTACTGGGACTACTTGATCCTTGGTCGTTGTCTATCATGTCTATGCCTATGTGGGGGTTTTCACCTGTGGAGATAAAGACTAGTCAGTGACTTTATAAATTCCAAAGTGTTTTTAGACTTAGTAAGCAATTTCTAAGCAACATTTAATTAGAAAATTATATTTAAAAGTAAGGTGAGAGAGGCTGCTTTGGGGCTCTATTGCCATAAGCATATATACATTCATACATTTATTCAACTTTGCTGTTTATCAGAGGAAAGGACCAACTTTTTTAGAAATGAGAGCAAAGTGCTTAAAATTACATAAATGATGTTTGCGTTCACCTCATTTTAATATTCTGATAACTATTTAAGGGGAGAAGGGAAAGTTACAGACTGAATAGCAAATAGGAAAGGAGAACGTAGAAAAAAAGAGATCAAGAAGAGGATGCAATGGGAGAAATAATTGTTATCACTTAATGACTTATCACCCTGGTTCTTATTGATCACTCTTTAAGGCTTTACCTCTGAACCTCTTCCTCTGAAGATTGTGCCCCACATATGAGAAAAAAAATATGTCTAGGCTGTTGCAGACATATATAGATCCCCACCAAAATACAATCATTAAAGTCCACTTTGAACTATTTTAAACAAATTTTAAATATTTATTTTGTTCCTGTCAAATTTATCTAGAACTAGCTTGTCTTGTACAATCAGTTCTTAAAACATTATGTCAGGTGTATTGCAAGCTCATTGCAATAGAAGTGAATAATAATGCCACTTACCAAGAATAGAAGAACTATCAGAATATGGATAACCTGGGTTCTCTTGAGCCTGCCCTGGCAGTAGGCCACTGGAAGGAATGTCTGGAGTCCCTCCGTTTAAAATCTACAAACATAAGGGTTGGGGGGGACAGGGTGAGATTTTCCAATCTCAAGTTTATCTTAAATTTATTTAATAATCTTAAAATTTCAGTAAGTATCATGTGTTGATATCATTAAGAAAATGAAACGTGTTGGAAAGATGAAGGCAGAGCTCCAATTGGTTCAGTTTCCTGCTGGAAACTGATTTCAAACAAGGAACTATGAGGAATAGTCCTAGTGAGAAAAAAGCTCTACCTCACAGTATTCTTTGATCTGCATTTGATTCAGCTCCCACAGGTGACTTAAGCTGAACAAAATCCCAACTATCAAGGATCATGCTATCCACAATACTACTTTAAGGCCAAGGCCTAAACATCAGTGAGCCCAGCAGTATAGTTCCCCTGTAAGGGGAACAAGTGTTACTGAAGAAAAAATAATAGGGGTTATTAACAAGCTGTGAAGAAACAGCTCTAAAGAGTCACAAATGAACAACAAAATACTAGAAGTAATCCTTTGATCATCCAGTATACTATAAGTGCCAACTCCAGTAACTTCTGGTTTATGTTCTTAAGATAGGCCACTGAGGAACACTATACTGCTCCCCAATAGTAGAACTCCTAATTCTGTCTCAAAATCCCTCTCCCCTCCCAGCTCTTTCTCCATGAGAATTATTTGGACAGGAGTGAGGGAACAATTTGTTAGCTGCTGGATTTCAGGAGAAGCAGTGACTTCAGGCCTTGCCAGAAGGGGGTATTACAGCTATTGCCACAGTTCAACTTTTGGCCTAGGGACCACTTTACCATGCTCTTTTTATCCCCCCCACCCCCTTACTAGGGATGAACTCATGACCTTGCACATACTAGCAAGCACTGAGCTACCCCCCAGCCCCTTTTAAATTTTATTTTGAGACAGGGTCTCCCTACATTGCCCAGGCTGGCCTCAAATTTTTAAGCTCTTCCTCCAGAGTGACTGGGATTATAGCCGTGCACCACCACACACAGCACCTTTATACTCATAAAATTTATTGAGGACTCCAAAGAAGTTTTGCTTCTGTCGGCTGTATTTACCAATATTTACTATATTTGCAATTAAGACTAACATTTTTAAATATGGCAAACCCATTACATGAATAATTAATATCAATTTAATGAAAAATGACTTTTCCAAAATAATCAGTGAAAAAGAATGTCATTATTTTTCATTTTTGCAAATCTAATGACTGACTTGAGATTTTAATTGGATTTTCATATCTGCTTCTCCATTCAGTCTATTTGTAAATGTTATTTGATTGAAATATATGAAGGAAGTCCAGCCTCTCACCAGATAATTGAAAAAGGGATTTCAGGTACTTGTGGTGTTCTTTGAAATTACAGCAACACTTGGCATAAAGTATAAGTTTTTTAAACATTATAGTTGCACTATGGAATCTGAAACATTATCAGTTTTTTGTACTCAGTTATGTTAAGGTCCATTGATGCATCTGGGCACTTATCTTGAATAATTTTGAAATAGCGTGCATTGGTCGTTTATAGGATATTGGTTTACAGTTATGTAGATCTTCCTAATGTTGACACATTTCATCACACAAAATGAAAACATCACCATTGTTAACACCATCCCATAAATTATGAAGTTGTTGTATCAAAGTAGCAGATATATGCTAACATTCCAGTTTTTGTTTGAAAGCTCGAATTTTATCAGTAGCAATAAATACTGTTAGCTGTTTTTCTTGAATTGAAAAATGTGCGCTAAATACTAAAGTCCACATAACCAGAGTCTGCTGGAGTAGAACTGGTGTCCTGTGAAACAAACAGCTAGTTTAGTTCACAACTTAATTCCACAAGTCTTTTTCTTGAGACAACTGTCACACTCAGTATGTAGCACAAGTGCTCTAAAGTAATGGTTTTCCATTTCTCTGAGTACTGCCTTATTAAAGGACTTTCTTAAATGAAACTGGCTTTAAATTATTATTAGAAGTGTTTGATGGTGAAGAATACAAGGACTTCTACTGTAGTTAGGAGCCACTGCTCTGCTCTTTGCAAAAGCACCAGCAGCTTCACTCAGCATCACTTTGGCACTATAGTGTACATATGAATACAATGCAGGAAAAAAGGGTAATGTTTTAGCATTATTATGGAAATCACTTTGGCCCTACAGTCCCTTGAAAGTGGCTAGGAAGGGCCACTTTTACTTTTCTGGATCTGCTGCACCATTTAATGCTGCTGTCATTTTTTACTTCATCTTGTTTAAGCTGCTTTTCTTCCAGGTCCTACTGCTGAGGACTCATCTCAAGAGAAAACATTCAAAATTTCTTCTCCCAGACCCATTTTTATAAGCCCAAAGACAAGGGGAAATTTTTATAAATGCCTGAAGAGTGCTTTGGGCTTTATGGTACAAAATACAGCTTTGGATTACTGGTAGTTTGTGAAAAGAACCAAAAGTGACAAAACCTGAATTGTAGTTTGCGGCCCTACTTATTAAATAAATGCCATAGATCCTGAGTTTTGTCATCTGTAAAGTTGTGAGGATAGGATGAGAGAGTGAAAAGTTCTCTGAGTAATATTTAAGCATATACTAGAATGATAAGCTTTCAAATACAAGTAGTAGAATCCTTGGTCATTCTAAGAGTCAAGGGCTGAGAAGCTGAATTGAGAAGCAGGGACCATGAGACCACTCTAAGGAGATACGGAGAAGGACTAGGGGAACAATAGGAGAATAGTTCTAAGAGTTCAACTGGCAAACAATAGGTGGGACTTCATTTATTGATGATATTTTCTGAGTCATTCCCAAGGACCAGGCACTTTTGCATATATTTTCTCATAATAGAACTTCATGTACAAAAATGCTAAATATTCTAATCAATAATAGTCCGTTACAAAGAAAATTAAAGCTAAAAAGTTGTATAAGGTTGCAACTAGCATGTGGCAAATCCAGGCTTCAAACCCTGGTATACTTTAACGATGCTTTTACTCATTTATTGACTTTCAACCCTAGGATGAGAGTGAAATTCCTTTTCAAATGTATATTCTTGCATAAGGTTCACATTAAAATAGAAGTAAAGCTGTCCTGGTAGATGCAGGAGTCCTGCCCTTGCTCTTTCTCCTTACCATCTACCTCCACACTGATCCCACTTGGTAGTATCCTGAGCCTCTGAGGAGCCCAGTTGTAAAAACCCCTGCCTTGCTTTTCATATTTAATTTACATATAGGTTCTACCTAAGTAAACTCGTGATTTAGTAGTGAAATGGGGAAATAAGACTTTATGTCCAAAGATGCTGGCCTCCAGGATAACCTATATGGACATAGGGCACTATGAATAGATTTATGACTTAACAATATGGCCCTGGTTTGTAAATTCTCTGGCAACAATGAAAACAGATGAGTGGTTTCCAAACCTCTTCATAGTGCTGACTTCAAAGCCAGCTTTTTATGAGCATTGGTGACTGATAAACTATCTATGCCCAATGCTGTCACATCACAGGAAACCTAGGTGGCAGATCCCCAAGTATGCAGCAGCTATAAACCCTGGCTTGATTTCCAAAGTGTTGCTGCTGCTGTTTCCAGTCACTGCCCTAGATGCTAGTGCTGTTTTCTCTTTTGAAAACTCCTGGAAGACAATGAGATACTTTCCTATCTGAGCTACTTACTGATCCTTCTTTCCTCATGGAAACTTTTGAATTGTCCCCTCAGCAAAATGGACTGAAAACCCCTCTTTCCTTAGAATGTTCTTTCTGCATTCCCGTATTCACATAGAGTAAAGCCTTGGAGGATACCAGCAAGCCTCCCTAGCTCCACCAGCCTGCTTTGAAGCCAGCTACACAGATGCATGCACTTCCTGGGGGTGGGGGGAACAGTTAAACTTGCTTCAATAATCAACTGCGATTCTACACTTTCACCCCAACATTTCAGAACTTGCACAGGAGGCCCTGTAGCCCAACCTTACCTTCTTGCCTCCTGGAGAGGAGGCATCAGGGGGAGGCGTACTTGTAATGTTCAATGGGCTGGAGCCACAGCTGGAAGGCGATGACCCTCTTATCCTGTCAGAGAAGAGTTGAGTTACATTTCCTTTTCTCTTTCCAGAGGAGGAGTGTTTTTTCAGTGGGTAAGGGTGAGAAGGAAGATGAGGATATAGACTAGAGATTGGCAAACTTTTTCTGTAAGAGCCAAAGAGTAACTTTTAGGATCTGTGGGCCACATGGTCTGTCATGCTACTCTACTCTGCCATTGTGACTTGAAAGCCTCAGACAATATATAAATGAGCACAGCTATATTCCAATAAAACTTTATTTACAAAAACAGGTGATGAACTGGATTTGTTCTGCAGGCACCTGATTCAGAAGGGAGACTCCAAAATCAAGGATCTCAGTGACAAAGCCCTTGGATTCAGGTTGGTGAGTTTCTAGTAAGTGGCCCGTTTTATTTCCTCACAGAATCCAGATGGGTTGAAGATCTTAGAAGTTTAACTTCCCACTTTGATATTATGAATGGGAATCCATAACAAATGATTTACTCTCTTTCCTATAAATATTGTTTAGCTAGTGCATGTGCTTAGGAAATGGAAGGTACCAGGATTGCTCAGCCATACCTAGAAAGTAACCCAGTAGTAGAAATAGTAACAGCAGCCCCTAAAGCAGCAGGTTAGGGAAAGTAGATAAGGGCCTTTCTCGGAATATCTCATCAGAGCAGGTTTATTATAGAAGGAAAGACTTACAACTATAAATCTACATAAACTTGTCAGGCTGAAGGACCTCACGAAAGGGAGCCAGGGCTTGACCCTAGAGCTGGAGAGTAGGAAATGTTGTGGCAGCTGTGTTACCACCACCAGGCTCTCAATTCATCCTTGGATAGATGCAGCTTTTGGGTCACATAAGGACCACTCTCTACTGCCAGAAGTCTTGTGGCTCTTGGCCTGCACTGCCTACTTCTCTAGATTTGTGAGTGACAAGTTTTCTTTCTCTCCTGGATTAGAAGGCAGGATACAACTGCATATGTTCTCTCAGCACACACAGAAGGCTACTAATTACTTACTGAAAAATTGCTGGGTGTCTCACAACTTTGCCTGCTTATGACTATGAAACCACTATTTTCCCAGGTTCCCCATCTTAGAATTGCCTTTTCACTATTTCTTATTTCACCTTCAGCTTCAAGTCGTTAGAGTGTTGATTTCTTTATTGACTGCATCATCTTTGTAGGGGAGGCCTCATCCTTAGGTTCACAGACATACCCACCTTCATCTCTCCCTATTCTAGGGGTACTTCCACAACACTTTGGACACCTGATCAGCATCCAATGGTGAGTGGGGTCTCCCATTGTTTTTTTTCCCCACAAAACTTCTTGGCATTATTTCTTAGGGTTCTTAACAGTCTCTCTTCATAATCTGTGGCTCCTCCTACACAACGGCTGCCCAGTTAGGTTGCCTGGTCCTTGACCCTGAACCTGCTACTCATACACCCACTCAGGAGTGTGCATGGTTTTCTAGAGGGAATACCCACCCTCATGGCAAAACCAGACTAAGACCTTGTTCAGACCTTTCCTCCCTTGATTGCTTCAGCCCTTGCATTCTCTGCTTTTCCTGTTATAAAGAAAATAGACTTCTCAAAGATTAACCTCAAAGGTCCTTGAGGTTAAGGATTCTGATACTATTTTTAAATAGTCTCACACAAAGCATAGAATGTGTAGTAACTGGTCTGAACCCGATTATAATGCATACTACCCGTTCATTCCTTCCTGAAGCAAGAAACCAAATCCACCAATTCTGTGAGGCTGGAATAGAACTGAGCTACCCACAAGGATAGAGCCCCTCTATGGTCAACAGGAAAACCAGACCAGTCTAAGAGAATCCAGTGGCAACAGAAAATATTAATCTTTTCCCCCTTTTTCCTATGATGATGTTCCATTAAGCTTACATTCCTAACTATCTGGTTACCACCCTCTTGACTCCCCAGATCAGATGGACTTAACAGGAACTGTTTATCTGCCTTTAAAGACAGATTTAATTCACAGTTGTAGTGTACTTACTATATGTCAGGCTGTGTCCCAGAGACTGCTGAGTTCCTTCACAATACTAAAGCAATTCGCGGGAGACAGACTGTGCCTTCCTTTTATGGTTTAAGTCAACAGATGCCAGGTGGTTAAGTGACTCCCCTAAGCTCAGCCAGGTAGAGAGGCAGACCCAGGACACAACCCCTAGTGGTCTGCTTCCAAGCTCTTCATTCTTATAGACAGGAAGTCTCCACTAAGAGACTTCTTGATCACTAGATCACTTGATCACTAGCTGATCTGTTTGACCAAGCAGATTTGTGTCTGGATGTCATGGGGAGCTGTTAAGAGTCAAGGTTCTGGCTTACCCCCCAGGTAGCTTGAAGAAATGGATGTTTTATTGCAGCCCAGCTCACTCTGCCAGTGCGCAGCTCTGCTTCTGTCTTATTAATGTATGTCATCCTTATTAGGAAGTTCCTTGAGTCATATCAAAGTATTAGAAATGGAGCCTCCTCAAGAATCCCTTTTGGGGAGCTGGGGTTGTGGCTCAGTGGTAGAGCGCTTGCCTAGGATGTGTGAGGCACTGCGTTTGATTCTGAGCACTACATATAAATAAATGAATAAAGGTCCATCAACATGTACAATTTTTTTTAATCCCCTTGGGTTTTGTCCTGTTTGGGTTTAGCTTCTTTATTTCTAAGAAATACCAAGATTTCTAAATCTTGGCACTATTGATATTTTGGACTGGATTCATTTTCATTGAGGGTCAGTCATTGGGGGAAATAGCCTGTGTACTATAGGATATTTAGCAGTAACTTCCCACCCAATTATGACAACCAAAAAATGTCTTTAGACATTATAAGATATTCCTTGTGGGGGAGATTCCCTGGGTTGAAAACCACTTGTTTGGGGGAGCAACCCGACAGTGTTTACTTGCCTGTGGATTTCCATGATTTCCTCAGCAATCATGCGACCTATTTTTCCTGCCCCAGCCCTGGTTCCCCCTGGAATCCCTGGAACAGTAGGATGAGTCCTCTTTGGGCCACCTACAACAAAGGAATCTGAGAGTGGGAAAGGGGAAAACTGAGGAAGAAGTACCACTATGTATTAAATGAAAATCAGTTCATCCCATGATGCACTCAAAGTTCAATATCAGGGTGGTGCTTTGTCAGGAGTAGGTACTTTAGCAAGGAAGGCTTCAACTTCCATCCAGGACCAGAGGACTAAGGGTTGATATGAAGTAGCTTATTCTCTTCATGTGCCCAATGTTTACCAAATACCACTATGCTTTGTGCCAGGTTTGCAGAGATAAGACAGCATCCCCACCCTCAAGGAGTTCACAGTCTAATGGAACTAGAGCAAAGTGTGTTCACTGGCAAGTAAGCATGAGGGAGGTACCCAATCCAACCAGGCCATGTGGAGCTTTCCAGAAGAGGCTAGCTCTGAGCTGAATCTTCTGTAAGTTAGCTTGGAGGAGAAGTGAGGAGGGGAAGTTATTCCTGGCATAGCAGCATGTGCAGGCACCCTGAGGCAGGACAGAATTTTGGAGTCTACTCCAAGGACTCATGGATGACAACAAGGGTGTGAGGTGAAACTGGTCCAGCAGATACTCGGATCACAAGAGGCCTCGAGGCTGTACTGATGAATGTGGACAGTGTCCATAGGAGTACCAGTGGGCTTTCACAAAAAAGGCACAAAAGTTATATTTGGAGTATTATAAGTCTACCATACAGAGGGTGAACTAGAGTTAGGTGTTGCTTAACAACAGGGATACATTCTGAGAAATGCATCTTGAGGCAGTTTTGTCAATGTCCAGACTTACACAAAACCTAGACTAGTCTACCAAAAGCTGAGGCTACATGGCATATACAGGCTGTTCCTGCTAGGCCACACACCTGTACAGCATGTCCCTGCTGAATACTGTAGGCAATTCTAACACAGTGGAATTTGTGTATCCAAACAGGGTTGTGAGTAATGTGTTGCTCTAGACCTTACAATGGTCATGACATCACTAGGTGATTAGAATTTTTCACTTCCATTATGATCTTATGGGACCACTGTTGTACATGTGGTCTGATGTTGATCAAAAATGCTGTTACTCTGCATGTGACTGTAGAGTGGAGGATGAGGTATGGGGACAGTGAAGTTGGAGTTAGGAAGTTATTGGCAGTAAACCAGGCAGCAGATGAGGTGAAAAAAAGGACAGAACTTCATTGTTTGGATACCAAGGGGAAGAGGCAAGACTCAGGGTTCTGGCTTAAACAACCTTTGCGGGGAGTGCAGAGAATCAGTTCAGGATATTCTGAATTCAGCTGCCTCAGCAACTCTGAGTAGATTTGTCTGGGAGCCAGTTGGAGAGAGAGAGTGAATTTCAGGGAAAAAACTGGGGCCAGAGCTGTGGGTGGGAGTTGTCAGTGGGGTGGTAGGAAGCTATGCAAGCAGAATGGTCCCAGGAAGGGCAAGTCCAGCGTGGAGAGCAGGTGCCAAGGCTGAGCCCTGAGGGAGGACCCACTGGGTATGACAACACCCCAGTACCAATAGACACCTTCTTCCCAACCACAGGAACCAGTGACAGTTACCAAAGAGCACTTCACACCACCGCCACTGGGCAACAAAACAGGAGGAAAGCATAAGAAGAGCAAGGAGTTTGCTGTTTCAAAGGTTTCCAGGGTCCAGGTAGCCTTAGGAAGTGCAACAATGAGTTCCCAGTATTCCAGGATCAACACAGAAAGTGAGATGACAACGTCCTTAGTACTGAGGGAAATCAGCACCTCATCCCCTCAAGGCCTCCCTGGTTCCACAGAAGTGACAGCAGGGGACCTTGAGTACTTGTAGGGAAGATATATGGCCACAAGCAGCTTCTCACAGGAAACCCCAATGCCCTGGCAGTACATAGTTACCTTCTCCAGAGGGCAGCATGCTGTCCATGCTGTGAGGAGACGCTGTGAGCTGCGGGAAGGTTGGATCCCCGCCTTCCAGGACGTTGGCTCTGTGAACATCCCAGCAATAAGGAAACGTGAGTCAGGCCTGCTCAGAACCGTGCACCTTTCACCTTGGCCAAGGTGTCCGGTGTCCACTCTGGACCTGGACAGGCCAGAAAATGAAGTGTGTGTCTGAGTAGCTGAACAGGTCTCCTCACTGTTTGATAACATAATGGATAGCATCCCGGCCTTTGGCCTCACTGCCTGCCTGCTCCTTCCTAAGCTGTGTGATGCAGTCCAGCAAGTGGCAACTGTAACAGTGCCACCTCTCCTGCCAGCCCCAGCCCTTCCTCACCTCTAACCATGGGGGGATAACTCAGGGAAGGAGGTATGGGGAGCAGGCCTTGCCAAAAAAGAGCTCCTCCTTTTTCTTGCTCATGCTAGCAAATGGAGCAGCTTCTGAGAGGGCCCTCCAGCTGCCAGTGCTCGGGCCTCCAGCCTGAGAGGCATGGACTCTGCTATCCAGAGTCACACCCCAGTGTAAGCTAGTACCTATGTGAGCATTTCAGGCATGGTCAGCCCCTTCCTTCATAGCAGTATAATGGACACCCAGCATGCAGGACCTGTGGAATTCAAAGATTGACTGCTTTATCTGGAAGGAGAGATTGCTGCTTCCTAGAACATTTCCACAAGTCAGGCCCTGCATGGTGTGAGGACTGAAGCTTGTCCTTTGTTAACAAACCTTTCTGCAATCCGCCCATCCTGAGGCTTCACAAGACATTAGCAAGGTGGCATTTAAAGGATGTGATACTGGCTGCTGCCTGTACCCCTTTACCCAGGTAAGAATCTCAAGGCACCTCCCTTGGAAGCAAGGAGCTTTTGACATAGAAAAACACTTACAAAACAACAGTGTTGGTTGAGACGATGTATTCTACTTCCTTGGTCCAAGGGTTCATGAAACTGAACCATCGACTTCGTAGTGTGATGAAAGAACCATCTTTGATTTTAAACTTATAGCAATTAGTTGTAATCTTGTCTCTCGTCTGTAAAACTGAAAATGCAAAAAGCCATAAACAATAGTTTCTTCAACCCAGCATATTAAACAGGACACCCAATACCAAATTAAAAAAGGGACTAGGGCTTGACACATCACTTTAATAAGCCAAGAGAGCCAGTGGTCAACACTTCAGAGAACAGGTTGTTTCTGAGGGTCTCAGAGCCTTTCAAATTGCTCATCTATCACTCTTTTCCCAAAATCACTGAAATTAAGGCTCTGGGGAATACTGGAATCAACTCTAATATGAACATCAACAAGTGAGAACGCAGCATCCAAAAGATACGTTCTCATCTTAAAGCCCTAGGGAGTACAGCACTTAGCTCAATTTTAGGAAAACCTTACTTGATAGAGGCCACTAACCTAGTCAAACCTCTTTCTTTTATGTAACAAATACGTCATGAGTACCTTTCCTACATAGGCACTAGAGAGCAGAGGCTGTGACTTCTGCCCTCAAGAGAGGAGGTGAGCAAAGGCTATACAGAGGAATTGAAATCAGAGTCTTGAAGGATGAATCCGCTTGCCAAGAGGAGGAAGGAGGAAAAAACACAGCAGGGCCTCTGGAGTGTCCGGGTCTGGTGGGCGCCTTCAAGAGGCGGAATGTAGCTGAGGCATGCCCCCCACAGGCATGGATGGGGAGTGGAGCTGAGAAGGTGGGAAGTCTTAACTTCAAATGCCTAACAAAGGCCTTTGAGCCTGAGTCTGAAGGCAAGAGGGTTTTAAGCAGCAATGTGTGACATTATTGGGCTCAAACTCTCAAACTATCTGAGGATAAGTGGGGACAACTATGGAAAATGGATTGGAGGTGAGAAGGAAGAGGAGTGTTAGGAGTCTATCACAGGTCCTTAGGTGGGCACAAGTGCTTGAAGAACCAGGGTCACAGCAGTGGGGGTGGTAAAAAGTAGAGTCTTTGGAAATGCATGTCTGAACTGAATGGACAGATCTGGTGGAGACAGTAAAGGAAGGAGTCAATGTTGGTTTCTCAGAAGGCCACACATATGGACACGCCATTAGACAAGAAGGAAAACACAGGTCACTGTGCAGGCCTGCATGGAAAGGAACCAGATCCGTCAGGGCATACTAAATCTATTCTGGATCTGTGTAAACCCTTCCAGAGACTGCCATGGCCTATGTAGAGGAAAGTGTCATGCCCTCAGGGACAGGGAATCTGCGAGCGGAAAAATGGTGCCTGGGACATCAGTCTCCTGTCCTTAGAAATGCTTAGGCCTGAAGAGTCCTGGGCCCCTCTGGGCTGGGAGGCTGACTCCCACATCATTGGGGGCAGAGTTCTCTGGGAGATCATATAGACTAAGCTTGAAGTAGTGGGACACTTATGGCCTTTTTATAGCCTAGCTTACCTTGCCTATGACATTCTGCAAGATGTCCTATGTCATCTTGATGAAAATATTCATAACATGATGTGCCTAGGAGTTCTTGTGGTAAATATGCCAGAATAGCTGTTGCCCTAAAAGAGAATAAGGGATTTTTTTTTTTTTTTAAGAATAAAAAGCCATTTAGACAGCTAATAGCAAGTTTTCAATGAATGAACCCTGCCTGTGGGAGCAAGGTCGAAGCTGGAGCCAAAAAAGCCAGGTGGGTTTCCGAGGGCTGATGTGTGTCTTCTTGCTTCTGGGTTTAATCAGAACCAAGCAAAGAAGCCTTTCAAGGGGACTAGCATCACAAGAAATGAAATTTTAAGAGATTTTTAGATGGTGACCATATTAATTAGGTAAAAATGTGGTAGAAATCTAAACACAAGTGCAAACTTCTCACTTTTACTGCCTATTTTTAAAAATCAGGAATCCAAACTCCAAAAGCTCTAGCAGCTGGGCCCATAAGAGCCTTTTCAAGCAATTTGTGGCTATCTCTAGTGGTCAGAAAAATTATTACCTTGCAAATATTCTTAAGGGAGGCAGCAAGGAGCAGGGAATTATAGTACTTCGGGTTCTCAGCCGAGTCTGGCAGCAGGCTGATTCTCAGTCTGGACCTCAGTTCTTTACTTATAAAACAAGGAGGCTGGATTAGGTCACTGTAGTTCAATAGGACTTTCTGTGATGATAGATACGTTCTATGTGCCATTAGCCACATGTGGCTATCAAGTACTTATGTGACTAGTGAGCCTGAGGAACTGAATTTTTCATTTTAATTGATTAGGTTCAAATTTAAATAGCCATATGGGGCTACCATGTCTAATGACTACTGTATTAGAGAGCTCAGGACTACATAATTGTTTCCAGGATTTACATTTCAATCAAAGTAATGATCCTGGAGTATTTCACAGATTTAGAGAGTAGGTCTACTATTTTTCTTTGGCTTTGGATGTCAAATCTCCCCACTTAACTGTTTATCAAAGAATGACACAGAAAATCTCTATTTTTAATATCTTAATGAATCTCAATTTTAGTATTATTCTTGGGAAAGCTAGCTGACAGCCCAGTCTTCTTTGCTTTTCAACTCAGGGTTCATAATCCTCTGCCATCATTGCTCAAGGGTGATATGCAGACCCTTACCTCTGGTCTACAAAGACAAATTTCCCATCTATTGCATGCCGAGAAACGTACTCCATGGATTTCACCCTGATTTCCCCGTTCACTGGTTGGGGAACCACATGAGAATGCAGTCGTCCAATTGCGACAAGGCAGCTGAGGTTACACCCCTCGTTGTCTGGTTCATTGTCTTCATCCAACCCCATCTTTGTGGGTGGCCAGCTTTTCAAATAGCCTGTGCTGTGGATTGTACAGAAGCTTTTTCGATCTGCTGGAAAGCAAAATCCATGGTTAGCATCAGTTCTGGGTCTGGGTCATGGAGGCACACAAGCAGTGGAGGGTGAGGTAGAATGTAGTTAAGGAATCCAAAAGTTTAAAAAAAGGCCTCATCCTTCAGAAGTGAGCCTCTGGTGAATGAGGCCAATAGACTAAAGTCACCCAGTGTCATATATGTTTAGTAGAGCCAGTTATCACCAAGGGCTTTCCATATATGGAGGAAGCAATACCTCAATCTATGTGAGGAGAGGAAAGCTCCCAGAAAAATCAATATAGGAGGCTACTGAAGAAATAGCAGTGGCTAAGGGACCAGAATGTGCGAAGTTTAGAGAATGTACAAAGGCACAGAGACATACCCTATATAAGAAATGGCCAAGATTTCCAGGTGGCTGAAATGAAAAGGAAGGTTCTTGGGGGGTAGAGCTGAGAAGCAGGTTGGGAGCAGATTACAAGGGTCTTGGACTGTTTGCTAACAAATAAATGTGTTATTTATTTTTCAGACAGTGAATGGTGAACTTCCAAAGGTGTTCAAGTGGGAAAATAGCAAAGTCAAATTATGGCTTGGGTACTTAGAGGGTGATGGATGAATGGGAAGAGAGTGGAAAACAGAAGTATGGACAGCTGGTTCAAAGCCAGTGGCAAGAGATGACAAGAACTGAATGATGGCAGCATTGGGGAAGCAGGAGAGATTTCTGAGAACTGTAGGATTTGGCATGAATATCAGGCATAAAAGAAAATAAGACTGGCTCCCACTTTTCTGGATTGGGTTGTTGCTGATGTCATTCAGTTGAAGCACCCGTGGACTTCAACGCCAAACAAACTGACAAGGAGAGTTCAGCAAGCATGTGTGCTGGCTACTAGAACAGAGTGGAAAACCCACAAGAAACACCCAGTGGAGCTGACAGTTGAGTCGGGGAGGCAGACTTTTAAACACATAATCACACAAGTAGCTATAGAACTGCAACTCTAAGAAAGCACTAGAAAGAAAGCCTGTGGGAGGCCATGAGAAGGCAGAAGGTGGACTGAGGCCAGAGTAAGAAGGTGAAGGGGACTGTCGGGGGTGAGGGGAAAGGAACTTCAATCCAAGTGACAGCATGGGCAGAGGCCTTGTCCAGAAAGGGGCTGAGGCTTCAAAGGCAGGCAGCAGGGCTTAAATGCAGGCAATAGTGGCAGGGTTGTGTGCTCATGTTAAATATTTTGAAATTTTCTTCAAAAGCCAGGGAAACAATAAAGGGTTTTAAGCAGGTAACTGATAAAAACATTTTATTTAAAATAGGTCATCCTGGTAGCTTTATGGAGGTGCGGAAAACCTACAGAGCCTACCGCATCATGCTTGGCGACAGCTGAGGGTAGCCTGACCTGAGTGATAGTGGTGCATGGAGATGGCTAAACATTGCAGGTAACTTCTGCACATGAGACCATTGTGGCAGGACTTGTAACTAATGAGGAGTGGGTGGTGGGAGGAGTACGGCTTCTTCCCAGCCTCTAGAATGAATAGCTGGCTGGTGCCATTTACATTAAAGGAGGGAGCCCAGTGGCTACTTTGGCATGTATCATGTTTGAAAAGCCCCTGAGATATCAAAGCAGATACATTCACTCCACCATTAATTTATAAATCTGGAGTTCAGGGCTGGGGTTGTAGCCCAGGGGTAGAGCGCTGGGCATGCGTGAAGCCCTGGGTTTGATTCTCAGCACTGCGTATAAATAAATAAATAAATATCCATCCACTACTAAAAATCATTTTTTAAAAAATCTGGAGTTCAAAAGAAAAGCCTGGGCTAGAAATGTAAACTTGGAAAATATTGGCATGTAAATGGCACTTAAAGCTAAGGGAGGGGCTGGGTGCAGTGGTGTAGGCCTGTAATACCACCTACTTGGGAAACTAGGCAGGAGGATCATAAGTTAAAGGCCAGCCTGGGCAACTTATTGAAATCATGTCTCAAATTAAAAAGGGCTGGGGGTGTAGCCCAGCGATAGAGCACTCCTGGGTTCAATCCTCAGTGCCAGACCAAAACCAAAAAACAAAACAAAACGAAAAAAAAAAACCTAAGGGAGTGGGTGATATTACTGGTGGATCAGTGTAGACTGAGGAAAGAAGCCCCAGGTTAGAGGGGAGGAGCCAAGAAAAGGAACCAGGAAGAGAGCTGGAGTGGCAGAGGATGGGGTTGAGAAGAAAGCAGTTTCATGGAATGCTGGGGAAGAGAACCCCTGGCAACAAGGAAGAGCAATGAAAAGTGTTCACTACCAATCACCCCTACCCAACTTGTTCCCCCAGTGAATGTGCTAATCAATGTTAAGAGTTGTTGTTTGATTTTCCTGCGGTGTGAAATGATTTGCTGTGTGATGTTGTGACGCATAGAGTATCCCCCCAAAAAACCTATAAATCCTCACTGAACAAAGGACCAGGACTCACTCCCTGGGACCGCTGCATAGTAAACAGTTGTGAGTCCAGGCTCGAGCTTGCAATAAAGACTCTTGTGTGATTGCAAAAAATAAAAAATAAAAATAAAAAATAAAAGTGTTCACTGCATTTAGCAGCATAGAGGTCACTGGTGAAGTTCGTGGATTGCTTAGAAGGCAGTTAGAATTGTGGCTTATGGTATTCTTTCCCAACCATATTATAATAAACAGAATTTCAACAGAGGAAGCCTCTCCACAAATCTTTGTCACTGTGGCAACATGTGGGGGCCTTGTGGCTCTGTCCCCTGCTCCCCACATCCCTTATGCTGTGGAGGGACAGCAGGGCCTGGCTGCAGACTTGGCTATGAAGAACCACTGAACCAGCACTCTGCAGAGGGCTCCACTGCAGAAAGCAAACCTCCTCCCAGGATCTTAAAGAACTGTCAAATTGTACCTTTTTTCTTTGAACAGGTGGAGGGGAAGTCCTTGTCTTCGACCTTCACTGAAGGCCTGTTACACTTCATCCTACAGAAGAAAGAACGTCGTGCTCCAGAACATAATCGAGACGGCCCAGGGGTTATATCTGTTTTAACTGGAAGTCCAGCTGCAAATCAACACACAAAATGTGATGAACTGAGAGTGGTGCTGCCTGTCAGGAGGGGGAACGTGACCTTGAACAATCTGTTTCTTTACTGTCTCCCTGTAAGGCAAAAAGAACACTTCTTCCAGCTTAGACCTCCAAAAAATGCAGTAAAGATCCCTGTGTTATTAATTGGGAAATATTCAAAGATGATATAGAAAGCACTAGTGCACAAATGGCTTAGATGCTCTGGAGGATAAAAAGAAATACTGCATAGCATTCCTCTCTAACAGCAGCTCACAAATGAGAAGGGGAAATGGAAGTGCACCAAGAAGAGAACAGTGACAACAGCGTATTATTATGTCAAGTAAATGGCAAGGACAACCTGTGTTTCCCAGAGGAAGAACTCCAGCTGGGACCTGAAGGGTGGGCAAGGTTTAGATATCAGCATGGAAAGGAAGAATTGGGGTTCCCTAAAATTCTTGACCTGGCTGTAGGCCACAATCCCTTAGATGCTCTTTTGACATAGATTCTTGGATCCCATTCTAGACCTGTGCTGTCCTGTGCTGTAGCCACTAGCTGCATGTGGCTGTTGAGCACGTCCTTATGGCTTTTCAGAACTGAGGAAAGAAGTGCTATGAGTGTGAAACACACAAAAAAATACCAAAAAAAGTAAAAGAACTTATTAATTTTTTGTAATTATTTCATGTCAAAGTGACATTTTGGATTTGTTGGGTTACATGAAATACATTATTAAAATTAATTTTACATTCAGTTTTACTTTTTTTAAATGTAGCTACCAGGAAATATAAAATCACATGCAGTTTCTGTTTGTAATTGCATTTTGCTTCTATTGGGCCGGGCTCTTCCACAAACAAATTCAATTGGTCTGACCATGTTGGGTGTTCCTGGGGTGCTCTGATGTACAGCCTCCTTACAATGCAAAGGGCTGAGCAGTATGGAAGGTGGGGGCTGCAAATCTCATAGGCAGGAAGAGCATCCCATAGCCAGCATAGGAGCAATCAGAGGGAGGAGTGGCTGCTGCCCAGACTCCTCCGGGCAATTCTTCCCTCCTCTCTTATCCCCATATTGCTCCCTCCCTGATCTGTCCCACCCAGCTCAAGTCCTCCACTGTGTCCCCTTCCTCCACATTTGATCCAGAGGCACTGAGCAGGCCACAAGACTCTACACCTCTATACCTGTCCACACATGGTTTTCTCTGCTCTTCTCCTCCTTCATCACCTGGCAAATACTAAATCTTTACAGATCCACCTCAGCTGTCATCTACTCAGTGATGCCTGTCCTCACGCCCACATGAGCATGACTCATCCTGCTCTTGACACCTGGTGCTATTTCTATGGCTGCACCTATGACACAGGGTGCTGTATGCTGACTATATGGTAAAAGCCTCAAAGGCTAGGACAAAACACCATCTTGTTCTCCTTAGGTCACACTAAAAAGAGGCCAAGGCCAGACTATAAAGGGCAATGGGTACCAGGGACTACATTTTACTTTCAGGAAAAAATGTGCCTTAATGAAAAGAATGTTTTAAAGGCAATTCCTCTGTGGTATTTCCCTCAGGGATTAATGTGAAGAACTTGGAAGCAGGAACCTAGTTAGACCATGACTTCAGTGGACCATGGTGAATCCAGTACTGTTATCATACTTGCTGTGTGCTGTGGATTGACCCACATTCTTTATGGAGTATATCAACATATTGACTTCTTGCAACAACTCAATTATTGAATTAGGTACTATTTTGCAGATGAGGAAACAGGCAGAGAAGTTAAGTAGCTTTCTCAAAGCTAGTGAGTAGCAGAGCCAGGATGTGCACCTAGCAGTAAGCCAGCTTTCAGAGTCCATGTTCTTTAGCTGTAGTGGGATCAGTAGGAAAGAGCTCCTGGGGCCTAGCACAGGAGGCGCAGGACAGGGTACAGGAGTGGGAAACAGGAGACAATGTGAGTGATGGTTCTCCTGCTGAGGAAAGAAAACCAGGAGGAGGAGCCAACCCAGTGAGGAATCATTTGGGCCAAAGAAACATCATATTTACACTGGGAGTTTTCTTACTTGTATCTTCTGAGACTGCATGTGTGCAATTCAGATATACAGAGGCAATTTGTTCTGGGAGAACAAATGAAAGTGTTGTGAGCACTTTAAATTCAGGAGCATGTAATTGGGAACTTCTAGACTGTGGGGCGGGGGGGGGGGGGGGCGGGAAGACTAAAAGAATCAAGACAAAGCTCTTCCAAAGAATTTGGACATTGAACTTTTTTCTTCTTTATGTAAAATTTTAAAAAACACCACCAAAAAACAAAATCAAAAGAACATAGATAATTCCATTTAGCTGCAGATGGCAGCTGTAACTGAGGAAAGGGGCATCAAGGTTGGAAGGGTATGGGAAAGCCACCACACACATCTCCCTGCTTGCTGGGGGCTCGGTGGTCCCAGGAGCCGCTGCTGAGGCCACACCTACTCCCCTCGACTCACTTTTTGCATCTATGAGCCGCTCCCGGGGTGCTGTGTCAGAGGAGGAGAGCTGCTCCTTGACTTTGGCGATATCTTTAGGGTGCAGGTAGTCAAACAAACTCTGACCAATCAGATCGTTCTGTGGGGATGAAATGTTAAAAATAACAAGTCAACTGCAGGTGGAATATAAGTGAAGCAGCACGTGCTCAGCGTCTGTACATCTTCTGTCTTTATTTTGTATTTTTAAGCATGAGGAATCTCAAATATTTCCTATATGAGCATGAAAATATATCAGCATCAGGAGGCTGATTTTGATAACCTATGAGGGAAAAGGTTCAATTATATAAACAATTCATGCTCCTCTGAGGCAAGAATCTTCTGGCTGTATGTATTCTTTTTTACTTATTTTCAAGTTCCCTGTAAAATGTCAGAAGGAAGAATGGAGGCTGTGGGCTCTGATACCAGCTCTGATATTAAGTCTCTGTTTTTAAGCAAGTCAGGTCACCTTATGTATTAACAGAGATAATAAAACTTCCTCCATACCTGTGCTCTAAGACTAGAAAGAACAAAACATCTTGGAAAAAGTGAATTTACATAAATCTGAATTTATTTAAATGCCATTTTTATTCAATTCTGCCTATAGAGATTCCATACAAATACCAGTGTGTGAATGAGTGAATGGATGAATGAACAGAAGTTCTGAGGACATAACAGGTGAAAAGCTTGGTTCTAGAAGCTTCCATATGTTACTCTTATTTGATCATACAAACAACCGTAAAAAGTATGGTTTATTATAGTTAATTTTTAGAGGAAGCTGAAGCTTGGCAGAGCTTCACATCATCGCAAACACACATGGGGTGGATTTCCAAGTTTCTTATTCTTAGGTATCAAATTACCTGCCTTTCTCTCTTGACAGATAGCCTTGCTCCCCACCCTAGTATACAGTTGTGGGATATTTATTTTGCTACAATAAGAAAGCTATAAAGCTGTTGATCAGATCAGTGTTAGCCCTTCTGCTGGGGTAAATAAGTTTAAATCCATTTCTCTGTTAAGAATTTGAGAAATTTCTGGAAGAAGTGTGAACAATACCTGGCTATAGTTGAGGATCTTGAAGACAGACTCTGAGACAAAGAGTATCTTCCCTCGGTCACATCCTACGACAAACAAAAATCCATCTGCTGCCTAATCAGGAGAAATGGATAATCAATTTATCATACTTTGGGATACACATTTTGTACTCACTTTGATCGCAAATCAAGGATTTGTTTTCTAACTGTCCAAAACACAGGAACCCTCACTGATTGTGTCACTGGTATCCTAAGAACAGGATGCTTAAAAATAAAGACTTTATGAGGATAATATGATTCTCTGCAAGTCGGACATATTGTCATCTCATGATTTTAAGGAAAAATTCAATTAAAATTATGTTTCAAAACAGAACACGGCTTAAGAATTTCCTCTTTATTGAACGATAAATTATGTTCAGATAAATTATGTTCCACTGCTCCAATTATAACAACTCTATGGAGAACTATAGAACCTGAGATTGCAAGGACTCTCTGAGATCAGAATCCCCTCTCCAGTGGCTCAGCCACCATCTACCCTCAACTTGAACACCTTTAGTGACTGGGAGCTCTCCAGAACTGTAGTTCTCAACATTGGGAGTAGTGGTTTTGTTTTCATTTTTAGGCTGATGTTCTGGCAAAGGACTAGGTCACTGGTATTTTTTTAACCCTCATCCCATGATTCAAATGTACACAGGGTTGGAAACTACTGCCCTCAAATATTATTCCTCAAGCTAGAGCTGGGCCATTTGTATTCTAAGTGAGACAAAAAAAGAAAAAAATTCCCATTAGATTCTTCTTATTCTTTCTTCAGCTTAAATACAGGTAAAAAATCTTTGATGCCAACAAAGACAGGTACGGAGATGGGATGTTTGGCAGAGTGACTGATGCAGGTGGATGCCAAAGCTACAGTGCCCGAGAGCACAGGCTATTCTGTCTGTGTGTGCAAGGGTCTTCTGGTGACAAGGAGAGTGCTTCCTACTCCATCACACCCTTGCCTTTAAGACTCTGCTCTCCTAATGCACAGTGGGTTCATTGCTTACGTTATTCACAAGTCTTCAGTCAGTTCTTTACAAGAAGCTAGAGAAATGCTGTTCTCTTTTCTACAAAAGGGCCTTTGGGATATAGTTTAATTCAAAGAACTAGGAAATGAATTCATGCTCCAGAAGGTAAAAGAACGGTGTGGGCTAGAAGGAGGGAGTGAAAGGGAAACAGAATCATTACTGCCAGGACAGCCTGGCAGGCCACCCAGCCAGAGGACTTTGGGGAGGATCCTTCCCTAAGTCAGGTCCCTAAGCTGACCCAGGGGCAAAGGACGATAGTAAAGGGGAAGTAACTTTCCAAGCACCATCTGCTGGAAGCCTCATTCTGTCAAAAAATAAGGCCCTCATAACTTCCTTATTCATCTTGCAGACAATCTGATATCTCATAGGAAAAGGGCTTTCACGGATGTGGTTATTTGGTACAAAACGGGTCTGGGAAAAAGGTGACTGAGACATCCTGGTGGGAATACTGGGCAGTCAGGCCTGAACTAAGGCATCAGCAAAGAGGATTTCAACATATGCAGGGGAGAGTGAGTGGGTTGTGAAGGCCAGTGACAGCAGTCCATGCAGGGGAGGCTCCGCGCAGTCCCACTCTGCCGCACTCTAGCAAACAGATCCCAGGTGCAGGAGCTGAGCCCTAGGGGACAGCTGAAGAGCAGGGGTTGGGAGAACACCACTAGCTCCAAAGTATACAAGGACAGTCAGGGCAGGCCTCCTTGGGGAACATGATACTAGTGAGTAAGTGGCACAGAGGTCCTGGTAGCGTCTGCCTCATTTTCGTAGAGTATCTAGACATTATAAGCTGGTCAGGCTGACTGACCATGACACAGTTTTTAAAAGATATTTTGAAAGCACTAGATAAAGAGAGTGGTTAGTCAGATTGGCACTAGTGGAAGTCTACTACCTGCTGACTAATGGGTCTGGTCTGACATCACTTGAGTGGAGTCTGCTTTCTATGGAGTAAATTTCTGGCTACTGGACACCTGGCAGTGTTAAGTGTTAAGGGGTTGGACAGTATTTCACAGCCACTGATATGTGCCATTGAGGTGAAACAAGCTTCACCAGGGAAGACAGAGCCCATGAGGTGTACAAAACAGAGGAGTAGAAGAAAAGTCCAAGGAGGAGCTCAGCTTGAATAGGAATATAATCCTTGTTCTAGACCCTGATCAATGCAGGCATCTGATAGGAAATTATTTTTAAAAGCAGCAACAAAAAATTATTAAATGTGACATTTCAAAAGGAACATTACACACACACACACACACACACACACACTTTTTTTTGCCCTAAAAATTTTCAAATTCTTAATATGCTAATCGGAGCCAGCGACATAATTTGAGGGGTCTAATACAAAATGAAAATGCAGATATCCTTGTTCAAAAAATCAAGCTTTTCAAGGTGGACAACAGAGCATTCAAGCAAGCAGGGGCCCTAGGTGACTGCACAGGTCAAATGTCTATGAAGGCAGCCCGGACAGCAGCTCCAGAGATGCTCAGACCTAGTTTAACTTTTACTTCAGTGAGAACCTCCCTGAGAACAAAGCTTTATGGAAAGGACGAGGAGGTAGGGGCGAGTTGGATATCTGAATAACTGTCCTGGGAGTAGTAGCCAAAGGACCATCACTCACTTGCTAGGAAACCTGAGCCCCACCTGAAGCCCCACTGATTTGGATGTTCCTGGCACGGTACCATTAACCAGCAAAGATACAAAAATGCTTGCCTAACTAGTGAATAAAAATGCTTGCCCACGGTACCATATAACCAGCAAAGATACAAAAATGCTTGCTCAATTGGTGAATAAAAGAGCATTAAGGGCACAGAGGCATGCCTAGCAGACCACATGTCACATAAAGATTCAAAGGGTTGTTAATGACAAGCTGGATAGTATAGTATAGCCATCCAAAAAATAGAATGCAACAGAGATAAAAGAGAAGTCCTAAGTTCAGACACAAACTGCATCTGTACAAGATGTAAAAAGCCTCACTTAACATTATTTCATGTACAAGAGAACTAGGAAGGAGCAGTATTGAAGCTGCCCAAAATGTGGCAGTAATAAGGTGACTTCTATGACACCACTCAACCTCAGGCCAACCAGACATCAGCCTAAGTGATGAGCTGGGTTGTGTGAGCCACTCGTGCAGGGAAATCTAACAAATGGATGTGGCTTTGGACAGTGTTATGGCAGATACTTTTGGGGGGTCAGTTCCTGCTCTCATGTCCTTCTCTCTGCTTAGCTTCATCATGTATAGCAGGAAATCTGTATACTTGCTTCTGTCTGCACCCTGCCCTACAGCTAGGGGTGACCAAGTGACATATTTCTAGACATGAAATCGTCTGGGAAGGCATATCCTTTCCTGATAAAAAGGAAAGATAGTCTAAAGCCTCCCCAACCCCATAAAAGAGCCTGGTTCCTGCTGACCTCAATAACCAACACAGTAACCTCCACAGAACCTATGTGGAACCACTTACATTTGAGAAAAACATCTGCATTTATTTATCATATCCATGGTTCCTTGCAGCTGAAAGCTTTCCTGCTTAATAGAGCGCATCATGAGGGAATGAAGAGAGAATTCTATGATGTGTTATGGGCCAGACTTACAGAGCATCTGAAGCTAGCTTGAGTTGAAAATGGATAGCAGTGATCCAAAGATCCAGCTGGGCTGCCCTCTATCCAGGGGTTTTGTAAACTTCTGCTGAACGATGGGAGACAGTCTACTGCCATACCACCCAGAATGCACCTGATGGCATCTGAAAGATGGGGGCCAGATGCTGTAGGTGGCTGGATGGGGAAGGCTGGCCCTGGCTGTGTGTAAGGAGGAGGCAGACATCCTTCCTTTCAGTTAACATTTTTTCTATTTCTCATTTTACAGTATGCAAGAGGACATGTCTTTCCATTTCGTTCCCTTCAATTTTCAAGTTGATCTTACTCTATCCAGCAACATGCCTTGGAGCTTTGTGCAGACCTCACCCTGAAAGTCAGCAAGTCCCCATGGCACCATCTCAATCATCTGTGTGCAGAGACTGAGCAAGACAGAGCACCAAAGTCAAGCAGAGGAAAGCATGTGCCTCTTTCATTTTCCTCTTGGTGTTTTGTTGTTGTGATGGATTTTGGTATAAAGATTTAGGTGGACATTTTTGTGCCAGTGGTTATATCAAGACAAGAGAAAGTTTCAACTGTCATCAGTTTTAGTCCCCTTTCTAAAACCTTGATGCAGAAATGTGACTCTTATTCTCTCCTATTTTTAACAAAATCCGGCCTCTCCTGGGTTAAAATCACAATAGCACAGACCTTCCATTTTTGCTTAAGCAATGTCAGAACAGGGGCGAAAGGTTCTGTGGAAGGAACATGAAGTCTGCCCAAACAATAAGGTGGCAGTAGAGACCTGAGGACTAGGATCCTAAAGAACTCAGTGTTGACACCAACTCCCCACATGCAGGCACTCACTCTAAATTTATAAAAATCAATGTTGTGGAAAATAATTCCATAGCTATGACCTACCCTGAGAATGAGGTGTTTCAATTCATCATCTGATAGAAACGTTGGTTTATAGTTTGCTTCTGTATATGGATTGGTGGCACCTAGGAGGAAGAAAGAGGAAGAGTTGATAGATTTTATGTTCAGACAGTATCTCACTCTACTTCACTACCTCAAACCTTCTGGATGAAGCCTAGACCCTACTAGCTAGGATTTACATTTTGTCTTCTTTTTACTTCAATGAGACAGGGCTAGATCTGGTTTTAGGCAGAATCTTACCATGCCAAGGAGAACTCCCTTGGAAAGAGAACAATGTGGCCGGCATGAGCTTTAACAAGCGTGCTTTTCTTATGGGGAACACCAAGAGATAATAGGAGGAAGTTTTTAATTTTGCAAACTGGTAGAGGCTCCTGGGAGGGTTCCCACCTCCCAAGCTCCATATTGGGAGTTGTCTATCAGTCCGTCAAGTCACCACTCTAAATGTTCCTTCCTGAGAAACAGTCCGGTCACCCAGGCCCTGAGCAATGAACTACAGAGGTCCCTGAGCATGTGCTCCTCTTGGTGGGGGTAGTTAATGAGCTTAGCTGCTATCACAGTGCAGCTCCAGCGCCCAGGACTGAAAGGGGACAAGACTGTGTTTAAAAGGCTGTTAATCTGGTATTTTTCAGGAGAAAAATAACAGAAAAATGCCAGCAGTAAATGACATGGAAGCTTCAGAACCATGTGTAGGATAGCAAAGGAATAAAATGAAGCAGCTCTATTATACCTTGAACTTTTCTACGTTTTTCCCTTCCAATTTAATTTAGTTCGTAATAACCTATATCATCTTTGCTAAAATGAATTTTTGAATGCATTCTTCAAGCCTAAGATACAACATTCATCTCTTTTGGAATAACGATAAAAAATCAGAAACAAACAAACAAACAAAAACAACTACTTCTTATTTCTGGTGGCCTCATCAAATATTAGATGGGACTCTTTTACCACACATGTCAGATATGACTGAGTACCCACTTTCCAATTTCATTTAATAGTCCAAGTCTAACTATGGAAAATTCCAGGAACAGCATTCACTAAAATGCCTGATATATTTCAGATTCTCCTGTGGTTTGGATAAGTCACTTCCACTTTTCTGCCTCTGTTTTCTCACCCTCCCCACACTCAGCAAAGAAGGAAAATACTGCCTCCCTCATAAAGAGTCAATCTAGTTCGGGAAAATTCCAGGAAGATGAAAATATCATCAGTGTTCATTCCTGACAATAAAACTTAGCAAGAATAAAACTTATCAACCAGTGACTCACTCTTCAAAGAAGTCATGTTAAATGTTTCTCTTAAGAACTGAAACTGACTTTTCTGCATCACTGTGTGCACCCACATTTCTGATCTTTATAAGTGCAAGGGTGGGACCCAATACATGCACATGTAAGATGGGATATCAGTGGTGCCCTCTGATACGCAAAAGCTCAGCAACATGTGCATTCAGAGAGGTATGCAAAGCTTACAGCTGAAGTCTGATTGCAAAACTGCATCTCAGTACCCACATATACTCAATAATTGCTTCTTTGGCATCATTATCTATTTCCAAAAAGCAAAGGGCTACACATTTGCAAGTAATCACCATTTTCTTGAGGGACTCAGGAACTTCTAGGTATCGTTTGTGGGCAAGGACGTAAAGGACAATAAAGCCCAGGGTCTCACCTCTTAATGTTTTCATGTGCTGAACGGCCATCCTTAGCACGGTCAGTTTATCTAATTTCCTGGACATCGCATTACACGTTGGTACCAAAGAAGCCAATTCATCAATAAAACTGTTCATTTTATCCCGACGCCTCTTTTCAATCTGACTGTGAGCTTCCCTGAACAAGATGAAAAATGATTTCTTATAAAACATGTGCAAGCATCAAGGAAACGATGACAAAAATAAATGAGTTGTAACTGTTTTCATTATTCATCTAACAGGTAAATTTAGAATTTGCAAAATTATTCAAATTATACTTTTCTACTAAAGTCACCCCAAAATGGTTTCACTGTCATGTCAGAATTAGTTTTTTTTAGGCTCATCTTATCCTTAGAATTAAGAAAAAGAATTTCCCTTTCACAGTAAACTGAATTGTTAATTTCTCCTCATTGCTTTTCCTCTCAATATCTATAAAATTGGATTTTGAGATGGGGGTGGAAGGAGGGAAGAATGGAGGTGGAGGTTTAACAGGATTAAACACCCAGAACAGCCACAGCGAGTGCCCCACGTCCCCTAGTGAGTGCCTCTGAGGCCTACGCAGAGCCTGCTGTGTGGCCTGCAGAGGGCATCACTTCTTTCTTGTCTGAGAATCATTGACTGAGGGGCCTGTATCAACACTGCCATCCTTGGATCAACCAGGGCCCATCTAGGTACAGCAGATGCTACCCCACACCAGTCCCCAAGCTTCTCTGAGGGATGTCACACTACTCCCTCATGGGAGTGGCCACCCACCTTGGCAGGAAGACACTTCCCTGCCATTTGTAATTGTCCTCCTAAGGAGGTACACCAACAATGGATATGTAGCTACAGAGGGTGGGACCTCCTGCAAAGTCTGGTCTGCAAGGGAAAGGCTAGAAGTCGCAGTGGACTTAAAAAGTTAGCTACTTTCTGCAGGCCCCTACTTCTGTGTCATTATACAGGCGCAGATGGCCCTGGTACTGATGGCAGGGAAGCTTGAGGGCCCAATGAGAAGAGGTCAATAAGTATGGCTGGAGGCAGGGAGGACCAAGTTAAGACCTACTCAAGGGAGCAGGATGTGCCCTAGGTCTGGCCTTCAGATGCAATTTACTGTGTCATAAGGGCTCCCGTGGGAGGCAGGGCGCAGCCCAGGGATGGGATGGGTCACTGAGTCATGTCTCCTCTGGAGGGCCCTCGGTCAGGAAGGAGTAACCTTCTGGAGGTGGGAAAAACTAGCCTAGACTAATTTTCTGCAGGTTAAATATGCTTAGATGGCAATAAGTGAAGTCCAGCTCAGTCTGGAGGCAATAGACAGCAGAAGACTACATTCAACCAAGGCCCACTACCTCCTCTCAATGTCCCTAAGGATGTGCCAGTGCCCAGAAGACTCTGCAGACAGGGAGCAACGGCACAGAGCCTCCTCAGCCACCCTCTATGCAGCCAGGACCAGAGCAGTCTAGACAAAACAAGGGCCCAAGCTCACCTTGCATTCTTGATCCTTCCCTGATGCTCTGTATATTCTAACCTGGAAAAAAGAAAGAGAAAGATGGAAATGCAACCCCCAGCAGATGTGCGGCAAAGTTACACCTTTCCATTTTCCTTCCTGCAAGATCCCCGTAACCTCTCCACAGACACACGAGGACTCCTGATTGTTAGCCACATTGGGGACTGGGGTGGAGGGAGACAGTCTTGAGCCCAGAGGCTCATGACCTTCTGCTTATTTCCAATTGAGACAAGGTAGAACATGCCCCAAGTAATAGAACATGTAATCGTGCAAAGAAAATGGCTATAAGGACACTAAAGTTCAAATTACTAGGTTCATGGTACCTTCCATGAGGGTCATCTTTGTCTGTGTCCATGCTTTCTCTGCAAAAACAAGAGGACGTGACTGCATGTTAATAAAGACATACAGAATGGCTTCTGATCACAGCACAGAAGGCTCTCATTTATCCAGAAACCAAACAATTTGAGAGCTCAAATAGCTAGAGTATACATGAATGATGAATAAGACCAAAAAAAAAAAAAATTAAGTTGAACCTGCTACAAAACCTGGTCTGGCTTTTGACATTATCAAACAAAAGTCTCAATAGAGTTTATGTGTTAAATATACTCTACCATATTCTCACTATTTCAAAATTGGGAATACACATGTTTATGGAAACTCTTAGCCAGAGTATCCAAGTGCCTATTAACACTTCATTCCCTAGTCATTCTGGATAAATGGAGCTTATTTCATTTGCAAAACATATCAAGCATCAAAGATATGTGTGCATATATATCTACCTGGTGCGGGGTAGGTGAGGAGGGACTAATGAAGCACTGACAAAGGAGTACTGAGCAGAGCCCCAGGCAGCGTTCCAAAGGCACTGCTACCAAACGTTATACTTTCAGCTAGGTGGGAACCCTGAGGCTTGTGGAGTTGGAGTGGAGGGGAGTGTGGAGCCTAGGATCACAACAAGGATCTGCCTCGCTTTCACAGACCCCAGAAATCCAAGTTTCATGGCATCTTGTGGTTCAATAAAAATAGATTGCAATTCCCTGAGGAAAGAGTTCCAAACTCTCCTGGGGGTCAGGTCGAACCTTCTCCGGCCCATATGTTTAACAGGTGGGCACTGACTGTCACTTGGGTTTCTCTCCTTTTTCCTTTACCCCATAAGAAGGAGGGATTATGACCCTCCTAACAATGTGAACTAGTCTTAGGAATGCTGGGTCAAAATCAGCGGTATTCTAGAACAGTGGATCCCAGCGAGTGCCCTGTGTCCCTCAAGGCAAAGTTACTCCAGAGGCCTTAGGACACAGAGGAAATCACACAGGCCTCATCAGAAAACAAGCCCCCTCCTTTTCCCTGAAATTGTATGTGTCACTCAGGTCAGGCTGACTGTTTCAGATGAGGAGATGATCATGGTCTTAGCATAGGAAAACAGCAGGGAAAGGGATATGGTTGCTTAAGTGACTGAGTCTCCACGAATGACAGCAGGTTTGCAAATGGGGGTCCTGAGGAAAACCGGAAGGGTATTGGGTGGTGACAAGGTTGGAAACCACAGGTCCAGGTAACAGAGGTCTTAGAACATGTCAGTGGCTCCATTGGCACTTGCCTGAGACAAAGGGTTCACGAAAAATGTCCCGGTCTCTGTTGGGGAGTTAGTGCTACGGAAGAATCCCCTCAGTCCTCACACCCACTCTCCATCCCCTGGGCGTTGGCTCTCTCAATGATCTGGGATAACTTACATATTAATCATAGCATCTCCTAGTGGGCATCTGACCTCCAGCCATTGTGCTCCCCAAATTCGACCTGTGAACTTCAGCAGAAAGGACATCTGCTGTAGGGGGGATACCTCCTTGGAGATTTTCCCTCATTAAACAAAAGAAAACCTCTTAAGTGGACATTTGGGTAAGATCCCACGCAGTTGCCTCAGCAAAATGTAATGTGCCTTTGAAATGTTCTATGTATGCTGCCTTCCTCCCTAGGAGTTCGTACAGATGCAGAAGAGTGGACGGAGAGTGGGAAAATTTACTTACTCAAAAGAAAAGTCATCAAGTCTAAAAAGAAACAGAAATACTATTTAACATAATAGGTACATACTAATTAAAGTAATGTTTAAGGACAATGTCAATGTTCCTAGCTGTTTGCAGAGATGACCTCCACTCATCCATTCCACACACATTAATTAAGCACCTGGTACTTGCTATCTTCCTCAAGAGAGGCCTTGGGAGAGCTCTCTTTGAAACCCCTGAGATTACATCCATAGACTCAGCCCTCCTGCTCGAAGGAGCAAAGGAACAGGGGGAAAGCAGTAAAAGGCAGAATTTGGCGTGAAGGCTGTTTTTTTCCTTAATGTGGAATAATCTGGGGATGGGAGGGGGATGTAGACACCTCAGCAGTGCCAGAGCCTCCCTCCTTGCTTGCAATCCAGGAGAATATAAAGCCCAAACCAACTGCACGGCACTAGAGTTGGACCTTTCCTTCCCGTCCCTTCTCCCGAGAGAAATGGGGGCTGGCCCTAAAATCTCCACACCCATCCACTGATGCCAAGTTTAGCAAGAGGAAAACGAGCCCAGAGGCCTTACTGGTAGTCAGTGGAGCTGCCTTTCCGCTTGCGGTTGCAATCCACACCACTGGTGCCAAGGGAGCTGGAGAGTAGGTCGGTGGGGCCTGGGGACATGAAGTCACTGATTGTCGAGGAAATGTCCATTCTCTGGTCCGCCATTGGGAGCTCTGGAATAGTTACAAGGGGGCATTGATGTCAAGTGGTGGAGGTCCTGGACGGCGGTGAGAGACACTGGGGCTGGTTTCTGGCACTAACATATCTAACCCAGTCAGCCCTGGACAGGCACATAGCAGAATGGAAAGATCATCTCATTTATTTTAAAAGTTTTGTAGGTAATTTAGGCTCATCTTCTCATTTTTCTGGTAAAGACAAAAGCCCAGACACGCTGGGTGACTTCTCTAGGTCCTGAATTGGGCGGGCCATGGAAGAACTATACCGGAAACCAGGGACTAGGAGACAACCTGTGTCCTGTATATCCTCTGCCACTCCTATTTTATTTCCTTCTAATCAATAAATATATGATCAATATAACAAATGAACATGATACTTGTTATCTTTGTGTTTTTGTTACGACTTACAAAAAAACTGTAGGAAAGCAGAAAATACAAGAAAATTCTACTTGGGCGAGTCAATGTGGTTCTTCTCTATCCTCAGCCCAGGCAAAGTCTGTCCTGTCTCCCCAATGTCCTTTTATATCCACCCTTCCCTTGCATAATAAAATATAGGTGTCATAAACAAATATGCAAAGTATTTTGAGAATTTGTATTTTATAAGTACATAGTAAGTTGGCCCACAAAAAAGGATGAGAAGTACCTTCTAAGGAACTCCAACTCCAGACCCAGTTGAAGAGGCTGGGCCCTGCAGGCAGTCAGGGCTCTCAGCTCCAGGGGATCTGACTGGAGCTGTCACTCCTTCCCTCTAGGCCCAAGTTCCCTCATCTGAAAAACAAGAAGATAAGTGTGAGTCTTGCCTTCCACTATCACTGTGATACAGGAGGCTTAGTCAACCTGTCCCTTCTGGTTGGGTTTGCCAACTTTTCACATTTATAAGCACTGCAGAGTGAACATCTCTGTGCATGTATCTCTGTGCATTTGAGCTATTATCTCTTGGAATAAATTTATAAAAGTGGGGCTGATGGGCCAAAAGGGTACCCACATTGTACATTGTAGAACCCACTTAAACCCTGAGTTCCTGGAAAGCTCAAATAATTTCTATCCCCCAAAAGCTCTTGCCATCTTGAAAGGGGGGAGGTCATTGTTTTTCTTGTCCTAGGTTTATAGATATTTCTGTCTTCCCCTGTGTCTACTCATGCTCCACTTCTCTACCATGATGGCCTTCCATCCCGTTTTCGCCTGCGCCCCTGGATATGACAAGAGAAAATGTACATCTCAGATACCTGCAGGGCTGCTGGCAGCCTTCACTCCCTGAGCGTTTACTCTCCCCTCTGCTATCAAAGACTTCATACTTTCTCTTTTCTTCAAACTTCTAACATCTCCCTGGTCCTCACTCTCAGCCCATAGCTTTGCTTTTTTATTTTATTTTTTTTTTTATTTTGGCAGTGCTGGGACCAGGGCCTCATGCATACCGGCTAGCATTCTACCAGTGAACCACATCCTGAGTCCTGATAACTTTGCTTCTTATTTAACTGAGAAAAGATGCCAGGACCACATGCACCAGCCACCTAGATGCTGGTGTTGAGGATCCCTTTGCCCTGACTCCTGATCCAATTCTGCCTCTCTCACTTACCCAAGACCATCATTCCAGAACCCTGACCTGAGCCCAATCCAGCATCATCCACTTTCCCTACACTACTGGACTATTCCCATTTGGTTAAACATCCATGTTATAT
Organism: Marmota marmota marmota; assembly: GCF_001458135.2. Classification (NCBI taxonomy): domain Eukaryota; kingdom Metazoa; phylum Chordata; class Mammalia; order Rodentia; family Sciuridae; genus Marmota; species Marmota marmota. The sequence continues at coordinate 26,277,710 of NW_026000174.1, read as the reverse complement.
AACTCCTATCTTGGGAAAAACAAACTTTTGAACACTATCCTCCTTTAGCTATTATTCCATTTTCTATGTCTCCAGTTTTTTTGGTTTGACTCTCTATGACCTAACTCAGATCAGGCTGTTTTGCCTATCATCACATTCAAACAGCCCTATCTGGGTTCCCCAGTGCCTCCAGATAGCTAGATCCAATGGCCCTTCCTCCTTGACCCTCCAGCCGTGACCTGCAGAGCTGCTCTCTCCTCATCAGTCTCTTGACTTGGGAGATGCCACCTTCTCATGATTCTCCTTCTACTTCAGTGTTCACTCCTTTTCATTATCTTTAGCTTTTTTTCTCAACTTCCTCACCTCTAAATGAGAGTCCCACAGGTTGTGGGTCTTCTCTGTCTGCATTCACTCTCTAGGGGCTCCACCTGCCTCATGTCATGGTTTCAACTACTAGACATACTCTGATAACTCCAAAAATGTCTATCTGCAGCCTGGAGGTTGCCTCGAATTCAAGTTTGTTAACCAGCCATCCAGGTTTGATAACCAATCAATCTCCATTTGAATATGCAACAGAGACTGAGAACCGAAACATCCACCACCAAAACCCCAGTTCTTCCCACACCAAGCTTTCAGCCATTCCTGGGTCAGTATGTGGTACTTCCCACTGGTCATCAGGCCCCAAGTCTGGAGGCCTCCCTGACTCCTTTCTTCTACAGCCTACATCTAGTTCATAAGCACAACCTATTGCTGAACCTTAGATTTCAGCTGCCTTCCCTTCTCCATTTCTGCTCAGTCACTTCATCAGTGAAGCCTGAATAGCCGTATAACATGAGCCCTGCCAACCTGCCCCTGCTGAAATCTATCCCCCACCCTAACCCAGCCCTCATCCAGACTTCACCTACAACAATTCCCTTCTTTCTTTCTTTACAGGCTGTCCTCTCCACTAGGCTGAAAGTGCCCAGAGAGCACTTTGGCTTGATTTCTGGCTTTGCCTCTTTGGTGCTAGAACACCAAAGAGTTAGCACATAGCAGTGTCCCATCAGCCAATGGAATGTTAGGGTGTGCACGTTAGGAACACTAGTCCTTTGTTCATCATAGATGTTGCAAATACTTATTTTCCTTTTAACCATGTTTATGATATTTGTGTGTAGTGCTCAAAGTGACATGTTTTAAAAATGTTTTCTTACCTGAAATTAATACAAATGCTCTTTCTACTAATACTTTTATATAATTTTATTCCCTTTGTTGCAACATTGGAAATTGAACCCAGGGGCACTGGTACCGCTGAACTTTGTCTCTAGCCCTTTTTATTTTTATTTTTTAAAAATAATTTTTTAGGGGGGCTGGGGATGTGGCTCAAGCAGTAGCATGCTCGCCTGGCATGCACGGGGTGCTGGGTTCGATCCTCAGCACCACATTAAAAAAATAAAATAAAATAAAGATGTTGTGTCCACCTAAAACTAAAAAAAAAAAAATTAAAAAAATCTCTCTCTCTCTCTTTAAAAAAAATAATAATTTTTAAAAAATAATTTTTAAAAAATTATTTTTAGTTGTAGTTGGACATAATATCTTTATTATTTGAGGCAGGCGCTCTACCACTGAGCTACAGCCCCAGCCCCCTTTTTTATTTTGAGGCAGGGTCTTGCTAAATTGCTGAAGCTGGCCTTGAACTTGTGATCCTCCTTAGTCTCCCAAGTTGCTGGGATTACAGGTGTACTCCATCATACCAAGCTTTTAATTTTATTTTTTTTATCTACAAATTTAATCTGTTTGGAAATTATTTTGGTATACTAGTTAAAGTTAGGATTTCTTATTTCCCTCTGGGTATACTATTTATCAGACCATAGATCGTCTTACCAATAATTGAAAAATGCTACTTCTATTGATTTGTCATGTATTTCTAGACTTTCTCCTCTGTTCTCATGATTTAGTTCTTTCCATTTAGTAACACATTGTTAAGAGGGAGGCTTTAGAATACATTTTAATATCTAGTAGAATGCATCTTTTTCCTCTTTTTAACCTTAATTTTCAGAGATTTCTTGGCCTTTCTCTCTAATTCATCCCTCAGGAAGAACTTGATAACTACACTTAATACCACTGACCCTGTTGAGGGGCTGCCACTATTGTCATCGCTCTTGCTAACATTTACAGAAGCAGGGCTCAGAATGAGTACAGCACTCACCCACCAGGCCTTGGGGACTTAAAGAGCCCTGGCTCCTAGGCCACATGCCAGACACAGGTGCCACTGGTGTCCTCCACCCCCTATTTTTGAACAGCCAAGCAAATGCGAGCTAGCAATGATCACAGTCACGGGGCTGGGGTTAGGGACTTACTTATTACCTGAAGTGACAGCTCTCAACCTCAGTGCCAGCCTGGGAGGAGCAAGGGGCTGCTGAACTTGTCGGTCACCTCAAAGCGATTTTCATGTTTTTGTAATTTCCTCTCAGGCAGTCAACTTCTTCCAAAAACCTACAGGGACAACCACAGGAAAAGAAAACCCAGACAGGTCACTTTGGAATAAATGAATTTGAAAATCAGCTCAGGGAGTCAGGAGAGTACTGCAGGACAGGCTCACTGTCCGTCTATCGCCACGCTCCAGATGCACTCGCTAGCCAGCTTCGTGGCCATCCTCAGCTCCCTGTTAAACCTAAGCTGCGAATACATGAAGGAACCTGGCAGGAGACATTTTCTGTGAAAAACAATGCCTTCCAAGTACTAAAAATGGATTCTTAGACATGTTCTTAAGGAAAGGAAGGTAATTGAGCTTTATTTTTCTCCTACTGAGTTAAGTAATAATAGCAAACACTAGAGTGTTCTTTTGCATAAAGTACCATCCTTATTGTCTTATGTGGATTAATGCATTTAAACCTGAAAATCACCAAGGAGGTACATACTATGGTTTTCTCCATTTTACAAAGAGATTGAGGCACAGAGAGATAAAGAAATTAGTCAAGGTCACACAGCTAGAGAATGGTTGGCTTCCAGGAGCTATATTCACTGGTAAAGACATTGTTCAGCATTTGCATTAGAGAAGGCAGTCACCTGAACCCAAGACCAGGAACAATGGAAGATGACAGAAAACATTAAGCCACAAAAAATGCCGGCAAGGCCATCTGAAACTAATAACAGGAAGCCAGCTGATACATTTAAGAAAACGTCCATGAACCCCAAGCCTGTCTGGGCACAGCACACATGAAGCTAAGACAGAAAGAAATTCTGCAAAGGGCTCAGATCAGCCAAGTGTCAGTGGTGCCCTCCATCCCTCCCTTGCAGAACAAGGGGCCCTCACTGCCCTCTGACCTACATGACAGATTCCTGCATCTGGAAAGAACTGATCTAAAAGGAAGAAAGGGCCTCCCAGTCCTCCTGATCCATGCCTGCTCTGCCTGAAAAAAGCAAGATTTAGACTTTAAATGGGGCTTTCCTGACCTTCTGAAGCAGAAATTTTGGCATTTCACATTCTGCCAGCTAATTCTTGCAGTCTTCGGAGCATGACCTCTGTCTTGATCATTACTGGATCTTCAAGTGGACTAGAACTAGGAAGAGATCTGCTGCTGCCCTCCTGATTTAGTCCTCTTTGCAATCTGATTCAGAGTCTTTCAGTCCAACTCTGTTGACTCCAGTCTAGACATGTGCAAATAACACAACATGAAACCGTGGAGCCTCAGTTGGTAAAGAAGTGGCAAACAGATAAAAAGTCCCCAGACTTCATGTGTGCAATTCCACCCTCTCCGAGTGGCATGCCATTCCCAGCCCCCAAATCAGCTACTCAGAACCTCTCTGGGCATCCTCCTTCTCCCTCCCACACCCAGAACTCCACAGCCCTCTGAGGGATGGTCCAGCCACCTCCCTCTCTCCTGTCACTGCCTCTGTTGGCTGCCCCCTCTCTAGTACCAACTCTGCCCACTGTGTTCAGAGACAGGAACCCTCCCCCTTACTTAGAACATTTTGGTGGCCTCGCTGCTCCTTCTCAGGTCTTCCAGATAATTCCCAAACTCCCCAGCAGGAACCCTTAGGCCTTGCTCAATCTGTAGCCCACCTCCCCTTGCTGCCCCAGCCCAGCCATACTAACACTGAGAGGGTCGTAGGGGTACTGGCTTCCCTCTCTGTAGGCTGCACCTGTTTGTGGGTGTGGCTCCCTTTAGCTCCCGTCGCTGGGGAACTGCTTTCCTTTCACTTCTCTCCCTGCAGAGGGTTCTGATCCTCGTGTAGCAGGGTCCTAGTTATAAAAGCCTCCCCTCCAAGGTCCCAGCCTCACTCCAGGGGCAGTCACTGAACATGCCCATACCTCATCCCCTTGCCCATTTTCCTGAAACTCAGATGAAGGTTCTACTAAGTCTCCAGCACCAAACTCCACAGGAAATGTCTTACATTGATTAATTTTTTCAATACTCAAATTTACTTTATTGAAATTATAAGAATAAATGCTAACACAGGTTTTGGCACTATCTGTATAAAATAAAAGTCAAGAAGGACTTTCTTAGGATCTTAATCAAGGTGAGGAAGCTGAACCTGCTGTGATACTTGACATTCACTTTAGAAAATTCTTTCCCTTCAAGAAGGTGTTCTTAGATGTAAGAACAATAATTAAAACAAAACAAGCTGAGTATGGTGGCACACGCCTATAATCTCAGCTAATTGGGAGGCTGAGGCAGTAGGATTGTAAATTAGAGGCAGCAACTTAGTGAGATCCTGTCTCAAAATAAAACTTTTTGAAATGTCTGGGGATGTAGCTCAGAGTCAAAGTACTTCCCTAGCACAGGAGGCTCTGGGTTCAATCCCCAGCGCTGCAAACAAAACAAACAAAAGACCCCCAGCTACACTTTCAAAAGGGATTTGAGTCAAGGAGGGGGCTCCAGAAGCATTAGGCGCCTGCGAGAGGGAACCTTGCTGGAAGTGCGTTCAGAGGGCCACCATGGTGCAGCAATGCAAGTGGCACAAGTGAGGACACTCTCAGGAGAGCCTGCCTGTGGTCAGGAGGCACATGCATGCCCACTTCTGAGTCAGAGCTTCCCAAAGGTGTTGGGAGGGCAGGTGGTGAGGCCTGCTGGACAGACAGAAAGCAGGGCACAGAGGGCCTTGTGCAGTGTGCCTGGGAAGAACGCAGGGGCCGGGGGCAGCCTCTCTCACCTCAGCCCCTACTCCTCTGAGCACAGGGAAGGGATTTCATGGATCTACCCTAAAGAGCAGGCAGCCAGAGGAGGAGTTATAGCCTGTCTGCTCCTGCAGAGATGTCACAGCTGCTGAGAAGCTCAAGGCAAGGGCGTCACCCACTAGTAGGTACCAAAAGAAGACTCAGCTATTCCCCTGAGCAGGGGAGGGCAAGGCTGCCGTCCCTTCTGAAACCTACCCCACCATGTGTATAGGAAGCCGACTACATCCAAGACCTTCAGTCCAGAGCAGACACCTGTCTCTTTTCCTAGGTTCCTGGTCCAGCACCTCATAGGCTGAAGGAAGAGAAAGGGGACCTGGGTCAACTGCCTTCACATTCATGTGATTAACTGCTCCATCTTGTGGGAAGATTCTGTGCTGCACCCTGGTGGTGGGTGGGGGGGGCGGGCCTGGCCTTGCCATCTGTTCTGATCAATGATTAAAAGCAGAAGTGACAGCCTCATGAGACTGGCAGTTTCCTAGGCAGAGCCTCCCTCCCCCGCCCCTACCCCGCAGTCAAGCTCTTGGGCAGACAGCAACCAAGATGCTGAGGTTGCCTATTATGAGAGTGTCTGCTACAGTTTGAATATGTTCCTCAAATTTCATGTGTTGGAAATTTAATCTCCAATGCAGCAGTAGGGGGAGGAGGGGGCTGGTGGGAGGTAACCAGGTCATGGGGGCTCTGCCCTCACAAGTGGGCTTGTTTTAAAACTCAGTTCAGCCCCCTCTTGCTCTCTTTTCCTTCTGCCTTCCACCATGGGATGACATAAAACAAAGGCCCTCACCTATGCCAGCACCTTGCTATCAGACTTCCCAGCTTCCAGAACAATGGAGAAACAAATTTCTTTTCTTTATAAATTACCCAGTCTGTGATATTTATCTATAGCATCACAAATGGATGAAGACAGTGATCAACTTGTCTGTTTGCTTCAGACCTTCCTATTTGAGCACTGAAAGTCTGACCCAGGAAATCCTTCTGTCCCCCAAAACTGGAATAGTTGGTCACTTAGTTATAACCACTATACAATTCATTGGAAAGTAGCTGACACACATAGAAAGAAGGAAATAAAGACTAGGAGCCCAGGGCCAGATCAAGCCTGATTTGGGAGGAAAGTGTTATAGTTTGAATGTGAGGTATCCCCCAAAAGCTCATTGTGAGACAGTGCAAGAAGGTTTAGAGGAGATGAGAGCCTTAATCTAGTCAGTGAATTAACACCCTAATGGAGATTAATTGAGTGGTAACTGAAGGTAGGTTTGGCTGGAGGAGGTGGGTCTTGGGGGTGTGGTTTTGGGGAATATATTATGTATCTGGTGAGTGGAGTCTGTCTCTGTCTGCTTCCTGATCATCATGTGAGCTACTTTCCTCTGCCACACTCTTTGACCATGAGGTTTAGCTTCACCTTGACTCCTGAGGAATGGAGCCAGCTGTCCATGGACTGAGACCTCTGAAACCATGAGTTCCCCAATAAACTTTTCCTCTTAAAATTGTTCCTATCAGGTCTTTCAGTCACAGTTGCAAAAAAGCTGACTGAAGCAAAGGGCTGTACCCAGGACAATCTGTATACTGTGTCCTTACTCCCACTTTCCAGATGAAGAAGCAAGGACTGGAGAAGGAGTTATCTTGCTTAAAATGGCTCATGGGGATTGAAACCCTGGTGTGCTTGGCTTCACTGCTGACGCTCCTAACCACCATGCTGCTGCCAATCCTGTCTCCAAAAACCACCCCAAAAGTAAAATACAAACACAAAAACAAAACAAACACTAAAAACAAGCATTCCTGGGGAAGAAATGAGGGGAAATTGTAAGAAGAAGAAATTCAGGTTCAGGAAAACTGTAGGAACTGAGCACATAGATTTTCTCTCTGAGGTGGCTGGCAGCTGGGGCAAAGAGGGAAATAGTCAGCCCTCACTCAGCCCAGTTCCTCTCTTTTTAAAATGGGACCCCAACGGAAGCCCAACTCCTCTTCTCCTCCAGTGCCACCTGCAGTGTGAGTTAGATGGAGTTCTGCTAAGACACTGTGTGCAACCTCATGGTGTTACTAGGGTGACTGACAGCTTTCAGAGATGTGGTTTCCTAACAGGGCATGGCTTAGAGAAATGTGGTTAATAGTAAATCGACAGTATGACTATCCTGTCTGGTCTACTTCTCCACAAACCCCAGGCTGTCCAGGGGGCCATGTGTTGCCATCTCTGCATTCCCAAAGCTTTCAAGGAGCTGGCCCTGGGTGCGGGACATGCTCTGGAAGTACTGCTTTCCTTTCCTTGACCAGAGAGCCAGCGGAGGCCTTGGTCACATTTTCCCTAGCTTGCTAAGGGAATGAAGGCTGAGCTGCTCTCATCTGTTCAGATGATGGTGGCCTCTGAGCAGAGGCAGGAGGCTGGTGGGGTTCTGTCCCCTTTGCAAGACCCTCTTGATGCTCCATGGGGCAGTTTAGTTGTCTTGCTTTGCAGTACATGGATGTTCTGAACCTGAGGTAGTAGGTGTTTGTACCCAGATCAGCAGAAGCTAAGGCAATGAGGACCCAGGGAGAAATCCACAGTCCATACGTTCAAGATGGCCTCAGTGCCACTGGAGAGATGAATGTTTATATAAACATGTGACAGCACGGGCAAGACAATAGGCAGGGCTGTGCCACTGTGAGGACACACTACCCCACTCCAGCAGGGTCCTGTGCATTTGTAAGTGGCAAAGATCTGTTGAGCCCTTATGACATATCTCCAGCAGGTGGCAGTCAAGGGTCTTAAGAAAGGAGTGCTTTTTCCTAGCGTGGGGCGTGTGCAGGACACATGAGCCGAACAGATGAGGAAATAATCAGCTTACTGGCTGGCGTGTGCGTGTGCGTGTGCGTGTGTGTGTGTGTGTGTGCGCACGTGGGGAGGGCAGCAGTGGAAGCAAAAGGGACCAGGGAGTAGACGAACCTGGGATCAGATGTTGCAGGTGTTTGCCTGATGGACTGGAGGGATGTCAGGAGAGTGTTCTGAGCAGAGGAGGCTAAGCACAGGCTGTCAGGGGCTTAGGGGACAGCCCTATTTGTGGCACTTGTATACCCAATCCTACTGGTAGCTTGAGGTGCTTGGGGACCCTGAAAGCAAACAAATCAGATAAATGATTGCATTTGGGGCTACAGGACTTGGCTGGATGGTTGAGATCTCACAGGGTTTGTGAATCTGGGCACTTTGTGAATCAAACAATGCAGTTGATGGAGGAAAGGCCATAGAGTTCCGGCCTCAGTCACAGAGGGTAGATAGAGGGACTCGGAGGTCTAATGACGAATCATGAAATAGGCTAGGCTGTAAGTTCCCCAAGGACATGCACCCAGCCCAGCAAGGAACTCCAGCGGTGTTTGCTGAATGAGAAAAGAAATGTCTTCTTAACCTTTCCACATCTCTCATGGAAGTACAGGAGTGAGAAGAAGCTATGGTCCCACTGGAATTCTGGGAGGACTCTTGGTCCTGGATATAGACGCACTGATGGTACAAGTGGGAGTGGTCACCATTCAACTGACAGCTAAGCAGCTGCCCAAACTGAAGGCAGAGCAAACACAATGGTCCTAATGGAAGCAACTGTGTGCACATCAAATCAAGGAGATGACTCTTTTCACAGGTTTGAGGAAAAGGACTTCAGAGTGACATGGAGTCTCAGGAACCACTAACCCTTCCCTCCCTGCCCCCGCAAAACACCCAGGAACCATCCTAAAACAAGCAATGATACTACTTAGTGCTTGTATGTTCCAGCCAACAGTGGTTGAGGGTGTGTTGATGGGAGATGATGGTTGGGTTTCAAATCCTGACTTCACCTGGCATTCAACTCTTAGGTCCAATATGTACCAGCAGTGTGACATTGGGCACAACACCCAGCCTCTGACCTGTACAATAAGTACGATAACATTACCTGCCCCGAGTGATGTGAACAGAGAGATATAACAGTGTTTAGCACGGTGTCTAGTCTACGAGAAGCCCTCTCGTAAGTGGGAACTGTTACGATTCTCTCATTAACCATCACAATAGCTTTATAAGATAGCTAATGTTATCACTCCTGTTTTACTGATGAGGAAACTAAGCCCCAGAAGGTAAGTAACTTTACCAAAACTGATGATTTTCTAGGATTTTTGAGGATTTAAGCCCAGGTTTTAATTAAAACCATACTTTTCCATTATGTGGTATGACTTCCATCAAAATTCTAGGGATTTCAAACTTCTTCAAACCAACGCTTACCAAAGGTCTTCCTTGGAACACTAATTCCATGGGAATTAATGATATGTGGGTGGGGAGGAAGCAGAGGCCTTCTAAATATGGAGAAAACTGGATTAAATAGTCAGGTTCCTTTTCTGCAGGGCTTCTTGGACCTTTAAAGATGACTATGGAGTATGACATTCAGAGACAATCAAGTTTCTCATTCCCCAAGTATACACATACACACATTTTTTGATCTAACAGCCAAGGGATCAATGTGGCACACTGAGAGGAACTCAGCTCTGCAAAGCCATTCAGGATTAAAGGTCTTCTCTTCTGGGACCCTGCCTCCCTTTCCCTGCTGATGTCTTTACTGGCTCCTCTGAAACAGCCCAAGCTCTGAGGTTCCTGTTCCACTTTTCTCTGAAGAGTCTCTGCCCCATGCATGCTCTTGGGTCAGGTGTCACCCCTGCCTCTCAGCACCTTATACACTCAGCCTGTTCCCCAGGCATCTGGAATCAGGGCTCTTCTCTAAGAGTCTTCCCTCCAGCTTGGGCCCTGGGGTTTGTCTGCATTACCTGGAGGATGACAATGGATCTGAAGCTACAAAGACAGATCCCAGGTGTAGCCCCTCCCTGAGCAGGGGTCAGGCCTCACTCTCTTCTGCACCCTGGCGCCCAGCCCAGGGCCTGGCATGAGGAGACGTACACATTTCTGTATCACATCAGACAAATGATTGCATTTGGGGCTACAGGACTTGGCTGGATGGTTGAGTTCTCTGCCATATTCCTTCTGCCCTGCCACCTTAGTGGGAAGGAGCCCACACAAGGCAAAAACTCTTTTCCTGACCCTCAGCTTCGTCATGCCCCTGCATCCAAAGAGTGCACAGGAACAAACCTGTTCAACACCAAAAAGGATTGACATGTCATACTCTAGGACCTGTTAATTGAAGACACATAAGCCTGACTCTGTTTTCTGTTTATTGTTTTTTGTTTGTTTTTGCTTTTAAATGCTAGAGTAAGAAAAGACAACCTGGTCCTAAAGACTCTGGGAAGAGCAATCTTTTCACCAAAAACTTATTGCCTCAAGTTGAAGAAAATTCTGAAAAACACCAGTATCTTGTTCTAAAGGAAACAGAAGAATGCACTGCTGTTGTTTAGTGGCAAAGGGGAGATGCTGGTGTGAGAGAGAGCAGGTTAGGAAGGCCCCTGAAGTGTGCTCTGTTTCTGGGTGGGAGCTGGGGATAAGCTAGGGTGGGCAGCAGTGGGTGGACCAAGGAGGGTCAAGACTTGGAAGAAAGGCACACACCTTGGAGAACATGGGGAAAGTAGGAAAACTATTCAGCAGTGGAGAAAAGGAATACTGAAGGGTCTCGTCTGGCAAGGCATTCACCTCTAGGTCAATTATAAAGAGGGGACAGGCCCTGAGAACAGACCAGGAAGAAGTATAGGAGGGCACTGCCAAGCAGTAAGGCCTCAGGTGAGGTCGGGCCCAGGTGCAGATCCAGGGTTGGATGCCTAGGGGTGTAGCCTTCCTGGCACCTCGGACTAGTGGATTCTCCCCCCCAGATCAGGAACAGCAGGGGGCAATATGGACAAAAGAATTCAAGGACTCTGGGTACATGAGGAGCAGTGGGATGGGGTGGTGAGCAGTGCAATCCCAGCTGGGTTCCAATCCGAGCTCTGCCACTTAATGGCTGTGTGTCCTGGGCAAGTCAGGTGACTCTCTAGGAGCTGCAATTACCTTTCCCTCCATGGGTTGTTGGGAAGATGAATGATGAAAAGCGCTTGGCATGTTTAGCCAACCATGGTCACTAAATGGACGCCCCCATGCTGGTTAAAAAGGAGTGGCAGGAGGCTGTGGGAGAGTTGGTGCCAAAGATGCAAATCCAGACTTGAAACTTAGGGAGGAAGCAGCTCACAGATGGTGAGGACAGGGGGTCCACAGGGGGCATGAGGAACTTAAAACTGAAGAGCTGGCAAGGCAGGTTGGGGAGAGGAGTTGGGGAGAGGGCTGAAGGACACCCCTGAGGCCAGCGTTCTGCAGCAGGAAGCTCTGCCGGACTCCTAACAATTTGAAAGGTGAATGGAATTAGTCAACCCAACCCTTTTGTTTTACCAAGAGAGACAGACAGACAGAGAGAGAGAAATATCCTTTAGGGAAAGCTTGGACTAGGATAATGAGGAAGTTACGTCAGCGGTGATGAATAACAGAATTTGGGGTTGCTCAGGGAGATGAGATGGAGAAAGCAAAGGACAGTGATTTCCCTATGGAGATGGAGCCCACAGGAGGGGACGCTGACAGCTGCTGTCAGGGTGGGGCTGCACCACCAGAGTGAAAGGGGGCTGTGGGGTGACAAGAGCCACACAGGGCTGAGCAGCACTGGGGGCACCTTGTGTCCCACTACCCCCAAGTTTTAAAGCAACCCAGTGCCAGGTCTGTGGTGAAAGGGTTGGTAATTTGAGTAAATTTCCACCACAAACTGCGTGTGGCAGCCAAATTTCAATTTGAGATGATTTTGTAATAATGAAGACACTGTTAGCGTGCTGGCCCACGATCACTCGCTAATCTCTTAACAAATATTTGCTGAGAGAACCAAGTGCCAGGCACTGTTCTCCATGGCTGCCCTGGAGATGGGGTGGGGGGACAAAAGTCCTTATCCTCATTCGATACACATGCTGGTGAGGATGGCAAGCCAAGGCAATAACCAATGACAGTGCTGGGCAACAGGGACAAGGACAACCAGGAAGGTCCCGAGGTGGCAATGTGTGAGGAGGCAAGAGGAAGATGCAGGTGTTTGCAGGCAGAGGGCAGTGGGGCGGAGGCCTGGGACAGCAACGGGTGAGAGGGAGAGCTGAGGAGGCAGGAGCAGTCACAGGGCCAGGGAGGGCCTGGCAGAGCCCTGTGAGGACCAGCTTGGGCTCTGAGCGGAGTACCTGGTCCCACTCAGGTTTTCAGTCTGACTGCTACTGTGGTGAGAGGAGACAGTGAGTGTGTGTGTGTGTGTGTGCATGCACACACACCTGTGGATGAAGGTGGGGCAGGTGAGTAAGGAGACAACTGTCACAGAGAATGAGGAGATGCAGCTCAGCCTCAGCACCAGCGGAGAGGGGCTAAATCCCAGATGTACCTGCAGGGGCTGTGCTGATGGAGGGATGTGGGGGTAAGGAGTCAGGCTGAGCAGCCCTGGTGGGCTGAGGGAACAACCATGGGGATTTCCTGACTGTCTAGACATGGGGGTGACACCCAGTCTGTGAACTGCACAGCCTCTGGGAGTGAAAAATCCACCCACTCACTGGGAGCAAGCCTGCGTGATGGCTGGAGAAGAGGGGCCTTTTTGTCCTCCACCATCCAAGCAGGAGCCCCTGGTTTGGGATGTGCTAGGTGGAGACAGCTGTGAGAAGTCTGGGTCACACTGCAGACTGTGCTGCTGCCAAGTGGAGGTGGACAGGAGACACTTGGCCCTTTGCAGTTGCAGAACTTGGACCACTTCCCACTTACTGGGCAACAAACGGGTGCCCAGGACAGTGCTAGCCGAGACATATCTCATTACATCCTTAAATGGCCTTCTGGGAAACACACTGTTATTAACTCTGTGTAGAAAACGACATGAGTCAGGGAGGTGAAGCAACTTGTCCAAGATGGCACAGCTGGGAGGGGGCAGAACAGGGTTTGGAACTCAGGTAGGCCCAACTCCAGAGCCGAGTGTCTCTACTCATGCTTTGTTGCTTCAGTGACTCAGCAAATAAAAGAAAAATTATCCCAGTGGGACAAAGAGGGCAGGGCAGGCTCACACCCATCCCTCCTGCCCACAGTGCCAGGCTGCCAAAAGAAGCAAAAACCACATGAATGATCCAGAGCACTGGTGATATGGCAGATGTGTTTAAGGAAATAACTTAAAGATTAACCAGATGATGCTTTCTGTTTCCACCCTGAACTACTGAAACCCTTTCTCAAATGGACTTGTCCACTGGCCTGCCCTGGCAAGCACAGTGTGAGCAAGATGATTCACCTTGTGATGTGTCTCAGGGTCTTCCTGTGTCCCAGGTCGAAGATGCTGGTCTGAGTTGTGTCCTGACTCCAGGAACAGTCCTACAGATTCCTCTTAAATAAAAGGGAAATGGCTTGTTTCCTTTCATGTATCTTTTTCCTACATGAGAAATAATAATAATAAAAACTTAAGTGATTTCACTTCGTTTTTCTGAGCTTTGGTTACTGCAGGCAAGTTTTACAGGCTTTAGGATCTGAACAAACCTTAGTTGTACAGTGTGAGATAATCTTTTTCTGAAAAAATATTCAGTGCAGGGTCACAACAAAAATAACACCAAAACTGTAGCAGCAGAAATCACACACCCGGCTTTTATTTTGTGCAGGTGAGGGATGTTTCATTTAGTTCTCGAAGAATTAATTCTGAGAGATCAGGGAACCACATGCGATTGTTCAGCCCATGATGGGGAGAGACAGGATTGAAACCCAGGTCTGATGGACTCCAGAGCTCTGTACAGGGGAAGGAGAGACATCCTTTCTGCAAGAAAACAAGCTCCAACCAAATCCAGACCCAAACCTCTCATGAAGCAATACAAGGCAGATGCTCAGTGGAACACAAGCAGAGAATTTGAACAGGAAATCACCAAAAGATGAAACACAAAGACAAAGAAATATATGACAACAGGATCAACCTCACCATGATCAAAATGTAATAATGAAGCCAGGGGCGGTGGCACACACCTGTAATCCCAGGGGCTCAAGAGGCTGAGGCAGGAGGATCACGAGCTCAAAGCCAGCCTCAGCAAAAGTAAGGCTCTAAGGAATTCAATGAGACCCTGTCTCTAAATAACATACAAAATAGGGCTGGGGATGTGACTCAGTGGTCAAGTGCCTCTAATACCCTCAAAAAAAAAAAAAAAGTAATGAGATGCAACTTTCACTGCTGATATTAGCAAAGATTACATTTTAAAGATTAAAATCAATATTAGTGAAGGTCTAGTAAATGTACAGGTCAATCACTGTAAATCAGAATATAAACTGGTACAAATTTCCTGAAAGAAATTTGGCATTATTTATTAAAAGCTTTAAAAATGTTTATCCTTTTTGTCAGTGTAATTTCATGGGTAAAATTAAGCTAAATATTATGTGAAAGTTACCACCTGTTACACAGTATTTATTTAATAGCTATCTATCTATATTAACCTATATTGACAAATACTTATCAATGAATATACAGGAATTTTCTTATAACACTGTAATAGGGGATAATCAAAAACATCTAAATGTTCCCCTAGAAAGGATTTACAAATAAATTATGGGTATATTAAGATGAAATACTATATAACCACTCAAATTATACTTAATAATATAGGACAAGATGGGAGATATTCTTGAAAAAAAAATATTAGGTGAAAAAGGACACATGATTATGTATACAATATTCCTACAGGAAAAAAAGACAAAGAGAAAATTCACCAGAATAAGACTACTGTCTCCAATTGGTGTAATGGGTCACTGTTGTTTTATTACCATGCCTCAATTTTCCATCTTTTTCTAAAGTGAACATGAGTTATTTATGTAATAAAATTTAACAAAAACAAAAAGGATTATAAGGAAGTAAACCAAAATGTTAACAGTAGCTGTCTTTAGGGCTGAGACAATGAGTATTGATTTTCATCTTTTGGTTTTACTATTCATTTCAAACTTTTCCTAATGAGCATGTATCACTTTTGGACTCAGCAGAACTGTAAGCCTCTCTATTAAGTATTGAAATTTGTTGTAACCATATCAACATCATACAAAAGACAACCAGTTTTAAAAGACATGAATAACAAAGAACAGGGAAATCTTCAAACACCAGCTATTCTAGACCAAGTCCTTGACAAATTTATAATAAAAGAAGCATTGAGGGCTGGGATTGTGGCTCAGCGGTAGAGCGCTCGCCTAGCACGGGCGGGACCCGGGTTCGATTCTCAGCACCATATAAAAACAAAGGCATTGTGTTGTGTCCATCTACACCTAAAAAATAAATATTAAAAAAAGAAGCATTGAGGGACTTCATACTGACTGCACACACATTACCACCAAAGCCACATTTCACAACTGGCGCCATCACCCTCATGTCTATTCAAAACGTGTTGGTCCTTAGGTGCTATGATTGGTTCTGGATGACTGGCTACACAAGATGCCCATGCAAGGGGAGCCAAGCACTGCTGCTTGGGCCAGGCATGCTGGCAGCAAGCCCCCTAGTGACAGTTGCTCCCTCCTGGGGATCCTTCTGGATGCCAGACCCCCTGGTTTTCCTGGAGAGTCCTTGGGGTCTTGTGGACAGGTGGAAGCCCAAGCATGGAGCAGAAAGCCTATGGGAGGCCCACTTCAGCCCCCAGGTTTGGCCTTTGAGTTGGTGTGGGGGTCCCTGAGAAGCCCATTGCTGCCTGGTTTTCAGGCCTGCTTACAGCTTTCAGAGCCAGGCTGACTCAGGCCAAGTGTCAGGCAAAACAACCAAAGCAAACTTAGGAAAGAGCAGGGAACTCATCTGGTTTAGGAACCTCTCTGAAAAAAAATTTACACATGGATGTTTTAAAAATATATGTATGTACAGGCAGAGTGATGAAAAGAACAGAGGGCAAAGATGAAAAAGCTGAAGACAAAACTGTTTTAGACTCTAGGTTTGTGTTTTTTAAAAGGGACAGGGAACAGCGGAATACCTTATTTTTCTGACAATCAATAGATGCAGTTAAAATTTCTGACATTTACTACATATCCTTATGTAAAAGAACATCTCTCTAAGGAAAATAAAACCATTTCTTTTTATTTCAAGTCTGACTTAAGGTTCCTCCAGCTAATTTATAAACTAACACACATGCATGTGCGCACGCGCGCGCGCGCACACACACACACACACACAAACACACTCATATGCCCTCCCCCATACTTTCAAAAGATGCCATATGAATATTTTTAACATGCCTTTCACTCTCTTAAAATGAAATTGGTCAATAACATAACTTGCCCACACTTATAACTTCAAAACCAAACAATATAATGCCCTAACTATACAAAGAAGAAACGAATTAAAGTTGGTTAAAATAAGATTATATGTAAATGTTGGGGCACTGTCCACCAGAAGTCATTATTCATGATACAGTGAAATACTGCACCTTTTTATAACAAATAGGTTGTCATATACTTGGTAGTTGTATACCTGGAAAATTGAGTATACAACAAAACATGCAAAAACTGTTTATGTGTAAAATAGAGTCAGATTTCAGGCTGGGATCACAACAAACAGGGTTTTACGTACATGAATGTCAACTGAACATTAGGCAATTATGTAGATAGAAAGTTCTTTGTTCCCCAAGCATTACATCTACTAGCATCCTTATCCTTTCCTGTACAGAAGTCCTGTCTGGGTCACTGTGACAATCACCCAGATATCCTGTAGAGGGCGCTATATACTCACTCAGAACCAGTAGCCTTAGTCAGCCTTCTACAGGCAAAAAAGGCAGAGAGGTTAAGATATTTACCCAAAGCTTTATAGTTTATCAGTGGCGGGCAGGAATAGGAAAGGAGAAGGAATAGTGGAGGAAGAAGGAAATTGCTTTGTTAATACTGATGTTTATCACCGCTAGACATTGTGCCAAGTGCTTTCTGTTACACCCATGCAGGGTCTCACCTAATCTTTCTATCAACCTTGTGGGTTGGAGTTATTATCACCCCCATTTTTTTCTCAGATAAAGACACAACATTTCAGGGAGGTTAGGTCACTGCTCAGGGCCCCATTTCAGTAATGACAGAGGCAGATTTTATCCAGGGCTTTTTCTATTACTTCAAGGTGATTTTTCTCCAAGTGTCTGGGCCCATACCTCAGGGACCAGGTCCCTCACTTTACCGCTTAAATTTCTAGAAAATAGTGACTGGGGTGTATGATATCTGAAAAGCAACTCACAAAGAGAAAGATGGTTTAATCCCAGTTTCTCAGTCCTCCGGCCCACGCATCCCTGATTTGGAAGAAGTCAGGAATCATCTTTCCCTATTCTCAGCGGGGCTGGCCCTAGCCATCACATTTGGCATCTACATCCCAGCTTTGGAGGGCAGATGTTCAGCACATCCTTCTGCCCATTATGGTTGGGGTGGTTCTGTGAGACTGAATTCTGCATTCAGTATTTGAAGAAGCAATCTAGTTCTGCAATTCGTAGGCACCTCTCTCCCTCTACTTTCAGGCCCTAAAGCCACGACTAGAAACTTTAAGAAATCTATTGCATCAGGCATCTTGTTCGGGAAAAGAAAATATTAATAGCCTGCATTTGTCACCTTGATCTAATCCCACCACTTCAGGAGCCCCGAGGGGCCTGGCAGAGCCAGGATAAGCCCATTTGCTGGTTATAGTGCAGAGGCCTCTGCCCTGTAGTCCATTCTGTCAAAATAAACTCTGAAGAGGTTTCATGGAAAATGGTTCAACTCAGGCTCCTGTCAAATGATTTCTTGCAAAATAAGTTAAAGCAGGGCCAGCTCAAGCCTGGTGCAGCATGGGCTTATTTTTAGCACTACACAGAAAAGGTTGTGACATATTCAAGCACCAGAGCGAAGAGCACAAGCTCTGGGTTGCACTGCCTGGGCCCAAGTCTCTGCTCTTGCCTGTGTGTTTCCTGATGAGCTCTGATCTCTTGCTCCTGTCTTGATGTTCTGACTCATAAAGTGAGGACCATGACAGTAGCCACCTCATAGGGAGGCTGAGAGTAGCAAAGAAGACAATCCATGTAGGGAGCTTCTTACCACAGTACCTAGCACAGGGCAAACACACAGCAAATTTCCCCTGTTATTAAGATTATATTGATTCCATGTCATATAAAGAATGATTGGCAGGGCCTGGGATTGTGGCTCAGTGGTAGAGCACTTGCTAGCATGTGTGAGGCATTGGGTTCGATTCTCAGCACCACATATAAATAAGTGAATAAAATAAAGATCCATCAACATCTTAAAAAATTTTTTTTTTAAAAAGGAATGATTGGCAGGACTAGGGAACATAAGCCCTGTGGAGGAGAAAAAGCAAGTAGAGAAGAGAAAGAGACATGGGTCCAGAAGCACTATTTTCAAACTTTGGAAGTAGAATTGGGCCATGCCTACAGACCTTTGCTCTGTGTGGCCACAAAGGGTAGAACTAGGTCAATGAGGAAATATGCCAAGAGGCAGGTATATGGTTAGAACAAAGAAAGATTTTCTAAGAGTCAGAGATGACCATAAAGAGGGAGCAGGATGCCTGGTGTGCAGGTACCCAGCTAGGGTTAGGAGGCTGCTGTGGTGAACCAAGCAGATGGCCTTTTTTGCACTGGAGGTTGGCCAAAAGAGGTAACCCTGATACCCCTTCCCAGTGGACCATTCTATTGCTCTGATAAAGAGAGAAAAAAAGTGCTGATAGCCAGGGTGTGGCTGCTCAATCTGAAGAAGGAAGATGGACTTTGGACAAGTCTTAGCATTCACAACCTTCAGGACTTTTACTTGATGTTCTCAGAATACCATTTGTTGATGGCAGTGGTGGCTCCAGGAACCAAAAGCATTTCTCAAGCACCTGCTGGGTGCCATGGCAGTAATCCAAGTGTAAAATGACCAGGCTGGAAGCCAGTGGGTCATTCCAGTTCACAGGCAACCCAACCCCTCTCCAGCAAAGCATCAGGGTTCTGGCCTTTTACCACCTCTTTACCACCAGACCACAGACACAACCCCCGACCTAGGTCTTGCCAACATAAGTCTCTAGGGCCGAGCTGCACACAGGAAATGACAGTAGGGCATAGAGAAAAGGCCAGGAGTAGGGGGCAGGGAGAGAGAAAGAGAATTTGCTCCCTAAAAATTGGTTCAGAGGTGGGATAACAAGCAGGCATTTTCCATCATGAAATCGTGTTACTTTTATAAACTAAAAAAAAACAAAAATACATTTGAAAATAGAAACTATTTTACCAACAAAAAACATTTGTTGAAACCAAGAAAAAACTTTAATTCCCAAACTACAGCTCATAAGCTATTTTCCAACTATTTCCTATATACTTCCCTGTTAATTATACAGTCTCAACTTTGAGAACTCAAAAGTGCCTGTGAGTATCAAAAGATTAGAAGGAAAACATGCATGGAGATGGCCTTGGGGATATTCTGTGTACTCATTTAATTATTTGCCATCTGGAAATGCCTGGTGACAGGTTTGAGAACAACTGCCCAGACTGGCTAGGATCTCACTGAGGAAGAAGTACACCTCTTCTCAGAGAGAATGTACTCAATAATCCAAAAGCCCAGCTTTGGATCCAAGCTGCTGGATCGGCCACTGTGCCAGTTCCTCCATACCCACCTCCTACCTCCCCTGCAGTGGCAATTCATGTCCCAGCATGTCACTGTCCTTCACTCGGTTTGGCTGGCTGTCTATAGCCAAATCCCACTGTTTCTTCCTCTCCTGCAAGCATTCCTCTTCCACTGACTCCTCTCCCGGCTGACTGCTATAGCCTTAGTTTAGGCCCAGACCAGCCCCTGCCTGGCCTACTCACAAACTCTAAAACCACTGGTCTCCAGCACCACCAGGAGGTGATTCCATAGTCCACCCTCCCCCATGAAGGTTTCCTGAGATCAGTCTGCCCCTCCAAACCCCAGGAGGAGAATGAGAACCCAAAGCCCCTCTGGCCCAGGGAACTTGACCATGTATAGCCCAGGGCAAAAAGGGACATAGGTTCTACCTCATATGCTGGCTCTAACATGTAGCACTGGCTGCCAGAGTCAGAAACAAGGCCACCAGGATCACTCAGGCCACCTACATACTATCCCAGTAAAGGGCAGTGCATTCCATAGAACTCAGGCTGCCAGCCCCTGGCCTGAGCCCCAGTTCTTTCCTCCCTTCTGATTTCCTAGGAAATCCCCTCAACAATCCAGTCCCACAGCTCATTTTCACTGCCACCCACCACTTGCCGTACCATACTTCCCTTCCTCCTCCAACTCAGCAAACATTTTGCACCTTTTCCCACCAGGGACCTTAATAGCAATTGTAAAACTTCTCCAAGTGGACCAGAGATCAACCAATGTCACCTTTGCCTTGGTATCCAACACACAGATTACAAAATTCCCCATTCCCACCCTCTCTACCACTTAAGGAACCTGTTGAACACATATAACTTGGTTTACTTTTGGTATGGCCACTATTGGACCATCTCAGTGTCTGTGTCTTCTGAGTCCATGGACCCCTAAAGTGTAGAAATAAGATCTGTTTAATCCACTGTTTCCCAAGGACACAGGGAAAACACAGACCACTGTTCCAAAACGACCCCACAGTGACTCCCTGTGAGACCCTGGGCAATATTTCCATCTCTGAAACTCAGCTTCCCACTTTCAGTAAGGTAGAGTTGAAGCAGAGGCCTCAGAAGTCTCATCCAGCTCTAATGCACCACAAGAACACAGGCATAATGCACAAATTCATGCCTTTTCCTGACTACGGGGGTAATAACTCAGGGCTGGGCTCAGCGAGACAGCACAACACTGCTCCTGTGGGTGGCACAGATCTGCCATTGCGATGAGTGAGAATCCTAAAGTGGGTATTCAGTGCTCCGGGATGCATGTTTG
Organism: Marmota marmota marmota; assembly: GCF_001458135.2. Classification (NCBI taxonomy): domain Eukaryota; kingdom Metazoa; phylum Chordata; class Mammalia; order Rodentia; family Sciuridae; genus Marmota; species Marmota marmota. Next base: position 26,256,825 of record NW_026000174.1, on the reverse strand, counting down.
TGCAGCTAAGCATAATGGACAATGAAGAATGATTTTATCTCCCTTTGAGAACATAAGTACACTATTCTATATTTATACCTTCCATCTCCTAATTTAGACGGGAAGAACTTTTTCTGATCAGCCCTTACTTGCCAATGATTTTGTTCTACATCTAAATGAAGAATAGGAGTCATATAAGTTCGCAGATTGAATGGATGGCTGATTTACAAAGCCCTTAAAATGTGGCTACAGGCCGACGTTGGCAACCCCATAATTAGATATGGCATGCTCTGCAATGATGTATTTTTTACTGTTTTTTAATAACTCAGTCCTCCTTCTGGGATGAGGGGAAAAATGGAATTTGTTAAAAATAAATCGAGATTTAGTGGCTTTTCAGCCTTCTGCTGCTTGTTGCTCAAAATATTCTATAAATAAGAGAAGCCCTGCCCTATAGTGCACTGTAAACACCCACAGATACTCAGAGCCAAATTCTTCCAATTATGACCCTGTGCCTGTTGCCAAGCTACTGCAAGGACCTACTTGAAAGGCAGCCATCTAGGCCACTTCCTGATTAAGCTGCCCTGTAGCAAGGAACCAAGGCCTGCTGCTTTGGCATCGTATCTAGTCTCAAATAATTGTCCCATGTTCTTGAAATTAAGGTTTTTCCTTGTGATAGAATTACAATTCAGAGGTTAGTGAAAAACTAACCACCTTGTCCATCTGTCTGGGTCATGTGTGTGTTTAAGATCTCGGGCTGTCACACGTTGAACTAAAATCTGGTAGAAGTGCATTTATGACCAGCTTCTCTAATTGTGTTGCACGAATCAAGGTCAAACAAAAGTAGGTCAACTATCGACATGATAGGTGAGTTGGATGCAGCCTGCCCTTCTAAATAGCTTCTGCACAAAACAACTTGGGTTACCGCTGCTCAAAGCAGCAGGCTGAAACGGCTGTTTAAAAGTCCTTACCACACCTCAAGAGGGGAAATGTGGTTGGCATTGGGTGTTGGGTTTACAGCTCTTAGGATCAAATGCCAGTGCACAAGTTGAGACTGCCCATCCACCCAGCTTTTGTGTGGCCTCAACAAACCCTTAAAGAACTGCAAGCAGATAATCAGGAGATTGCAGTGTGCCACATTCGAACTGAGAGAGAAATCACTTCCAGCTCCTTAGTAACCAGAATGCTCAAAGCAGCATTGAGCAAAATGGGTCCTGGCTAGAAACAAATCACTCTCCCTCCCAACAGGAGGCTCTTCATTCACTGTTGGCTTGCTGGGTGAATAGTCCAAGAGGAGCACTCAAGATCTTCACAGGCCCTGAGACGTGACACACTCCAAGAACTCAACTCTGAATGGGAAGCCCCTTAGTGAATAAATACCCCCCCCCCCAAAAGAGAACTGATGTGTATTGTGGAGTCAGATTTTTCCAAAATCAAAACTGGGACCAATATACTTGGGCAGCATTTTTAAAAGCAGGAGTCCTGGAATACTTGAAATGGGGAGGGGGACAAAGCATTGATCCTCTTCAGGGAGGTCCCTCCTGGCTTACCAATCTAAAGTGGTGTTTCCTATGACTCCTATATTACCCTGGACTTTAATTCCTTGATTACTGACATGATCTCGTGCACTTGGGTCTGCTCTGATTAGAATGTGAGCATCAGAAGAACAGAAATTCTGTCTTGTTCTTGACTTATTTCCAGAGCCACTGAAACAGTCTCTGGCTCTTAGCAGGTGCTCAGTAGGTGCCCATGAAGAAACTCATCCATGCCAGACCTCTGGGGCAATGTACAGACATGTTTTCTCCACCTCACTGCAGTGCTATGAGGTGAAACTATTGGAACTCCCATCTTATGAGAAAAATCAGGGCTCGGAAAGGGTGTGTATTTTACCCAGCATTGGGCATCTAATAACTGATGAAGCTGGAATTCAAACTAGACATTAAGAGTATTAATCCTGGCTTTGTAATGAGCATCCATTGCTCTTATAATTCAGAAAAGGCAAAGAAGAAAACCTTTGGAGGAAAATTTGTTCATCATGAAGAGCTTTGTAGTCAGATACAGTAGCACACGTCTGTAATCCCAGCAATTCAGAAGGCTGAGGCAGGAGGATAGTAAGGCTAGCCTCAGTAACTTAGTGAGGCCCTAAGCGACTTAGCGAGACCCTGTTTCAAAATAAAAAATAGAAAGGGCTGAGGAGGTGACTCAATGGTAAAGCATCCCTGGGTTCAACCCCCAGCACCAAATAAATAATAATAAAGAAATAAAGAGCTTTGCATCAAATGATCTATTTTATATAATATATCCAGTTTCTACAATAAAAATCTAGCCCCATCTCCTATGGAAAGTACTGGCACCCTAGCAGAGCAAAAGAAAGGATTCTGGGGCCTTCTTTTATGGGGCAATAACATTTGTTATTGCTGTTACTGTTAGAAAAAGCAGGCGTATTCCATGGTTCAATGGAAAGGTTCTAAGGAGAGACCTATGAACAAGTTTGAGATTGAGGAATTAAGGTGCTTCGAATCTGTCTTCTCCAAAACCTATACCTTGAAAACTGGAAGAATGGAAGGAAGGAAGGAAGGAAGGAAGGAATGAACGAACAAACAAACGAACAAAGGGCAGGGTATGGTGGTGCACACCTGTAATCCCAGCAGCTTGGGAGGCTGAGGCAGGAGGATTGCAAGTTCAAAGGCAGCTTCAGCAACTTAGCAAGACCTTAAGCAATTTAGCAAGACACTGTCTCAAAATAACCAACAAACAAAAAAGGACTGGGAATATGGTTAAGCACCCCCGGGTTCAATCCCTGGTGAGAGAGAGAGAGAGAGAGAGAGAGAGAGAGAGAGAGAAAATACTCTTTTTAAAATTAAGATTTCAAAAATGTATAAATTAGAAAGCAGATATTTATATTTACCTGAATTGAGAACATTAAATTCTGTGGAAGCTAAGTTTATCCCCCTTTATAATCTATAAATCCAAATAACAGTCCTTTCAGTCTGATGTTTGGGGCCAAAAAACTCTACTCCATCTCTCTGGTAGATGCAGGCTATGGCTTAAGTTTATGTGCAAGTCAGCAGGTGCATCTCATCCAAATGGCCAGGGAACTTCTACTGTGTGAATACATTTCTCAAATATGAGAAATAAACACAAATGGAAAATATTATCAATCAAATGGGTATTTCTAAATGCTACTGGGATACCTGACAGCCCTCAGCTACCAGCATCCTACAGAAATGTGAAGTGCTGCATGATTGCGAATGAGAAGCAGCACGAGGACAAAAGGGCACATAACCTAACTTTCAGGATCAGAAATTTTCATCTGTGATCCCTGGGGGGAATTTCAGGGTAAATATTTCATGACAAGGGTTGGGCTTGTGAGTATTTGTCATGTGCATTTTTCCTGGGGAGAGGATCTATAAATTTCTCCAGACTCACAGAGATCTGTGACCCCCAAAGACTAGAAGCATCTACCAACCCTTTCTGCTGCTGTTCCTGTTTTATTTAGGGTGTCAGCTACATAGCTACACAGGAAGACCCCTGGCTTTGACTGTAAACAAGTTGGTGTTGACAGAGAAAATGGTCAAAGCTCTTGCGCAGATAGTCAGCAACTGGAAACTGCTCAGCCAGAGAATGAAAAGAGGCATTTAGCTAAAGGGAACTGAGAAACTGCTGGGCTTTAGCTTGAGCCGGTAGCCTTGAGAGGGAAAAATAGCTTGATCAGAAAAGAACAGGGAGCCAACTTGGGGACCAGAGAGTCTTAGGCAAGAGGAACTTGTGAGCAACAGTATGAGACAGGAAAAAGAATACAGGCTTTGGAACCAGGCAGGGCTCCACCTAAATCCTAGCCATGTGGCCCAGAGACAGTGATGGTGATGATAACGACAATGACAATGACAACTGTATCTGCAATATGCCGTTATTTACTGACAGCATGATGTCTAACACACAGTAATCAAGCACTTAGGTACTTACAAAATAGCATATGCTATTTCATTTAAATTTCACAGCAGCTCTATAAACTCTCTCTATATTATCTCCACTTTCTAGATCTGGAAAAAGAAAGTTAAAGAGATTAAGTGGCATTCCCAAGGACCACAGCTAGTTGGGACTCAACCTGGGTCTGCTCAGCTCTAAGTCCATACTGTTAACTACTCAGCTCTACTGCATTGCCCAGCCTCAGCTTCCTCGTCTGTGGAAGGAAGGAAGGAAGGAAGGAAGGAAGGAAGGAAGGAAAGTAATCCTCACTGCTGCAGACTTGTAGCAACTAGACAGAACACATGTGAAGGGTGCCCAGCACACAGGAAGCTCTCCAATACAGCTGCTCCTGTCTTCCCTATATCACAGGGACCTCTGGAAGGGAGAGGAGAGGTGGGAGGTGAGCATCTGATATACAGAAGGTACAGCATTTCACTTCACAGGACTCAGGAAATATCACTGGCATCTGGACCAAGGCTTAAGAGACTGGGATGATAAACCCCCCATTAGGCACACAGAGGAACACTTCAGCAAGGTGGGTAAGAATGTATTTACTCAGAGGCAAAAGGATTTTCATCAAAACTTGGAAAGGATTAAATTATAAGAAGGAGGAATAATTCAAGTCCGGAAAGTAAGTCTCAAAAAAGCAGCACTAGACAGCATGGCCACGCCCAGACCAGGAGTGTGTGCGCACCCATGGCCTGACTGCCTGGGACTGCAGGGGGCAAGGCTTGCTTCTGGGCATGTTAAGAGAAGCAGATGTTGAATCCCTGGTTATCAGTGAGCCTGGCCTGGAACCTGGGCAGAGACTAAAAAAAAAAAGAAAGGAGGAAAAGAAAACAGGGATAATTTGTTACAGCAAGTCAGCTCTGGAGTCAAATATGGAGAAATGTAGCCGCTACAAGAAAGAACTCCTTCATGTGAAGATCAAGGGGCCTATCTGCAGGAGGAAGAGCCACACTTATTGATTCCACCACTTTGACCCCACTCTTCTTGAAAGATCGAGTGGGGGAGGCTGCAGGGCAGCTCCCAGTGCTCCTTGGAGCACCAATAGCACTGCACAGACATGCACCCCAGGGCTTATGTTTGCTTGTGAGAAAAGCGTCCCAAGTAGGGCCAGCTTAGCCCTCCTGCTGTTTTTATAAAGGAATCACTACACCAAGTTATACTAAGAGGTCTTCAGGTCCTATCATCTTCCCCCTCATCTCTCCTGTAGCACAGGCTCGGCATCAATTTCCTAGACCATTTTAACAGCCTCTCAAGTAGTTCTGCTGCCTCGCTCCCACAGACCAGCCCCCGCACTGCCACCAGCTGGCTTTCTAAAATAAAAGTGCTGACCACGTCACTCACCTCCTGAGAGATGTCTACTAGATTTGCAATGCCTATGGAATAAATCCCAAAGTCTTAGCTTGCACGCAGGCATGCGCTAACTCATTCATTTGTTCATCACCCATCTAATGTTTCATGATCACCATCTATGTGCCACGCTCAGTTTCAGGCTCTGGAGTGGTGTGTGCAATGGATAAGACCAGGCCCCTCCTTGTGGATTTACATCCAAGTGAAGTTAAACAGTGAACAAGAGGACAGGTATATAATATAAAGTCAGGTAGTGATTGGTGCTAGTGAAGAAAAATAAAGCACGGCAAAAGAACAGAGTGTTTGCTGAGGTTGGCGACAGAGGGGTGCTTCTGGTAGACAGGTGAGAGATAGCACTTAAGCAGACCAGAGTGGAGTGAGGGTAAGCCAGGCAAAGATGTGCGGGAAAGAGCAATGAAGGCTGAGGAGAGCAAGCGCAAAGGCCCAGGGCAAGAAAGAGGAGCAGCAAGAAAGGCAGAGTGGCTGAAGTGGAGTAAGCAAAGCAGCGAGTGCTGACAGAGAAACAGAGACGTGAAGGGGGCTGGCAGCCATAGCCAGAAGTTCAGAATCTACTCCAAGGATGCCAGGAAGCCACTAGAGTTCTGAGGAAGAAAGTGATAAGCACTTCTCTTCTTTGGAAAAGCTGGCTTCGCCTTTTGGGGAATGAGGCCAGAGGGAAGTGGAGAGACCCACCGAGAGCAAGAGGTTGATATGAGGTGGAGAGGAGCGGTAGCTTTTGGGGTGTGCTGTGAAGGGAGTGTCGTCAAGAATTGCACTCAGGCAGCGTGGGGGAATGAAGGAAGAGCAGTATCACTGATGAGGCCTTCATTTCAGGCCTGGGTGGTGTCACATAAGATGGGGAAAATTGTGGAGCAGAAAGGTTATTTTTTCTTTTTAAGAACAAATTAAGAGTTCTGCTTAGGTATGTTGGGTCTGCGTTCCCGTGACACCTGGCAGTATAGCTGTGAAGTGGGCAGTGGGTTTGTGAGTTGAGGGCTCAAGAAGAAGGCTCAGGCTGGGGCTTGTCAGTGTATGGGTGACCACCATAGTGGCAACTTGGGTTCCACCGCTTGGCCCCCACTGCAGACATGTAACAAGTTGTCACCTTTTACCAGGACTCTGGCCTCTATCCTGTGGTCCCTTCTGCTTGGAGTGCTCTTCTTGGACTTCTACAGCTGGCAGAATGCTCCTCATCTTTAACACTCACTCAAAAATCATCTTTTCTCTATAAGGCTCTCTCTGACTCCCTAAGAGACAGCCAGAGTCCCCTTCTCTTCTCTCATAGCAGCCTAGTGCATATCTCCGTGATGGCGCAGCCCACGTGCCACCTGAGCCACTTACCCCTTTCCTGCCTAGGGCAGTGGCTGTAAGCCTAGCTTATGTCACCTAACATGAAGCCTGCGCATGGCCAACATAACTAAATGAATGGAGTCGTCCTCTCTGCAAAGAAGAACGAAAGAAATGACATATGTGCAAACTGACTCACACTGCAGCTGCTGTCTGCAAGAGAAAAAAGGTGAAAAAAAAAAAGTAAGGCGCCGTCCACACTGAGGCACTAATGAAGCTCAATGGGGTAGAATGACATCTTCCCTGGAGGAGCTGCTTAACAATAAAAAAGAGCTTCGAGAATCTAAGAGTTGAGCAGATATCTCAGGGCATGATGGGACATCATGAGCTCTGCATCTGATGCAGGTGTTTCGGGTTTGAACTACAGAAACACCCACTGAGTGCAAAACCAACACGCCAGGAGTCAGAGGCAGAGGGAAGGAAGCCGGCATCCTTTCTCATTTAATCTGGAGAGCAATCTAGGAAGCAGGGCCTATCAGCCCTCCTTCACAGATGAGGACAAGGAGTACCAGAGAGGAAGGTGATTCACCCAAGTTCACAGAGTTGGGAAATACAGATTCACAGCCAGGTCCACCAGTCACCAACATCTGCATTCGTTCAACACATTCCAAAGCCTCACTCCATGACACAGGGTCCTCTAGCGTGCAAGATCCTGTGGACCATGAGGTCCCACACTGCACCATAGAAACATGGTTCTGGTGAGGGGCTGTGATTTGCCCATGGTTACTGAGATGTCACCAGAAGAACAGAGGCTTGGAACACTGGCTGCATTCTTTTAATGGGCAGAGACAAAGCAAAGCATACCATTTTAACAGTCTGACCTGTCTGCTAACAAATATCTTACAAATAAAAGTGAGAGGAAAGGGAAATAGTGTTTTTTGTTTGTTTGTTTGTTAACTATGATGCTGTGTGATTCAGGTAACTAGGCAGCTGTCACTGCACCTAGTGGATTACAAAACCAACAGCATGGATCACACTGACCGGTGGATGGAAGTTCTCTCATGCACTTACACAAAGGTTTGTTGCCCACCTACTGTGTGCAGGACACTCAGCAAGGCAGCAAAGGATAAGAAAAAGAGTCCTGGAATTGAACTGTGGCTCCCTGACTTACGACTGTGTAATAAGTATATTAACCTAAGCCTCAGTTTCCTCATCTATCCAAAAGAACGCATGGCCCATTTCACAAAGCTGTTCTGATGTCCTGAGGACTAGTGGGATGACATATATGCCTGGCATGCAGCAAACATCTAATGCAGCAAACATCTAATCATCACTGAACAAGCAAAGAACTTATGTATACTGTAGAAAAAGGAATGGAAAAAAGAGCTATATCCAAGCTCTTGTAAAGTCTTAGTAGGAGAAAATAGCATCCTCTGAGGACTTAGTGGAAGCATAAAGAAATTCTTTAAGAAATTTTTAGTTGCTGAGTATTTTAAGGCGGGGTAGGAGAAGGGAAAAGCAGAGTGAGAGAAAAAGGAAAGTGAAAAGAGAAGAGCTGAATTTGAATATATCAGTGTGTTGGCAAGAGTCAAAAGAAGTTAACATGTATATAAAAAAAGAATGTTACTGCTGGTGGCGCAGGAGGCTGAGGCAGGAGAATTGTGAGTTCAAGGTCAGTCTCAGCAATTTAGCAATGCCCTAAGCAACTCAGCAAGACCCAGTCTCTAAATAAAATATAAAAAAGGGCTGGAGATGTGGCTCTGAGGTTAAGCGCCCCTGGCTTCAATCCCCAGTACAACAAAACAAAACAAAACAAAATAAAACAACAACAACAACAACAAAAAACACCCAACAAAACAAAACAAAAAAAAAAAGAAAAAACAAAACAAAAACAATGTTCCTTTATCACTGATGGATAGAACTACCTCTTAGTTATTTATGGTTTATTTTCTCTGCTCAACATCCCCTCTTCGCTTGATGATCTTTTCCACCCTACCCTATCTAGAGGATTAATGTTTTCCTATTAATCAATTCCTATTATTGTGCTCTCTACACTGTCTCTGCCTTTTGGGCTTTCTCTATGAAATACTGAGCTCCTGAGAATATGAATTGAGTACTCAAGGGGTAACCTTCCTCTCACCCCAAGAGACCTCGCCAGTAGCCACCAGCTTAGAGAATCCCCAGAGAAGAAAGACCCTTCTCTGTACTTCAGGAAGTTGAGACAGGACTCACACTATAGAGTGTTAATTCTGTGGTGAACATCTGAAACACCCCTTTTCAAATATAAACATTCCTCCAGTTGCTCCTGTGGTAGAAATACTGTCCCTATTTTGTAGAAGGGAGCACTGAGGCTCAGAGAGGTGAGGTCACCAACCGAAGGGTCACGCTGCTAGTGAAAATGATGAAGTCAGGATTTGAACCAGGGTCTGACTCCAAATCCCTTTCCTCTGGACCAGAATGCCCAGTGTGGTTCGAACAAAGCTGATAGCACCCAGAAGATCTAGGCATCAAATCTACTGCAGCCTCATAAAGAAGGTTAGTTCTGAGGAGCTGTGGCTAAACAAAGGGCAAACACCATCTCAGAGAAGCAGACAGAAGGCCTCCAGAGAAGATGGAATTCAAAATGTCACATGCAGTTAGTGATGAAGGAACCATCTCTCATCTGTCCTTTCTGTGGAAAAGCAGAAAGCCTAGGCCAGGAGCTCTCAGTCATGTGAGATCAGTAAGGGCCTCTGACCAAGAATTTTCAGATCCTTCCTGAAAGCTTTGAAAACATGAACGTAAATGTTAGCATTTCTAGGAGAAAGCTGCAAACAAAAGTGGCCACAGGAAGTCTGGAAACATCACTTCCCTTTCTTTTCCCCATCACCAGCTCAGTAAAGGAGACTTTGTCTCGGCCACACAGCACTACTTGTGAGTCCCTGCTCTCCAGGTCTCTTGTGCCTAACGTCTGGCCCTCCCAGGTCCTTTCCAATGATGACTCTGCTGAGGTGCTGATGGCTCAGGCCTTGTTGGGAAGGATCAGTCAGATCCGTGATGGTAGGAAAATGGAAGCCATGATTTGGCTATTATTCTTCCAAAGTCTACTTGGCATAAATGGTATCCTTAGGTAATTAATAATTGATTACAACATTTATGAAACATTTTTGTCACCTTGCAGGATGATAACCATCACTAATGTGAAGATATGAAATCATTTAGTTAAATCCACCAATTCATATATTTTGAATGTTTCTCTAAGACAAATAATGTCATTTTATGGCATATTTGTGAGTTTTAAAACTTTCTTTTTGTGTATGTTTTGAAGCCACAATAGTCCTGGGAATTGGCACAGCCTTTCTGGAGGGTGATTTAGCAATATTGATTCAAATTTTAAATGGTAGGTGGATTAAGCCAAAAGCCCCTCTTCTAGGATCTATATCATAGAAAATCTTGTGCAAAAAAGTTCACAGGTATGTGCAAAAATTTCTACAACAGACATGGCTGTGATGGCAAAAGATCAGAAACAACTTCAGTGTCTACCAATACTGGGATGATTAAATAAACTTAATACATCTACAACTGGAGTACAACTGTAAAAAAAAAATACACATTTACATATCAATTTGGAAATATCAATATAAAAATTTAAAGTTGTAAAAAGAAAGTTACAGAATAGTATGCATAGATTCCATTTTTATAAAAAAGTAAAACCATGTACGTTAGGGATAAGGGCAGAGTGTAAGTTGGGGAACAGGAGCATGTCCAGAAATATATAAACAACAAAGTCTTGAAAGTGGTTAGTTTTGGGGAATATTTGAAAATGGGGGTCACAGAAGGCTTTCTTGTTTAGTTAACACATTTCAGAGTTGTTTGAATTGTTATAGCATGTTCAAGAAATATAAAAATATAATTATCAGTTCTTAAGAGCTCATGGAAAAATGACAATTTTTAAAGACTTCCCCTGGAGTGAGCCCGTTGGAAGCTGCTCTACCCTCTGAGCATGACAGCAGGCTGCTCTCTGGCTGGAAGGGGTTCCAGTCTGTCTAAGGAAACACTGCAGAAGGAAAAGAGAATCTCACATCCCTCACCTACTTCCATTTTGCCAAATTATAACTAATTTAATGAGAATGTAAAAAAAAATAACTGTCTAATATTTTTCAAAATCACATTGGATTAAAGCAATTCACTTTGTTTACAACCTCCCTTAAACAGTGGCTATCAACATTTATATTCTGCATTATCCAACATTTTGTGTTGACATAAAAGCCTTAATAAAGATTAAAGAATTCCTAATGATGAAATTCCACTAAATTGGATTTAGTAGGAGAAAGGTAACCCTACTAAATCCAAGAAAGCCTAAAATACTGCGGCAACTTGGGTTATCATATGAATGATAACTTAACATGTAAAATAACTTTCCTATCTGTGATCAAAGTTGCTGATGAAAATAATGTGAAACTTATTATGCACAGTAGCTTAGGGGCTATAAACTCAATTACCCACAGGCCATGCCATCATGCAAGGCACAAAGAGACTGTGCAGGGCAAAGGCAGAGGGAACCACTCTTCAACGTGGCCACAGGAAGATAGACCCAGAGATGCCAGACTGATCAATCTCCCATGAAGAGCTATGAACCTGGATTTTTACACAAAACCTACCAATTTTTTAAATGTTAGCTGCTAATTCAGAGGTTGTAGAACACATGAACACTGAACAAAATACATCTGCAGACCAGATGCATCCCATCAATGGGGTGTTCTCAACCTGAGCCTGAGGGTATCTACTTTTTCTTAAATAACTAATTTTGTTTCATTTTACTCTTAGAAAGATGGGGTAGGACAGGGAAATGTCCAGTCTTACACGGAGAGAAGAAAGAAGAAAGTCAAGCAATTGTTCTTAAGAAAATATTTCTAAGATACTTGTGAAAACAATGGTAGCAATCTATGTTACATTTGGAAGAAAACTGTTTACACTTATTTACCTATACCAGGCACACAACTTAGTGTATTTATTTTGTGTGTGTGTGTGTATGGGGGTGGGGATGGTCATAGTATTTTTATTTGTAATAGGCAAAAACTGGAATCAATTCAAATGTCCAACAGCAAATGGCACCCTACTGTGACAGCAGAAATTTTCAGTTCCAGAGTAAAGAGTAACTCAGGCCACTGCTCCCAACTTGCTGACAATGAACCTATAAAAACTTACTATTACCCATTAAATGTTTATCATAAAAATCTTTAAATAATAGCATCAACCACTGCAGTGTTCTTCTCTGCCAGGTGCTGTCCAGGCATTTGGCACCCTGGATCACCAATGTGGGTCACACAGCCACTGGGAAAGATTCCAACAAAGGCCTGTCTGACAAACCTCCCTCAGCAACAAAAAAGAAAAACAACAGAGAACTTAGACTCAACATCATAAAATTGGGATTATCCATTTTTTCCAAAGCCAAAACAACAACAGATATATATTTGTGCTAATAATATCTGGACATAATCTGTGATTCACAAAGCTCTTCCCTTATCTGCCATCTCACTTACTCACTAGGCCTTTTAACTGTGCATCCTAAGCTTTATCTCTTGTCCAGTCTTACATTATTACCAACAATAATACTTTTAAAAACAATAGCGATGACAACAGATACTAGGTATTTGGTATTTTCTACATGTCAGGCACGGTGCTAAGCACATTTTCATTTCCTTCAAACAAAAACTTAATAAAGGTCATTCCTCCTATTTCATTTGCAGATGAGGACCCCCAGGGCTTAGAGAGCCTGGTGATGTGCCTTGGGCCCTGTGCTGGTGTCTATAGCTGATGTTCTGAAGTGGATCTGCCTCCAGAACCAAGTGCCCTTTGAAGGAGATGTCTCGGGGGCATCTGTGCTTTAAGCCCATCTCAGTTTGTTGCTGGCAAATGTCCTTAGGGCCTAGCTAACATTCCTTCCCCCATTGTCCACTTTCCCCACTTGGTCAGAAGCCATTTTTAAGTTTTTATTTTTCCCACTCAAAAACAGGGTGAGTCATTTGGAGCTCAGCCAGGCTGCCCTTAGAGGGCCCTGGTGGCCTGGTGAGGTGCCCTGGGAAACCTGGCTCCCCCTGCTGCCCAGTCCCTGCCCAGTCGTCTGGAGTCTAGAGAGGGTTTTCACATCATTGTGATCTAAACAGTCACAGGGATCTGATAGGCACAAAAAGCTGGTGAAGAGGTCACTGAGATACCAAAGTCAGGAGTGGGGTGGGGAAAGGTGTTCTTGGATTGGGAGAGGAGAAAATATTTATTTAGCCAAGAGCTATTATATTTCTATTATCCCTAGTGGCACATTAGAGAAGGAAATACAGCAAGGTGATAAATGATGCAAGTAAAAACATCATGCAAGATAAACACACAAACACCTACACACTGCATCGTGGAGCAACTGCTCCTAAGGAAATTACTTCTGGTTCTCCCTTACCCCTTCGGTAGAGACCTGAGCCCTGGATGTCCAGATAACTGCCCTGCCACAGAGACCACAGGCCAGGGCTGGTCTGATCTTGACAGGCTCTGGAAGGACAAGGATGGCAGGTACAAAGGTCATTATGACCCGCCACTGTCAGTCATCCTCAGAGTGTGTGAAAGTCCAGATACCAAAGGAGGAGCAGCTGGCTCTGTCCTGGGAGACAAAAGGGTCCATTTCCTTACAGATGGGCAACAAGGGGCTTGCAGGGTAGTGAAAAGAGCAAAGGGAGTGGGAAGAAAGGACAGAGCCCACCATGGCACAGATGTTTCCTTACCATTGCGAGCCCTGATGCAGGAACCAAGTGAGGCTGAGGGTTAATCCCCAGGCACACATTCACGAGAGTCCAAGAAGTGGGGGTCTGGGGTGGCTCTTCTATGGCCATTGCCTAGACTCCCATGATAAAAGAGCATGGGTGAGTAGGTGGTTCCCTAAGGCTGTCAGTCAACCCTGTGGGGCACCTACTTAGAGTCATGGGTACTCTTATCATCCCAGGACTTACAGGGGCTGCCAGCAGGGAACAAACATTCTTTAATAACCACACAAATAAATGCAAATATAAGATGACCTTTGTGATGAGCGCTAGGGATGTGCAGGAGGACAGGCTGCTGGGATGTGTGGCAGAGGGTCTTTAGGGTATGAGTGAAGATCATGCACCTGTAGGCCAGCACCTGGGACCAGCCCCTGATTTGCCAGAGATTTCATTGGGTGGGGCCCTTGTCTTCTCATATGGTGTCTTTGTGATAATAACAACACTCCTCCACCCACCATCATCTACCAAACCCCTAATATGAAGTAGTTAACCACCAAGCACTTTGACAGTAAGCATTCCACCAGCAGCAGGTAATCATGTTGGGAAGGTGAGGCTGAGACCCGGCCTTCCTATCAGGGAAGTCAAGGGAGGCTACCACCAAATCAGCTGAGATCTGAGGGGTAATCAGGTATGAGCCAGGCAAACCCGGAAAAAGCTTTCTATGCAGAGGAAACAGCTGTGGGAAGTCCCTTGCAAGGGAAGGCAGCATCAGAAGAATTTCCAGGCAAGAAAAGCTGGGCTCCTAGTCAGCAGGACCCTCCATATGAGATGAGTCTTTTGGAAGGCCTTCCCAGCTTACTGTAAGCCCCTGAATAAAAGCCGTGATCTTGGCACAAGTTCTGTTGCAGAACAGGAAGTGAAGGAGACAACCAAGATGAATGCTTCCAATGAAAATGTGAATTTATTTTCCACAATCTTGGTGTATGTGCTAGCTCCCATGGGAAATGAGGACACTGACCAGGGATCCCTGGATCAGAACCCCTTCCTACTCATGCTACTCCTCAGTGCACATTCACTGTGGACTTTAAAAGGTTCCAAACAAAGATAAAGATGCCCTTGGTGTCCCCCGCCTCAGAGGACAACTAGGAATCCTGATCCTCCAGCCCAAACTGCATTCTATGTTGGGGGCAGGGAGGGGGGGTCTATCAGAGATTGATAAGAATTAATATTTTAGCTAATTTAGGAAATCTTGGATTTGTCTAAAACCAAGGCAGGTGGACCTCATTCCTGAGAATTCCTTGATGGATTATTTTTCATTTTGAATCGCAATTATTATTCTATCAACATAGGAGCAATAAATAAATAAATAAATTTTTAAGAAGTCAGAGGCAAAGAATATAGGGAAGTGACATTCCAGAGGTCTCAGCATGCTGGGAGACACAACAGGTAGCCACAAGCACAAATGTAGAATGACCTGCCCTGCCCTCAAAGATGAGAAGAGGTTTAGCCCCATCAAACTCAATGGCCACTGAACTTCCAAATCCAAGTGTATCTGATTGCATTTTAAATCTGTTGTTTGGCTGTACAAACAGACTTTGCTATCTTCACTCTTTCAACAAATACTTCCTGAGCCAGGTGCACTAGGCTGGCACTGGGAACAGAGAGATTGTGTGTGTGTGTGTGTGTGTGTGTGTGTGTTTTCTCCATTCTTAAGGAGCTCAGTTTACTGAGAATTACAGATAAGAAAGTCAACAGCTACACTGATAAGTGCTTTGTAACAGCCCTGCAGGGTGTTCTGGGAGGCAGGAGGAAGGTCATCTCCAGGTTGTGGGAGGAATATACAGGAGAGCTGGAGGAAAATGGAACTCAGTCACCTGGATGAGGAGCAGGGGTCAGGTGGTTCCCAGGAGAGGACCTAGCACTGGCAAAGCCACCAGAGCTGATGGCTGTTGGTGGCTGGGCTGAAGCTGGAAATGTGGGTTAGGGAAAAAGTGGAATGAGGAAGGTGGCCAAAAGCCAGGTTATAAAAAAGCTCACAGAAGGGGATTTGGCTTTTATTCTGTAAGAACCGGAGCCCTTAGAGAGTCTTAAATAGAAGAAAACCATGATGAGATAGGTGAGTTAGAAACAACATGTTGACAAGAGTGTGTGGTGGAATGAAGGAGGATAAAGATGGGCAGGATGACCAATGGAGGAGCTACTGTAAAAAAACAAACAACAACAACAACAAATATATATATAATACATGAATATATATATGTATGTGAGTGTGTATATATCTATTTATCTTCAAATAATGAATCCTAAACAAAGGAGTTGGGGGAGAAAAGAAAAATGACTCCAAAAAATCAGAAGAAGGACTTTTCAGGACATAGTACTCAGTGGAATATGACAGACGGGGGGAAGGACAAGTCATGGATGATTCCTGAAGTAGAGTCAACTGAAGGGGCACAGACCAAGGCCAGCACCTTGGGGAGCAAGGCAGAGGGGGCACTTAGGGTAGGGCAGGGAGGAGACTGAGGTACGGGTCCTGGGTGAGGTTCTGACTCTGAGGCAGGCCAGTGAGGCTGCAGGGCAGAGAGAGCAATTGATGAGTTCACCCAGGAAACACCAGGGAGGACCTAAGAGGGACCAAGCTAAGGACAAAGAAGACAGAACAGGCCAAGCAAGCCTCAGAGGTCAGGGTCTATGAGGTTGGAGGAGAACCAGAAGACAGCAGATCAAGCCACACAGGAAGGCCAAAGATGAGGCCTCAGGGGGGAGCCCTGTTTGGAGGGAACAGTTGGAAAAAAGGAAAAGTTGAGGGCTCAGCTGAGAAAGCTGTAGTCACTCCAGAGGTTCCTGTTTCCCCCAACATGCGTGCTGCTGTCTGGCTCCACTGGTCAGAGAGGCCTTTCCTGACCACCTCCCAGCTCCATGGGTCTCATTGCTCTCCACCCCACACCAACTCCTCTGGCCCCCGTGGGGTGGGCTTGAGGTCACATTACACATCTCATCTACCTAGGGTGTCTGCCTCCTGACAACAGACCTGGTCCTGTGTCACCTCTGCAACTGCGGAACTGAGAGCAGTGCCTGGCACACAAAGGCTGAGCACCGAGTCCTAAGTTACCTGATTCATTAGAAGCAACAGATAAATTAGTGAACGTACACACTCCATGTTCAATTCTGCTCTAGGCACTAGGGATGCAGTGAGACGACCTAACAAGACCTTGCCTCTGAGGCTTGAAGTTGGAGATGAGCTTAGAAAAACAGCAAGTATTTAAACAAACAAACAAACAAAAAACCACATTGCAATTGCCATAGAGTTAGGGTTGGAATCTGCCTCTCAAGCCTTCTAACGACATTTGCTGTCCAAGCCCATCTTCCACTTTCACCAAATTGAAGGACATTTTGGCTTCTTTCACCCTTTAAAAGACTCTTAGGATGTGGAAACACCCACTATGGCCTCTCAATTTTTAACCTGAAGAGCTCGATCTACCTCTACGTAAGTGGGAGGAGATATTCCAGACTTAGGTGACATAAAACAGGGAATGCCATAAACCAGGGGTCATATAGAACTATGTTCAAATCCCTGTGACCTTGGGCCAGTTATTCAACCTCTTAATGACTTGATTTCCTTACTGCTGAAATGGGAACACTAAATCTCCCATCATAGGTCATTGTAAAGATGAAATAAAATGACACACACAGAGCACTTAGCACTGTACTTGGTACACAACGAGTGTTTCATCAACAGTGCCGCAACAGTTAACCTACTATACCAACAGTTAACACATTGCTTTTACTGTTAGGTATCCAACTGCTGAATTCAAAAACTACTTAGAATTCAAACCACAGAATGTACCCTTGAAAAACTCAGCACAAATTGATACATCATTGAATGACTTGATGAATTGTCTCAAATCCCCTGTACTTTTAAGTACTCTACAGTAAGAAGTTTTATATGAATTTTTGGTCCACTCCATTGTTTCCTCCAGTTTGTGTAAATGCAACTATTTACCCAACAGATCACATCTTGTCTCATGGCAAAAGTCCAAACATGGGCCAAATTCCATGGTGCAAGTTGTAGCAGAGTTATGAACACCACACCTCAAAGGGAGCCTTAAGAACACAATCACAAGCCCAGTGTACACACAAACTCCAAACATAGCTTGGCTCCAAAGAAGGCAATAAGAACTGGTCACAGCATGTTCTGCCTGCCTCCAAAGGGAAGAAATGTCACTCTGACATGCAAACACTTAAATCTTACATGTCTACCTTCTTTGACTTCCCCAATCTCCATGAGTGGTATATTTTAGAAATATCTCCATTCTTTATCTCTCAGTGATGTCTGACCCCATGCAAGCTGGCTTCTTCCCCTCTCATGACATGACAGTCCTCAAGGCACAAATTCAGCACTTTTCCTTCAGATCCCTTCTGTCTGGTCTCTGTTGTCCCAACCTCTTCCATTCTTGAGACTCTCTCCTCCAGGGCCTCTGGGTCTCTTCCACCCTCTTCCTCCCATCCTGAAGTTATGCACATTTCCCCAGAGTCAGCCTTCTGCTCATCTTGGAGACAACTTATTTAAAACTATGGCTTCCATCTGAATATCCAGACTTCACCTTCTCAGTCTAGGCTTCAATCCTGCATTTGTGGTTATCTACTGGACATTCCCTATGGATCAATCCTGATATCCTTAATTCAACACATCTAAAGCCAGATGCATCTACCACCCCTTTCCAACCCCAACATCCACACTTCTGTCAACGATACCATTGTGAACCCAACTAAATTTAAATTTTCATCTTCTTTGACTCCTGTCTTTAAAAAGATTGAAAATGCGATTGGTTGCTCCTTGACAACATCTCTTCTATAGTTCATTTAATCTCATTACTATTAGCCATATGTCCTCATGTAGGGATTGCTGCTATTGCTTTCTAACAGAGCCCCATGCCTCTTGCCCAGCTACCAAGTGAATGTTTCTAAAACATCACCTCAGTTGTTTTACTTCTTTGCTCAAAATAACTTAGATGGGTTCCTACTGCCTTCAGGATAAAGTCTAAGTGCCTTAGCCTGGCACTCAGGGTCTAGAAAGGAGTTGACAAACTACAGCATGCAGGCCAAACCCAGACCACCATCTGATTCTCTAAAGTTTTGCTGGAATGAACTCATACCCATTCATTTACATATCATCTATGGCTGCTTTCATTCCACTAAAGCAGAGCTGAATAGCTATAACAGGAAGCCAGAAATATTTAGCATATGGTTCTTTATAAAAAAAAAAAAAAAATATATATATATATATATATATATATATATATAGAGATATGAATGACTGGGGTTGTAACTCNAATATATATATATATATATATATATATATATATAGAGAGAGAGAGAGAGAGAGAGAGAGAGACAGAGAGACAGACTGTGGGCTAGAGTAATCATATGCCAGTAGATCCTGCCAAAGTCCTTGCCCATGACTCCTTTGCATGAAGCTTTTGCTCCTTTGGGTCCATCGCTGAGCTCACTTTCTTCATGTCCTACACACATGTTCTCAAGCTCTGAAAATTTTAACCCACTCTTCCCTGGATATTTTCCAAACTACTTTTATTTTCAAAACAAAACCAAAGCTCTGCCTCTCTATGACGACAACTGTATTTGTCCCTTGTAACCCTGGATTATCCTTACCTCCAGCCTCCCTCTCTGCATCTACCACAGAAACCTACAGAAAGATTCCACTTCTCCTGTGTATACTTTTCACCTATTCTATAGGTTTCTCTAGGGTTCAGGCTTGGGAACTTCTGTAGAGCACCTACCTGCTAATGATACCTGCCTTGCCTTTCATGCCAAATTGCAATTCTCAATCGCATAATTTGGTAAGAAGGGATCAAACAAACTTACCAATGAAGGCCTAGGATTCCACATTTGAGTAGTCGAGGTTGGATCCAAAAGCATACACTCTAGCCCACACCACCTAAAAGCCAATGAAATAGAAAGTTTAGCTTTTAAAGAAAATATTTAGACATTTTCTTTACATTCACAATGTGCATTAAGTTTTGAATGACCATTCTCCTAGGGTGCCCATGTTTGTTTCTTTGCCTAGAAAAATCCCTACTTATTCTTCAAATTTATTACATAGTTGTTCCATGGAAGCCTCCTGGGTGTCCCAGGCAGGCCAAGTAGCCCCTCCTCTCAATTCCCATTGAACTCTGGTAACACACGTGGTAAAACACATGGCATAATTTCTTGTTTAGAAATGAGGGTCTCTAGATTACAGACTTTCCAAGACAAGAGGCCTGTTTAATTCACCCAACCCCTTATCCCTACTGTCCAGAATACCAAAGGCATTTAAATGGTCCTCAATAAGTATTTGTTTTTTTTTTTTAAAAAAAAAAGTGGAAAAATAACCTACTCAATTCATTATTAACACATGCTTGGGTAGCTAAGCTTCTGTTAGGCCACAATTTTCACCACAGAAATGCATGCAGGTCTCAATCCTGTTGCTTTAAATAGGCAACAGTTTACCAGGAAGGATTAAAGAGATCACTCTAAACACACACCTTTTTAATGACACTCCCCTGGGCAGAAACCTTCAGAGGCTCCCAGAATCTAAGGTCAGCCCAACTCCATAGCCGGAATACTAGGCCTGCACCAACTGGCCTGCCCTGACTTTGCAGCCTCATCTGGCCTGGGTTCCCCAGGGGACCCTACCACCAGACAGGTAGAACTGGTAATCAGTCTCCAAACACACAGTCCCCTCTCAGCATTCCCTCTAGTTGGATGTCTTCTCCACTTTCCTCCACACTATCTCCATCTACTGATCCCATTCATTTCAAACATCATATCCCAAATCAAGTTCGTGGTTGCGGGGAGGGAAGAAAAGTGCATTTTTCCTTGCCAATTTTTTATTGTGGCAAAATACACATAACATAAAATTTATAATCATAACCATTTTAAGGGTCAGTTTGGTGGCATTAAGTACAATTGTATTATTATACCATTACTACCACCATCTACCTCCAGAATTCTTCATCTACAAAATAGAAACTCTATATCCATTAAATAATAACTCTTTCCCAAATAAGTCCCTGGCACCCAATAAGTTTTAGTAAAATGAATGAATAAATGAATACATAAATAAATCTGACTCAATCCTCTCCACAGAAGTATTATCTTCTTCTGCACAATTCCCATGGTACAATCTTCACATTTCACATCTTGGATTTATTTTGATGAATTCTAAATGTGGTTTTTTTTTTCACAATTATATTCTTCTTCAGGGCAGGACCTATGACTTTAATAATAGGCTTAGGTCCAAAAGCATGCACTTGGCCTGTCCTCCACGTTGCTGGATCCATTGGTCATGCCTTAATCCTCCTCACCTTGCAGGTATCGACACCAGTTAATTGTTCCCTCTTGCTTGGCCACTCTCTTGATTTCAAGGATGGCTTTCTCTCTTGGTTTTACACCCACCTCTCTGGCTGTTCCTCCTCACCTCACCTCCTGTTTTGGTTGCATCCCTCACTGTCACTCCCTTAGTAATCTCACATAGGTTCATGAATTCAAATATCACTTCCTTGCTGATGATCATGCTCACTCAGATTTCTCCTCAATCTGGACCTCTCTGAACTCCTGATTTGTACACTCAGCAGCCAGTGCCAATGACAGAAGTCAACAAAATAGGAACACTCTGAGACCACTTTAGGGACCTCAAACTTAACATGCTTGACACAGATCCCTGACCTCCCTCTAGACCTGTTCCTCACAGCATCTAGTTTGAAATACCTTTTCAGTTTGAAATACCTTTCTTCCCCCAGGACATAGGTTAGAAATTGCTCCTGTTTCCTCTCTTTCTCAATCCATATCCAATCATCACCCAAACTGATTTTTACATTCAAAATATGAACATTCCTCACCATTTCCACCATTACCAGCTTAGATTTTTGCAATCGTCTCCTAACTTAGGACCCTGCTTCTACCCTCAGTGTTGTTCCTACCTCTACCCACAGTCTATTCTTACTAGAGGAGGAAATCTGTTAAAACCTGAGTCACATCATGTCATTCTTTGCTTAAATTCCTTAAAAGCCTAAAGTAGAGCTATACCCTGGGGAAGCTGTGGGACTGTAGGTCTCCAGGGCAGTATCCTTCACTCATCTATCCACTTCTCCACGGCAGTCCTGACAGTACCTCCTTTTTCTGATTTCTCAAAGAATGAAAACTTTTTTAAATAACATTTTTTAATGGACACAATACCTTTTATTTTATTTGTTTATTTTTTATGTGGTGCTGAGGATTGAACCCAGTGCCTCACGCATGCTAGACAAGCACGCTACCACTGAGCCACCACCCCAGCACCCCCCACCCCCAATGAAAACTTTTAAAAGGAAGGAACATGCAAGCAGTCAGCCTCCCTTTCCAGTTAGGGAATCACAGCAAAGAAGGTATGCGGAATCTGCCACCACTAATAACTGGTTTTCAATGATAAGGCCAGCCTTCCAGAGAATATTTATTTACCCTCTTGGTGGAGGTGAGAACCTTTCTTAAGGCCATCTCCTTCCAGCCTCTGACTGGTCACCAAGTCAGGTTTTCCAAATTGTCTCCAGACCCCCACCCTCACCCCGTCAAGTCCCCATCACCGATGCTGTGGCTAGAGGTAAAATGCAAATAGAAATACTCAGGACTAATAAGCTTAGATCTCAGAAGCTCTCCTTGGAGCCCCACTGGCAGTCTCCTAACCAGCCTGCCTACCTCCAGTCACTTATTTCCAACCAAAACCCCATATAGTGTCTGGAGTGATTTAAAAAAAAAAAAAAAAAAAAAAACCTAACGTAGTTCATAACTATTGGCCTACACAGTAAGCAAATATCTACATGTGGGTTGAGAGCTTTTGCTTTGGAGTGGTTTTTGCTAACTCTGTTTACATGAANTTATTTCCAACCAAAAACCCCCATATAGATGTCTGGTAAGTGATTTAAAAAAAAAAAAAAAAAACCTAACGTTGATCAAGTTCCCTATTTAAAATGCTACAAAGAGTTCCTGCATTGCTATAGGATAAATTCCTCAAAACCTATTACAGTAAGCCAAGGTAAAGTCTTCTTAATCTTCCCCAAATATATATATATCTTCTGCCTTTTTCCTAAAAAGATTTCTTGCCCCAACAGATGGGCCTACAATCCAGCCCACATTAAAATACTTCCATCCCTGGCAGCAGTCACTGACCCAAAGGATAGGCACATCATCCAAGTGGGCCAATCACAGCCTTCCTCTAAAACTAATAGCTAGATGCACAGAAAGGAGCTCCCCTTCACTGGGATTCTAACTGAGCCTATAGGCAGCCATGTCTCACTGGTGCCAACACACAAAGAATAAAGGGGAAAAGGCCCAAAGACAGCTAGCAGTGTCATTTCCCATTTCCAAAGTCCTGCTTCTTTTGTGAACTCCTGTAGCATCTTTCCCAGTGATGGAACCAGTAACAACCCACTTATACCTTGGCTAGAAGGCAGGAATTTTTGCCTTTTTTTTTTCCTTTGCTGAATGCCCTAAGTCTAGAACAGTTCTCAGTATATTGTAGACAAGCATTTGTTGTTGAATAAATGAATGAATAAAACAAGCCCATGGGCTCCAAGGTCAGAAAGACCTGGTTGAGACCCAGCTTTGGAATTTACTTGCTGCATAGTGTCTCTCTATTCCTTTAGGACTTGTTTTCTTTATCTGTAAAACTGGATAAATAATAGTAGCTACCTCATAGGGATTGGAAATAATTAAGGTCACGAACATAAATCCCTTCACACAGTGCCTGGTAACAGCCCAGACTCCCTGGATGCTAATGGCTATTGTTATCAACTCAAGGCCAGAGGACCAGACCAGGTTTCAGGCCCTGGCAGGGTCATCCGTAGGGTGACATTTCAAAGAAAGGAGTTGAATGGATATTTACGTGCATAAACTATTTCCAGAAGAAAATTGGCCAACACTTAGGTGGTGAGATTCAAGAGCTGCCTCAACGTTCTCTGTAAATTGCCAACGATCAGAGAAACACAACGAGGAGTGCTAGCAGGGGCGAGGAGAAGTGTGTGTGCAGTCTGCAGAAAAGCACCGCTGCTCAGAGAGCACCTCCCAAATGACGAGATACACTTTGTGCCTTTTAAGAAACAATTTTCACAGTGAAGCTCGAGAAGAGAGAGAGAGGCTTCTTACATCATGAGGACAAGGTAATAAGGCTATAAAAATGGAACTCAAATAAACCACACGCAGAGCCCACATGGGCCCAATTTTCCAGGAAAAACAGCGATTGCCACAGCACTCAGATGGGGGAAGTCACACTTGTGTCTCAGCACAGAAAACAGCTTTCAAAAGTCATTAGGCTGCAGAAAAGCCACCGGGTCTGCCAAATTAGCAGTGCCAGCTCTCACCTGCCCCCTCTGTCACACTTGCCTCCTTCCACAGATAAGAGGACAGGACAGTGATGCCCAATGGCTGTTCTTCTCCCTGAGTAAACAGCACCCATGTCAGGAAAGGCCCCCTGCCCTTCTCTCCTTGGCCCCAAACTCTCTGGGCTCACCTGCTGCAACTCTGCAGCCTGGGCCTTGCTGAGAGGCCCCCTCATGGCTCTTACTAACCTCCCCGTCCCACCTCTCCAATCCCTCTCATGGCCATTTCTGCCCCCTCTTTCAGCTCTACACCGTAAATGCTGACATTGTAAGCCTAGAAACATGGTATCTGTCCACTTTTCTGGTCTAGTGCCCATTCTTCCTCACATCAGAGGCAGGAGAGTTTCGTGGTTAGCAGCACAGATTCTGGAGCCACATAAATGGGGTCTAATCTTGGTTCTAACAGTGTGATCTTGACTGCTGATTAACCTCTACAAGTCTTAGCTTCTGTTTATAAAATGGAGATAATGATAGTGCTTCACTTGGGTCATTATATGGATTAAATGAATTAATACATATAAGGATTTAGAACTATGCCTGACACCCGTTACACCCCAATGGCTATTAGTACACATGCCCAACGTTTCCACCAAATCCCAACAGCCCCATGTCCTTCCTTCTCCATATCCTCTACTCAGAACTTTCAACTTTGCAGGGAATGTCCAGCCTCCATTTCAGTCTGTCCTTCAAGGTGTCAATAAAACCAACCACTTCCATAAAACTCTTCTCAATTTTCTTGCCCAAAATGAGATAGAATTTCTCTCTTTCCTAACAGGATGGGCCTGGTGTCTGCCAGGGCCCCTTTCTTAATCTCCCTTAAATAATCATCAGCTGTAAACTTGTTTTGCCCTTCCCACTCCCAGATCATGAGTACCGCAGGAACAAGGGGGCAATGTGTTCTTTCTCCCCAAATCTTTATGCCCTGCAACCTTATGTGGCATAAAGACTCAGTCAACATTTACTGGATTAAACTGAAATGCAAAGCCTAGAGCCACTTCATAAATAACCAGAGATTAAAACAACAGAAACAACAAAAACAGCAAATGAGCAGGTCAGAGGAGAGTTCCCTACATCCCAGAGCCTACACAGATCTCGGGTTCAAAACAGTACTGGGGGCTTAGTCAGTGACGACTGTTTGTCAGTTTTGCTCCAGTCATTTCCTAATGGTCACAAGAGCCAAATCCTTTCAGCGAGCCTGTGGACTGCCTCCACCGCTAATAGCACCTGACAAGCTCATTCTTGCTGAAGGAGATATGGTTTCTCCTCAGAAATGCTATTTATTATGCACTGTTTTAGGGCATTTCTTAAAAAATCCTTAAGAAGCAATCACTTTTTTAAAAAAAAATTCATTATTGTTTTAATCAAAGCATCAGATGCAGGGATACTGAATTCCTCAATTTTCACAGGTAGATTGCTCCTGCAGAGGATTTATTGACTTGCTTCCCCACTTAACAAATACATTATGAATTCTTGTATATACCCAGCTTTTCACTTATTCCCAATTTCACATTACTGTTACCCTGCTTCTTCATTCATGAAAAATACAACAAAGATGGTCTCCAGCATTTGAAATAAATTTAGTGCAACTTCACAACATTCCTCTTGCAAAAAGAAAATCATCTGATTCTCTATTGAATCTTGGGCCATTGCCATTAGCTAGATAAATGCCGACTTAATAAAATGATTCCATAATACACAGAGATGGCTTAATGTAGCATTAGCTGGAAGAGCAAAAATTAGAAGCCATGTAAAAGCTCCATAACAAGTTCATGGCTTATTGAAGACATTTCCTTGACTGAATACTAGGCAGCCATCTCAAATGAGCGTGGGGAAAACTAGGGGGCCTCGTAGGAAAAGGCTGAGGGTAAACAGAGTGAACAGGATGGAAACTGCAGGATCCATGCACTCATGCCATCAGGGCTGCCTCAACTGGGGCAGGTTAGGCCCGGGCTTTGAGGTCAGATGCAAGGAACATCAGGGGAAAGCTAAGAGGACCTCTCAGAAAATTGGGCCAGAGCCACAGGTAATGAGAATGCTGGATCCAAACCAAGGACCCCACTTCAGAGGACAGGAAAGGTTCCAGGAGTCAAGGTCATTTCTAGAATTCTAACCCAAAGCAGGCAAGAAGAATGGCAAGGGAATGCTCTCAGGGTTTACAGAATGAATCTCTCTCTGGATGAGAGAACAATGCTCAAACCCTCCAGACATGCATTGTCAAGCCTTGTCCTTAGCCACCTGCCTCCTGTGGGACAGCTCAACCTTTTCCAAGTTTCAGGCTAATCCTGACCCAAGGCATGAGGGATGTGACTTGCTTACTGCTCACCTGTCAGATGAAGAAAGTGAAACCCCAAGAGGCTGAGTTTCTTAGCCAAGACCTCTAATTACTCAGTACTCTAATTACTCTAATTACCCCTGTACTGTGCTAGTTCAGCTGAAACTCTGCTGCCCCTCAGAGTGCCAAGGCTGATCTCTGAGTGCAAGCCCTCTGTATGCCACTTGCAGGACCCACAAGAGAGCTCCACTCTAGAAGAAAAAAAATGACTCCAGACCTCCTTCCTATGTCCCCTGTTCCTCTTGGCACCAAACCCCACACCCTCAAAACATCCACAACGAAACCCTCCTGCCAAATACAAGAGGCAAAGCTATTACCCTGGCATTTAAGGTCCTCCCTTCAAAGGACCCCAAATTCCTAACTTCTCATACTTCCCAAGGCTCTCAGCACCTCCCCAGACTGGGCAGGAGCCTCTCTCCTACTGGTACCACCCCGAGCAGCAATGTTCTCCACCTCCAAATCCCTTTCAGAACAGATTGGGCTTTTTTCTCTCCCCAGCCTCTTCCAAGCATGCTGATCTTACTCACCTATCTCCTTGGAATGACTCCAACTCCTCAAAGCCCAAGTAACCAAAAGGCCAGACTCTCCCATGTGAACAAGTAGGCCACCCAGACATCATCCAAGGTACTCTTCTCTCCAAAATTTATTACTTACATTGTTGTCATTAAGTGTTTTAAGGGTTTATCAAACTCCTTGTGAGGAGGTACACCATTAGGTAGTGACACTGGAGACAAGCAGACAGATCAGAAGCTCATTCCACTTGCCACAGCTGTCAGTAACAAAGGCTTCTGAAGCTCCTACTGTGTGCTGATAGGTGGATGCAGGTGCCTTAGATACAAATCTAATAAGCCCAGCCTTTGCCTGGAGGAATTTAGATTCAAAAAGGAAAACATGTGAGAAAAGTCCCACTAATGCTGCATGATGAATGCCAAACAGAAAGAGGAGCACAGAGGGCAGAGGAACCAAGAACAGAGGCGGTGATGATTTAATCTGACCTGAGAAGGGGCTGTGAAGGGCTCAGAGAAAGCCACATTTGAACTTATCCCTGAAGGATAATTAACAACAACAATAAAAACAATGGCCAGCCAACATTTACCGGGTGTTTCCCACGTGCTAAGCTCTGCACCCAACACTCCACCTGCTTTAGCACAAACCCATTTACTTACTTCCTGAGTCTCTACTGAAGACACTGCTCTAGGTACTGACAATGGAGCAGTGAGTAACATAAACATCAGGGACTGTCCTCACAGTGTTAATGATCTATTGGCAACAGACAATAAACCAAATATTAAGTAAAATATATAATACATTAGATGATGACAGCTGCTAAGAGGAAAAATAAAACAGAGAACATCCAGGGGGCAGTGGGCTAGGCGATGTAATTTACAATAGGGTGACACTTAAGAAAAGACCTGAAGAAGGAGGGCAAACGAGTCATACCAGCATCCTGGGGAATAACGTTCCAGGGAGAGCAGCCAGCAGGTACAGCCTGAACAGGAAGCACACCTAGCATGTTTGAAGGACAGAAGGATTCCAATGTGGCTGGAGTGAAGCAAGAGAAGGGCAGGCAGGACCAGAAGGGACAGTCACACAAGTTGTAGACTTTGTTCGTCAGGGGTGTGGCACCACTCATCTGCACCACACTGAACTGTGCAGAACCCAGCCTGATTAACAGGTAGTGTGGCCTTGTGGGGTAGGAGTTGGAGAAGTGGTCAGAGAACTACTGGGACACTTTATGGGCCATGCTTAAATTTGGCCTTCCCTCTGAGTGAGATAGGAAGCTACTATTGAAAGGGTTCTGAGCAGAGGCCTGACCTGATCTGACCCCCACATCACAGGATTGCTGTGCAGAGAGTACTCAGGAGCAGGATGACGTTGGAAGGAGACTGCTTTGGAGACTACTCCAATAACCACACTCAACTACATGTCATGTTACCCTCACAATTCCAAGAGGTAGGTTCAATAATTGCTCTTTCACAGAAGACTAGATTGAGGTTCAAGAGGATCTGATAACCTGCTCAAGGTCACTGGGCAAGGCAGTGGCAGGGCTGCTGGACTGGGAAGCAGAGAGTAGAGCACTCCAGGGGGGAATGCAGAGTATCTGCCCTGAAGCAGGAGCTTGGGGGGGCCTGGCCTACTTGGGGAAGGGCAGGATCATGGATCAGGGGGCTGAGGCCTGGGGACAAACAGCAAGGGCAGCCAGTGAAGGCCAGTCTATGTCTTGCCCTCTCTCACACCAACAGCCACCAGCAGTGCCAGCTTGGACACCAGGCAACTGCTTCCTAACCCAGGCCCTACTCACTCTTGTCCTCCCCACATCAGTCCACAGGCAGCCAGTGGACACACGTCAGATATTTTCTTGCTCTTCACGCTCCAGTGCCTTCCCATTATGCCAGGTGCTGAGTAGATTGCAACTGATGTTGAGCCAGAGGATGACCCCTCAACCCTCCCACCATCTCCAGGCTTGTCTTGTCTCAAAACAGGGGAAGGCACCATTTCTGCCATTCCTCCTTCACAGGGGAGGCCTCCATGCTGAGGGGTATGGGGTGGGAAGACCTGCCAGCCAGGTGAGGTTCCATCAGACCAAGGCCGTGTGAAGGGAGGAAGTCATTCAAATGCACTAAGAAGCAACTTATGGGTTACACTTAAAAAATAAAATAAAATTGCACAAATTTATTTTTGTTAAATAAAAGCTTAAAAATAAAGTTGCTTACTCCAGAGAAAACTGAATGTACTTTACTCTTTATATGTGGCCACATAAAAGGAGGTCTGCGGATGTGTCTGAGTTATAAAGATTATGACAGGCATGTTCCAAATGGGAGCAATGACACCTTGAGGCCAAATAGCACCTGTGTCCCGAAAGCTCCTGACAACATTTTCATAGGGATCAAGATGGGGGTCAGAGCTGTTTAAGGCCACAGAACCACAAGCAGGAGATAAGAAGTGAAAGGCCTCCTTACGAAGGATGACCGTGAACATGAGGGGTAGACTCAACAACCATGTGCTAAATAATTAGGTGAAACCATGAGACTAAGGCTGAAACAAAACATTACAATTATGAGCCAGCAAATATTTGGGGACAAAAGAATACATTCTCCAAAGGAACATTCCCACCCCTGGGTTTGAATCCAGGCCCTCTGCAGGCCACCCTTTCTTCATATCATGGATGCAGATATGCTTTTAAAGGAAAGTACAACAACCAAAGAAAGAGTAGTAATAAGCTCCCTCCCTGCAAGGAAATTTGATTTGGGAACAAAGAGTCTTCCAGGGCCCTGGGAGAAGCATTAAATGATCACTGGATGAATGACTTATTCTCTGGTGCAAAGTCACTGTTCGTGGGTAGGAGAGGAATGAAGAAGCTCTGAAAAACAAGTGATTCCTCAGACCCCCTTCAGGAGATGAATAACTGGAAATTTTTTGGCAAATGCATCAAATAGGGACAAGATAAGTTCCAAAGGTTCTGCTCTTTTCGAAGGAAACTGGGAGGAAAGGGGCCAGAAAAGCACCATCATTCATGTTTGCAGGAAGAAAGCTTCTGAGACTCCACAGATCTGAAGGTCCTGAGGACTTCCAGAGATGGGAAATGTGAAGCGCTGGACAAATGGCCAGCCTCAACATCTGACAGGGAAGTCAAAAGAAGACTCAGTCAGGATGCTCAGTGAAATAACTTGGGTTTGTTAGCCACCAGCTTTTCTGCATTGTCTAAAGCCCAGCAGACAGAGATGAAGAAGGGTCTGTGAGTGTTGCTGATCTGATCAGAGCTTCAGAAAGGGTAGCAAAGGCAAACTATTCTCCATATGTGTGACGGCAATAGTCTGAGCCATCAGGAAAGGGACTTTGGGGGGCTGGGTAAGGGGGAAGTAAGGGGGAGTCAATTAAAAATAGTTCCCTGATGGGGGTTAAAAAAGGAGGGGGGAATCTCATGAAAACAGAGGGGGGACCAGTAAAGGAAGGGGGCCCAGGGAGGGAGGAGGAAAATTACACTGTTATATTGTATGCATGTACGAATACATAATAATGAATTCCACCATTATGTAAAATTATATTGCACCAATAAAAATATTCTTTCACTAGGCATGGTGGTGCATGCCGGTAATCCCAGAGACTTGGGAGGCTGAGGCAGGAGGACCATAATTTTCAAGCTAGCCCCAGCAATTTAAGGAGATTCTATCTCAAAATTTTAAAAATATACATATTTTTAAGGGGCTGGGGATGTAGCTTAGTGATAAGACTAAGTGATAACCCAGATTCATTTCTCAGTACAAAAAAATAATCATTAAGAGTTGGAAATAAAAGGAGAAAGTCAGAGATTGTCGTAAAGCAGAATATATTCAATCATTCAATTTCAGAATCTACTCTTGATTTGAGAATATGTCTTTCAATTTTTAAGTTTTAATTTGTCTTTTTTTGAAATAAAGGTGATTGTATAAGACAACTGTCTTTAAAGGCTCTACTTGGCACAATAAAAAATGTTATATGAATTTTTTTAAAAGAGCTGAAAATAATAGGAGAGAAAATAAAAGTGTGCATTCAGACAAAACTGCAGCATGAAATTTAGGCTTCTGTGTATAAACTGGCCCATAACTCTTCAGAAAGATGACTACTTACCTGGTACAGTTCAGGGATGAACAACTAGAGTGACCAAGAGAGCCATCTCCTGCTCATGCCCTCAGTTTTTGAATCTCCCTCTGAAGACCTTGGTCTGGCCCAGGTTGTCTGAATAGGAGAAGCTCAGTCCTCCCTAGAAGTCTTCTCAATCTCATTCCTCCCCATCAATAAACCCAGAGGATCTAAGAAAGAGCCAGGCTTTGGAATCAGAGACCTGGGTTCCTATCCCAACTCTGGCCCTTCTACTCCACTCTAAGTAGGCACTCGTCACCTCGTCCGAGGCCATTCTTACAACCTATAATTATTTTCATTGATTTTCCTTGTTACCTGCTTCTCTCCCCCCCCCCCCCGACAATGAAAGCTCCAGTCAGCCAAGACTAGGTCTGCCTGCTCATCACTGTCCCCAGAGCCAGCATCTAGAGCAGAAGCTACCATACTGAAGGACCTCAAGAGATGAAGGCACAGCTGGGAGCTATCTGGCTTCAAACACCAAGGAGTTGTCTTCAAGAGCCACACCACAGCCGGCCCTGCCAGGTGTGGGTCAACTGCTGAATGGACAGCCCAGGGTCCTCCTCAAAGTTCTGCAGCCAACCAGTGCTCCCGGCTTTCTCTGCAGTCCTAACCCCTTCTATTTGCACCATCTCACGAACACTCTCTCAGGTCACTCACCTGAGCAATGACAAAGAGGGAGGGAAGCTTCACAGGGAGAAGGACAAGGATACCAGTGAGTTCTCTTCAGTCTATAACGATGCTGGAAGGAAGAAGCTACATGAACAAAGTCATGATTGTGAACAAGAACATCAGAAATGAAAGGGGCCTGAGAGAAGCAGGGGCAGGGGCATCCAGTGCCAGCATAATGCAGTCAGGCTGCCTGTGATACATATAGCACATGATAAAGGAGAAAAAGTCACACAGTGGACAGGGACCCTGAAGAATTCATTTCTTTAAATAACTGTACTAAAGGCTGGCCAGGTTATGGAAGGATCGTTAACTTGAATACTTTCCCAACACCTTAAGAGCCTCTAGCTTGCTAGTTGCTGTGTGGAAGGGAAGCTTCCTCATCACAGGCTCCTTAATGCCTCATTCAGGAAGCAGTCTCCATAGGTCTAGGTCCACTTAAGAGTGTATATAGCCCAGGCCAGGTCACAAAAAACAGAAATTCTCGATTTGGCTTAAGAGTATTAATTTGTAAGATTAATTTTTACTACCCTTTTATGATTACAAAAGTGATATATGCAATGTTGACTACAGAGAAAGGGATGAGAATAAGATTCTACCAGGTGAGAACCACTGTTAATATTTGGCGCACTTTCCTTCTATGAATGAGATTTTTAAAAAACTGAGAATATTGTGAATATAATTTCAGTAGCTGCTTTTTCCCAGTAAAGTCCATCTAAAAATATTCCATAGAGTTCCAGGAAAGAAGTTTACTCTTAGTGAATAAATCAAACAACAAAATGAATAATAGAAGCCTTTCATGAAGTTTAAAAAATCACAACAAAACTAATTATTCAATTAAGCTCCCATTTCCCCACCAAAAGGAAAAAGTTACTATTATTTGGACAGAAATGCCCCATTATAGTATTAAGCTAATTTTTATATTCTTTTGTCTGCTTCTCCCTTTTACTAAATATGTATTGTTTTGAACAAATGACTTTTTTTTCAAATCAACAGAAGAATTTTATAATTGCAACTTAGTATTTTGAAGCAAGAAATCAAGTCTCAGTGACTTTGGAAAGGTTTCATCTTCCAATCTGCAGGTGGAAGATGTTTTTCATTGTATCCTGTCACCTACAGAGTGGAGTGAGCCAAGGATATATGTGTCCTGTGCTGCCCTGTTGTCTGCCCTTGTCCTTGGTGAACACCTGGTTTCTACATGTGGGCCAAGAGCTTGGATGGAAGACAGCACAAGAACCTTTCTGCCTGGAAGAGAAGACTATTTAGGCAAGACGTCCTTAAGCGCATGCATTTTTTCACTCCTTGTAATATTTCACATTGTCATTCAATAATGTGTCCATGCCAGGCACCAGGCTGGGTGCTGTGACTACAAGGGTGAATAAACCAGATGCTATGCATGTTTCCAGGACCTGTAGTTTGCAGAGCTTCCCCATTCATTAGCAGCATTACACTAAGCCTTGGGGGTGGCCATCACAGTTATTTCCCTTTTCTAGATGATAAAACAAACATTCGTTGGAGTATTTTGTCCCAGATTATGAGGTGAGAGGGCTGGCCTCAAATCTAGGTTCTGACATCTCATCCAGTGCTCTTTCTAAAGTACCACTCACATTGATGACTCTCCTCTTATTGACAATCTAACATCTTTTGGATTGTTCAGATTTGCTCTGGGTGTGACCTGGCTGGGCCATTTCTGAGGATGAGCTACCCTGACCTCTAGATGACTGCACTCACCTGGCTTCAGTGTGGCTTCCTAGATTCTGACCCTGCACTCAGGTATCTTCCCAGCTGTTTAGCACCAGCTTCCAACTCTACTCACCTCCTGTTGCTGCCACCACAATGGTAGACTGCTAGCCTTCCCCAGTGCTGTCCGCCTTTCCATTCTTAAAAACGGACACTTTGCTAGACTCGTGGCATCCTAACTAAAGATATCTCCCAGTGTCTTTTGCAGCTATGCAGCCACATGACTACGTTCCAGCCACTGGAAAAGAGAATGGGCCACTTCCAGGTCTTCCCCTTAAAATTATAGAATGTTCAAGATACCATAGCTGGACCCCCTCCACTCTGGACTGGCAAAGGAGAGAGAGAAATCAACTTCCACCTGGTTTTAGCCACTATAGGGCTCCTTAACAGAGGAACTTGCCCAAGAAGCTTAAATGAGACCACTTTCTCCTAGCAAAGCCCCTTGCCCCTCATTCAATGCTTTAAAGGAATGTTCACATGTATGTAAAAAGCATTCCATTCAATTTTATTTTGTAGGAAACTTTTAAAAAATGAAATCACCAGAACCTCAAAGGTGATCTATGCTTGGGTCACAGGAAAAACTAAGAGGACCCAGAAAAGCAAATCAGCCTCCTACAGAAACAGTAGGGGAGAGAGCTTGAGGTGACAACTGCGACCAGTCTTCTCTTTCAGCAGCTCACTCTACTGCTAGAAAAGGCACTGAAAGTTGAACCAATGTGCGGCAAGGTAACATCTCCATGGAAACTGTCATAATAGGAGCTTGTGCTCCTGAGCAAGAACTTGATGGTCAACTTTTAAAAGAAGTTATATAAACTCCATGTTTTATTATCTTTAAATCCTTGGGACTTTTATAGGTAAAAAGGTAGCTGTTCCAAGTAATATATCAAAAAAGATATATGTGTGTTCTGTACCATAGAGAGAGGTGCAAATCAATTAAACACAACACAACAGTCACATGACTTTTATTTACTCTGATTCAGTAACAGTGTACAGCACAAAGTAGTTCACATTAATAATTCCTGCTGACTTCTAAATATGGTGAATCAGAACATTTAAGAGCATCTTCAGTAGAAAAGCAAAGAGAAAACTTGAGTCGAGTGTGGAAGTTATAGTCAAAAAAGCAATACGGAAGTCCTGGCTCTGCCACCAACCAGCTGTCAATAAACTCTCAAGGCTATTTCCCAGTCCAGAGAGATGCGGTGAAGATTAAATATGACATCATATATAAAAATGACTATATATCCCACAGGAATGTAAAATGGCATTGTTTAGAAAAGCTTTAGCAGCAAGATTCCGATGAGCATCACTCTGAATCCTAGACCCGACTACAAGCTACCCAGCCACTCTTTGAAAAGCAGACCAAGAGCAATCTCTTTTACTGTCTTTAAAATTCCTCCACATGCATTAGCTGGCAAGAGTTAAGTCTCTCTGCTGCATTCATCACTGGCATCCATTTGCTCACCAGCCTCAGAGCAGCTGGCAGGACGTCAGTCATGGGCTGTAAAGAAAAGAGAGCTGCAGTGAGCTGAGGCCACTGCATGGCAACACGTCTATCAACCGACACCACGTTCCAAAGACGCACAGCACTGTCGGAAACCTCAAAATGGAGCCGGGATTTTTCTGCAGTTTGGAGTGCAGGAAAAAATAAGAGGAAAATGGCAGCTGTTAAGAGTGCAGGCTCTGGAGCCAGCCTATCTTGAGTTTGAATTGCAGCTTTTCCACTTAGCGTGCATCACCTGTGGCACCTCCGACTCTCAGTCTCCCTAACTAGAAAATGGAACTTATGCCACCAACCCCACAGAGCTGCCGTGAAGAATAAATGAGAAAAGACATGTTCTTGGCATATGGTCAACAGTCAAAGGTTAGGTACTACTATTAACAAGCATAAATACATATGTATTGCTGACAAAAATTAAGATTTGGCAGATCTCCAGTCATGGCTTTGCTACAGGCTTTATAACCAGTTATTACCTGGACAGCATGCTGGCTCATCCATTAATTCCCCAGGCTAATCAAGGTTCTTCTGGATTTTTGCCTAATGCCTCAGGATAGGGGAAACATCCAAGAAGGCCCAACTAGCCAGCTGGCTAGATTCTGACACTTGATTTTCTGGTTCATAGCTGCCCATCACTTTCCTGAGAGGTATTCCCAGAGAAAAACAGATTCACATGGATATCTGGGCCTAATTTTCCATCCAAGCCCAGGCTTGTGGCTCTCCATCTTTGGGGGGGAAATGCATAACTGTCTGTAAAACATGGCCCTACCCAGCAGAGAGGAGCCTGTCAGCACCCATGTGGCGGACAGCGCCACATCCCTAAACAAGCCCTGGAGGTAGGGGAATTTCCCTGGGACCCTCCTAGACAATACACCTTCACTATCAAAACTGCAGGACTGCTCCCTGGAGCCCAAAATCAACATTACCACTTTAAACCCCACATTCTTCCCTCATTTCACTCCAGCATCAGATCCACACTGTAAAGGGATGGACAAGAACTGGTACATCTGTTCCACAGACAAGAAATCAGGCTCAGTTTGAGACACTAAGTGATTTGGCTTAGGTATATGGTGATTAGGTAGCAGAAGCAGCCTAGTGTACAGATTATTGGACTCCTAACCTGGTGTTCTTTCCAGAAAATATGGTTATTTGTTTTTAAACATCTGTCTTCCATAATGGTGCTTTGCTTCTGAAGAATTAATTAATTTAGGCATCTCAGTCACAGTACAGTGCAGATTCACACACTTAAAAGCCACTCACAGAGGCAGATGTTCACCACACTCCAGAAATCTAAAGGGAGACTGATAAGAGCCATGCCGATTAACATAATTGTCAATTAATTCGGAGTTCTGGTTTTCTGTCCCTCTTTGCCTGGATTCACCTCCTAACCTCCTGTTCAACCTCTGCTGCAGTTAGTCCCTCTCTCTACTCTAACGCAACTAGAACATTAATATATTCATGCTTTAGGGAGAATTATTTCATGTCATAAAAAAAATTTTTAAAAAACCCAAAAAATTCCAGTGGTTCTCCACTGCCCCCTAGTCTCTACCTCACTAGGTAAACTTTGACTTGTCACTTAACTTCACCATTTCCTCTTCTACAAAATGGTGATGCAGGCTAAATATCCGCTCTGGCTTCTGATTCTAAAGCAAGCCCTCAAGCCCAAATTTTGCACCTGGAAGTTTCTGGGAGGTAGCAGAGTCCAGTGTTCAATAACCTCCATGGCTTGTTTTCAAGCTACGTGAACTTAAGATTGCCCTGTGCCTCAAATTCCTCAACTCTAAAATAATGATGACAATAGTATCTACTTCATGAAGATTTTGTTAATACTTGTGAAATGCTAACAACATTATAAGGACTCCATAGACATTGGTAATTATAATCATCTTAAAGTTGGAATTTGTGTTTGGGCCTTGA
This sequence comes from Marmota marmota marmota, assembly GCF_001458135.2. Lineage (NCBI taxonomy): Eukaryota > Metazoa > Chordata > Mammalia > Rodentia > Sciuridae > Marmota > Marmota marmota. Next base: position 26,220,336 of record NW_026000174.1, on the reverse strand, counting down.
ATGTCTTCCAAACTTAAATTCCCACTGTTATTTGAGAACCTTCCATTCCAAGGAAACACTGGGTCCCTGAATGCAAACTGGTCATCCCCACCCTGTGCTTTTTAATTCTGTTGTGGTCCCACATATCCAACCCCAAAAGGATCTGTCTTCACCTTGTCTGTGAATCTAAATCCTAGATAAGATTAAAGGTCTAAATTAAACTTGACAACTTTCATAAAGTCATTTCCCTTCTACAACACTTAAAGAGACCTCGCTAGTCTCTAAATTCCTGCAGCATTTATACTCTAGACTATGTCATCAGCATTACATGTGGCCTTGGATGATCTTTCCAAAGAAGCTTTAGACTCCTTGGTCCTAACAACTATTTCTGCTCTTCCTCGGGGCCTAGCATGGTGCCTGCCATATTTCCTTTTAGATATATGTTGACTGAATAAATAAACATATCATACTATGCCCAAATGAACATGCAATATGTTTCCTTCTAGTTGATGTGGTTCAGTTACTGATTTGCTGCACTTTGGAGCCAATTAAAGATAAAATAAGGATGAACATGAACAGGGGAGGGACAACCATGGCCAGTTAACTCCTCATCATCAGTAAAAAGCACTGATATCTGGCTAACAGAGAATAAGAAGAAACACAAATGTCCAAAGGAAATGGTAATTCAGGTCCATAGGAAACGCAGAATTTGGGTTCAGGCTTGGGAAAACACACACACACACACACACACAACCCCAAGTTCATGAACCTATTCTGTTAGAGAGTGAAGGAAATTTGAGGTTTTCTCCAAACCAAATCCACTCACTGAATGAATAAGCAAGTATCCATTGAGTGAGTATTCTGTACACTTAGTTGCTGGGGATATTGTAGGAACAAAAAATAGATGATATTCCTGCTATTCAGCATCTAAGGAGGAAAGCCAGGTACAATACCACCCTCTAGCTCCAATGTGAAGTCCACGAAGCAATAACTTCTTGGCCCAACTCCTTGCTGTTTTCAAGTAAGACACACAGAAAAAGGAATATACCACTCAAAACTGACCAACTGGGCAGTGCTAAAAGTGCTCTGTCACTCCCAAGGAGGCATCCCTCACTCTAGAATCCTCTGAGGACATCTACACCATAGCACTCTGCACTTCAATCATTTCAACACAACCAGTTGAGCTCTGCCACTAGCGTCATTTAAATATCAAACCTCTCAAATGGCAAAGTGGCCCATGAGGCCAAAAACAAAACTCAGAGGTGGGGAAGGGGGGGCAGCAGTTGGTTAAAGGATCAGTGGTTTCTTCCACTGCCAAACCTTAGGTTCCTTTCTCCTTTGAAGCAGAAATCTCTTCTAAAGCCTTGGGGGAAAAAAATTTCTTTTCTTCCAGCAGGATACTGAAAATAGCTTTGCATTTAACATTTAAAATTGTTTTTGATCCCACACTCTTTCAGCTCTGTTCTCTCCTGCAAATTCATTCCATTTCCCTAAGGGCACTTGTAAGTGTATTTCGTAAGCAAACAAACCATAGTCACCATTTTTATCCCCAAGAGTTAAAAGAAAAAAAAAAAGATTTACATAATTATATAGGAGATAAGTTGGCCAAGAACACAGGAATCTTATCTGGACCAAAAGTTCTAGGATAAAATTTCTTTCAACTCATCAAGAAAGATAGCAGATCGAAATCAAGGTTCATATTGAAAGCTGAACTGCTGAGTATTATACACAGGAGCTTCTTGAGTTTCTCATTATTTGCATACCATATAAAGTAGAGGTGGACATTTGAGGGCGGGTTTGAACAATGAAGTATATGTATGTCTTTCTGTTATGGTAAGAAAACACAGGATTTCATAGCTGAGAAGGACCTGAAAAATCAATGTTCTATGAGGACAATTTACTCAAAAGTTACTCAGCAAGTTGGTGACTGGACCTCTTCCACTGACCAGTCCAGCTGTTCCCTACTATATGCTCTCTCATTTATAAAGCATGAGACCAAATCTTAATGGCACAAAGGTAAAAATTCCTTTTATAAAACTTTCTGACAGACCAGAAAAACAGTAGAAGCGACTAATGTAAATGGTTAATGCGAATATTAAATAACTATAGTGCAATATGGATGAGGAGGCCAAGCCAAAGAAGGCTAAATCAATGCTATAATAATGCTTTAGTACTAAATACTATGATTTCAGCCATAGTTGCCACTAAACAGCTTTTGTGGGCTTGCCTGGAAACTAAACCACTATTTAGTTCCATTTTTTTTATATAGAATAACTTATATCAAGTTTCCATCAACTACCTTACAAATAAACTTTAAGAGAAAAACCTGTTTTTAAGATGGTTGTGCATGTAAAACAGAATTCTAAGGTCTGAAGCTCTGTACTCAACGTAATTAAAACAGTAATAGTTGGTGACATATGCTACAAGTACACGTATGAGGAAACCCTTCAGACCCTTAATTTGTTTATATGCAACAATGCATACAAACAATGCATTATGTTTTATTAAAAGACCTGCTGAGCAGGGTACAGTTAAACTACTAGTTATAACATCACCAAAGGCAACTGCTCTAATTCAATATACAAGTATTTGTAGGGCCCTTCTAACACTGGGTTTGGAGTTATGAGGAGGAAGGAGGAGGGAGAAAATATCTGCACAAAAGGAACTCCTACTCTAGTTATGCTGGCTTCACTGTTCTCAGAAACATCAAACTACTTCCAATCTCAGGGCTTTGGTACTTGCTATCACCTCTTCCTGAGATACTTTCCCCCAGATCTTTCTGAAGCTGAGCTAAGTGTCACCTCCTCAGGGAACCCTTCTCTGATGACATAGCTAAAGCAACCTTCTTGCCACCATTGATTATTACTACTGTTTTACTCTACTTGATTTATTTCCCAGTACCTGTAACCACCAGTGGCAAACGTATCCTATTGTTTACTGTCTGCTTCTACTAACCTCTGTTTTGTTCACCCCTGTACCCTCAGTGCCCAGAGCAGTGCCAGGCACATGGTAGGGATCCAGTGAGTTCCACCCAGTGAAAGAATGAGGAGAGCTGGAGAGTGGGAAGTGAGGACAAGGTAATTCATCATGAAACAATTAAAAAATAAGAGAACTGGCCTTCCTAATTAGGCATGCTATGGCAATTTGCTAATTATGAAGTATCATTCCTTCCGCATACATTGCTGGCAATCAAAGTAAAGAGAGCTAGTGTATAATGGGAGTAAATGTCCTCAGACGAGGTTTCATGAAGAAGTGAGATTCAAGGCAAGCAGTCAAGGACGAGAGGTCTTTCTGGTAAAAGGAACAATGGAGTGAAGAGTACAGCAGAAAAGAGTATAAACTGGGTGGCCAAGGGAGGGCTGGGAAATGACAAGCAGGATGGAACTTCAGGACTGGGCTGGATCTCAAGATAGAGGTTGGGGGCAGGCTGGCAAGGAAAAGCAGGGTTGACCTTGGGAGGCCTAGAAGACTGGACACAGGATGTTCTTAGAAGACACAGCTGATCACATCCTGTGGGGGAAAACTGAAAGAAGTAGAGAATAAACCAGAAAACCTGTTAGGAGGTTGACCATGGTAATCTAAGTATAGGGGACAAAAGAAGATACTTCCCTCTGCCTAGATGAGGGGCTGGGGTAGAAATGAGCAAGATGTCAAGGAACTTCCTCCCCACAAAGGCAACTTCCAGGGAATCTCACTGCAGCACCCTTTGGCAGGTACAGGACAACTCCCATGCATCCTAGTCTCAGAACACCCAAGAAGGAAAGCTGGGTTCAAAGCGGTAACTCTGAGGGCAGAGCATGTCTTTCCCTACTTTCTGATTAGAGATTAATTATATTCAGTGTAGCCGGTAATTATTATCCTTTTATTCTTTGAAAAAACAAAGTGATATCTGACTTTGCTGTGCAGTATATATTTGAACATTATATAACACATTTTATGTAACAGGTACTTGACATAAAACAATGTTTCCCTTACTATCTGAATGTATTTGGGGAACAACTGGCATTTAAAAGATACAATAATATGTATACACTAAAACGGCAGATACACAAGGGTGAGGGTGCTGGTCTTAGGGGTAAGGAGCTAGGGAGAGGAGGATGAAGGTGAGAGACTTCTGAAAAGGATTCCTTCGCATGAAGAGCTCTGTGGATGGCTCCTCAGAGGCAATGTGTTAGGTCTGGAGGTTCATCTCATACAAAGCAGCCTGGGAAGGAGGTGGCTGAGCCATATAGGGCCTGAATCAGAGAAATGTCTCAGAAAAGCAAGAGGCCAACATGCACAACGGGATGTGAGAAGATACCCAAAAGCCCTTATAACTGCTATTAGGGTAACAGCTGAATGAGTGTCCCTCATATCCCATGGTAGAGGCCTTCATCCCTGCTATAAGGAGGTAAACACACACTTATCAACAATAACAATGATTTGCAATCACCAAAGGCCTAGCGGGCTCTTGCACAGTGCTGGGTACGTGCCACACAGGATCTAACACAGTGCCCCTCCTAGAAGACATCTGCTACAGTGGTCTGGAATAGACTGTGGAGTCCACCAGACACAAATCTTGCTCCAACCCTATCAACAGAGTGACCTTGAGCAATTTATAAAATTTTCTCACTTGTAAAATAAGGATAATAATGTTGCCAATTTCACTGGGTAGTTCCAAAGACATCTAAGGTAACCAACACATTTGCTAGCACATAGAAAGTGCTCAATAAATGTTAACTTCTATTACCATAATTAATATTATTCTCATTTTGCAAGTGAGGTAAATCAGACTCAAAGAAGCTCCCTAATTTGCCACATTGCACATTTCAAACAGTAGCTGAAGGAATAAATACATGTAAATGTTTTACCTCATATATGTGCAAAAGCTGGTGGATACAGTATTAACTAGAATATAAAATTAGGCAGACCATCCATCCCCTTCTTTACCCAAGCTGGACAAACATGAGTTTATACTATTTAAAAGGACAACATGTACTCAAGTAAAAATCATTTTCCATTATATGCCAGCACTCAACGTTCCTCAGAAGCAAAGATGACTAAAGCTTATCCAATCTCATCTGCCCTTGAAGCTAAGTCTCCACCTCAAACTCTCCTTCCATGAGAACTAATCACTTGCAGCCATATCCACTCATGCCCCTGCTGCATCTGTCATCTCATATCCCTGCTCTCTATGGTGTGCATCCCTCCTCCCCCTACTCATCCCTAAATGCTCATCCTATTCTGTCTCTTCCTCAAGATCTTTAACTGGGATATGCACTGGTCATGCATGTCCTGAAGGCTCCCTTTGCCTATCATTTTGGGAAAACCATAACTCCTTCCAAAGTAGTCAACATAGGGGAGCAGGAGAGAGATTCCTAGAGACAATCTAACATGATATATAGCAGAATCTAAGGAAATCAGAGATGGGTCAAAGGCTGGGGACACTGCTGCCAGGTGTGAGGAGAAAAACAAAATGAAGAAACAGTTCTTGCAGGATCAAGCTCCTGAGCTTAGACTTGAAAGCAGAAGAAGATTTGGACATGGGAAGACTGGGGGAGGTGAGGAAGACCTGGGCCAAGGGCTGGTGCAGGGGATGAATAGACCTCCAGCTTGTCTGGACAGTTCTAGACACACAGCAAAGTCTGGCAGACAGGTGAGCTGGATATGGAAAACCCTACACACTTGGTCAAGGAGGCTGGGCAAAGCAATGACAAGCAGCAATACTGAAAGCCAACACCCACTGAGCATTTGCTGTGTGTCGTGAATAACCTGACATGCTTTTCCAGTATTTGAATTCATTCAATCTATACCACAATTCTTGGAGGTGGAGGCTGATCCCAGTTTTATAGGACACCAAGACATACCGAATAAAAGCAACATGACACAGATCATAAAACAAGTAAGGAAGAGTTGGGGTATGAAATCTGGCGCCTGTGTTCAAAATAACCCATCCAAACTTCCTCAAAAGACAACTTTGCGGGTGGAGGGATATAGTGTTATGAGGATTCTGGAGGAAACTGCTTGCAAATAGTCTACAAACCTGCAACTTCAAGGCCATAAAGACTAGCCATTAGCCAATAATGTCTAGCACCCAAAGCTAGGGACAGGGCAGAACTAGAGAAGAGCCCTAGGAAGAGAAGGGCAGTATGAATAGGAGAGGCTAGGACAGATACCAACCCTCAGTGTGTGCAGGAAGAGATTCAAGAAAGCAGCACGACCCAAGGTGGAAATGAGGAGGGGTCTTCAGAAGGGGAAAAGACAGGTGAAATAAAAGCTGCAAAGGGGCCAAGAACAATTATTTAAGAGTGAGATAAGGCCCCTGGAATTGGAGGTTTAAAGTTTTTGGAGGAATTTTTTTTTTTTCAGTAGCAGGGATTGAACTCAGGGGTACTCTACTACAGAGCTACATCCTAGCCCTTGCAATCCTCCTGCCTGAGCCTTGTGAGTAGCTGGGATTACAGGTGTACACCACTGCACCTGGCTTGGAGGAAACTTTGGGAAGAAATAAAGAAGGGTGGTAGGGAGAGAAGCCATAGGGCAGGAGATGACAGTGGAGGAGGTAATGCCCACTGTTCTGTGAGAGACTGGTGGAAAGGGAGACAGAGACTCAGGTGACCAAGTATAGATATATGTAAATTGCTTGGTGTACAACAACCTCATAGCAGGTATGCATCTTCCTCTTCTGTACTTCATGTTCTATGTCAAGACAAAGGTTTCTCTTGGTGGGGAGGCTGAGGACAAATAGCCCAAATGATTCTAGTGACATGACCCTGGCAGAGATGGGAGAGATTGGTAGCTGGCATCAAAGAAAAGCTTCCTGTTTGCTAGACATTTTACAGGCACATTTCCCTTGATCCTTATATAGACTCCAAGAGGCAGGCACTGTCATTACACCACAGAGGAGGAGGCTAAGGTCAGAGAAATGAAGCACTTGTCCAAGGCCACACAGCTTGAACCCAAGTCCCAGGTCTTAGGCTCCTGTCCATTGTGAGGGCTCAATCAGAGGAAACAGAGGAGGGACCCACTTGCTTTCTCTGCACTGGGCGGAAAGAAGGGGACAACAGGGAAAGGATATTTTGAATACAAAGAAAAAGAAACTGAGAAGCTTAAGTCGGAATAGGTCTTGTTTTGTGAGTTAGAGAAGAAAAGACTGGGTGGATATTTGGGGTAAGTCAGAATCTTATGAAAAAGTAACAAGGAAGAAAGATAAGACTGTGGAAAAGGATGACATGCTTATATCCCTGAGCTCCTAACTAAACCTCAAGGTCTACAAAGGACTTTATTTCCCTGCAAGTGCCTACTGTAGCTGGCATGGTACTAACTAAAATTATTGTCTGTCATTATAACATTGTAAGGGGCAGAAACTTTCTTTAATGTTGATATTCTTCTACACAGTGAGAGTTGATGGAATTACAAGTAGATAAAGCTCATAGATGAAGGCAACCTCTACACTAAAGAGAGAGATTAAATATTTAGTTTAATTTTTTTACATATTTATGTAGTTTTGTTAATGTAGCCAAGTCTTTCTGTAGTGCTTGTCTATCTTTTAGAATATATATTCTATTAAGATTGTTGGTATAAATGGATAAATCTGACATTGTTCACTACCTTTTCCTGACCTGTGGCATTGCAAATCTCTCCTGCAAATAGCAAGCTCTTCAGTAGTCCTCATTTTATAAATCATTTTAAATGGATCCTTTAAAACACCCTCTGTTGATTTGCTTAGCTTTCCTATGAAAATAGGACTTCAGCTCATATATTATGGACGTTCCAGGAGGTAAATATCAACCTGAATTCAAATGTATTAAATATTTAAAGACTCACAGGACTTTAGAGCAGAAGGAACCTTTGACATAACCTAGTTCAATTGTCTTACTTTCCATCGGAGGCAAAAAAGAACCCAGAAAGATTTAGTAACTTGTCCCAAGAGGCACAGCCCAAAGAGCCCCAATCTGGGCTAGAAGCTCCTAACTTCCAGGTTAGTGCTTTTCCACCACATGTGCTCTTTTCTCTCCCTTTAAATTGTAGGGTTTGGAATAAGATACAAATTTAAGTACCATTTTAATATTCTTACTATTCTCTGTCTAGGTCTACAATCAGAATCAAAATACCTCTACAAATCCATTTTCAAATCCTGCCTAGGAAATTTCCAAGTCTTCTAAATATGCTCAACAAACTGTTTTTAAAATGATCAATAAAGTGATCTCAGCAATAATGCTTAACGTGATGATTATATTTTGTATTTTAAAAATATTTTGGAATTTCATTATATGGAAATCAAATTTAAAAGCACTGATTTTTTTTTTAAGTCTTGCAAGCACGGAAAGCATAAGATTATTCAAAACTGCTTAGGAGCAGCAATGATTATTTTAAGCTCATGATTCAACGGGTACATCAATTAAAAACTCCACCAACCCAAATTGACAGATGTTGATATCAATGAGACCTGAAGAATTAAAATAATAGTTGTTATATAAAAATAGATTAAAAGGGGGAAAGCACATGTCAAAAGGACAAATGACAAGCAAATGTTGTGGAAATGATATGCATCTAATAGATAGCTTTTATGGATTAAACAACAACGACAAAAAAACGAAGATCCTGGAAATACTGTCAAAAAAAAAAAAAAAGTTCTCCATTAATACTGAATCTGATTTCTGGAAGCTGAGTGAGAAAACTTGGCTAATAATTTCTTGCTGAGCAGCGATGTAAGGACAGGAGAGACCCGAGACCGCAAGCACTAAAGTGCCCAAACAAGGATAGGTGATCGCAAAAGGACCAAGGCTGGGAGGAGAATAGGAATAAGGCTTGGGGTGGCGGGAGGTTCAGCGGATCTCCCACTGGCCAGCACAAATTTGACAACAGATGCCAGTGTCCAGTGCAGCCCTTCCATTTCCTGCGCCCATCATCTAGCACCTGTGCTCTCCCTGCTCTCGCGACCCCTCGGGGTGGCTGACACGTGCCCCACAAGGTCGGTGTTAATTTCTACCTTTCACTTCTTCCTCCGGGCAAACCTGAGCTCTCTTGACAGTCAACGCCGAGCAATCGCTAGCGGAAATCTTTTTTCTTCCCCGACATCTGTCAAACCCCCAGCAGAAGCCAGTCTCGCGGCGTCCTCCGCGGGGCTCCAGAGCTCCAGAGCCGGAAGCGGGGCCACACCTGAGCGCCGGGCGACATCCCCACGCCGTCGGGTAGCCCTTGTCGACCCACGGGGGGATCTTCCCGGGACGCCCAGGACCTGGTCGGAGCTCGCCAGGCGAAAGTTCGCAGGTTGGGGTCGGCTCCACGCCGGGTCGGGGATTCCCGGGTGCAGCACCAGCCCCAGTTACAGGGCCGAAGGGGCGGGCAGACTCGGACTCCCCATTCCGACTGAGACGCCCTCCCCGCCCCCACCCAGCCTCGCGGGCTCCCGAAAGGGAAGTGAAGAAGGGGAGGAAGGGCAGGCAAGGCATCGTTCCCCCAACGCTCTCGGGAGACAGCCGCCAAAAATGGTTCCCTCGGGGGTCCCTGCTGCTCCCGACTATATATCCTAGGACTCGCCCTCAGCCGGATCATTACTCCCAAAGGGCAGAGCTATCTCTTTAAGAGGCAGCTGGCTGCTCCCTCCTTCCGCCAGGTAGCGATGTCCGCGAAGGGAAGGTGGGTACTCCCGTGGACACTTTCCTTGTGCCTTTTAGGGCGCCTGCGGCACCTCTGCCCGCCCGGGCCGGCAGTGCTGGCCCCTGCTAGGAGGATGGGGGCGGGCGGGCGCGGCGCCTTTAA
>NW_026000174.1:26185552-26210588 GCF_001458135.2 Marmota marmota marmota | reverse complement strand
TGATCCTTTAACCAACTGCTGCCCCCCCTTCCCCGCCCACCAATGGGGGAGCCGCGGAGCCCGGATACCTGCCTCTTCCCGCCAGCCAATCCGAATGCGCGAAGGGAGCTGGTCTCGGCGGCCGTTTCTGGCCAATCCGTGCGCGGCTCTGCGGCCCACTGGCCAGTTGCGTGGCGGCTCTAGAGACCGCTGACCAATGGTAGGGCGGCAGGGAGCCGCTTTACCTGCTACTTTCCCGCCACCAATCATTTGGCGCACAAGAGCGCACGCCCCGAAGAGGGGACCAATCAATACACTCTCTCTGGATTTCTTCGCCCCTGCCCTCTCCCTTTTCCTTCAGGTCTCCCACTGGCCGTGGCCGCTGCGGGTGCGGACGCTTCGCTCTCGCATTCGCCCGGCGCGTCCCTCTTCACTGGGTCTTTGGTTGGCATCCAACTCCCGGATTTGACCTCTTCTCCTTCGCGCTCTTTACTCGGAACACCCTGCCTAAACGTAGCTTTTCCTCACTTCCCTCGCTCCTGCTCCATCTAGGAAACCAAATTTTAGGAACACAGAGTGTCAGACTTGTCCTAAAAACCGCTGGTTTGCCAAAGTCCAAAAGAGAGAACGAATACTTAATTTTTCTAGGAAGCTTTTCCACCCCAGAACTGCAAGTGTTCTCTCGTTTCTTTCATTATTCTTGACCTCCAGGCGTCCCGCGGAGCTGTCATTGTCGTTGTTCAAAAGAGAAAACTCAAGCGCAGAAGGATTCCTTTACAGCTCTTTCCAGTAGCAAGGTTCTGATCTACTGTGTGTTTACTGTGTGGCAGACACCATCCCAGCGACCGCGATCTCTACTGAAAAGAAAAGGAAAAACAAAAACAAAATCTAAGGAACTAGACAGAAGGAGAGTTACAGAAAATAAAAAAATTCCATAACAACATGTGACTTGAGTGCCGAGAGTACGGAGAATCTGTCTTATTTTTGTATCTCAAGCACTTAGCAGAGGACCTCTAGCACAAAGAACTCCCCACCCCTCTAAATGTTAAAACTACCTGAAAACAATTGGCTTCTTTTATCCGTGACCCTTCCCTTTGAGCATCTAATGGGATGAAGGCGGGGCGACACCTAGCAAGTACTCCATGAATGATTGTTGGCTGGATAACACGAACAAATGGAATTAAATCTGTGACCCAGACTAGCCTCTGTGACTCTAGAATTCTAGACTCAAGTTCCTGGAATCTCGACACTGAGTTTAAATTGTTGCAAAACCATTGCCCATCCCCAGCTCATTGCAGGCACGCAATGTTTATCTATTGCCTGCTTGTAGACTAAATGCAGACTATTTTCAAGGTCAACCAACTTCACTGGTAGCTTTCTATTTTTCCTAAATTTACATGTAGGTGTAATCTTACTGCTGTTTACTTTGTCTCTGCCCCCATACCATAGACACTCTATGTAAGTGAGACTTGAGCAAAGCACTTGAAAATACATTATGGACAAGATTAAAAAAACAAAAACAAAACTATGGGCTGGATGCTGGTATAATTAATTGGACTAGTAAGTAACTAGCTAAATAACCATAACCTAAGATTCTGATTAATGAGTGACTGTTGATCAGAAGAAAGTAGAGAGAACCAACCTTTGGGCAGCATCTACTATGTGCCAGGCCCTGTGCCAAGTGCTTTCCTGGCATTTTTCTCTGAATCTTCCTAACCAGTTTGTGAGGAAGCTATTATTATTCCATTTTACAGATGATAAAATGGAAACTCAGAGTTTAACTAGCTGACCTCTGTCAGTGGCAGAGTGATGATTCAAACCAGATTTTTTTTAATTATTATTATTCTGAAGCCTCTATTTCACATCAGGATGGCAGAACTCTCCAAGGTCTGGACCTCAGGACTTTTAAGCAGTGTCCTGAATGAAGACCCAGGAGACTTGCATCACATTTCCAGAAGATACAAAGCCAGAAGGGAAAAGATGCCATTATATAACATTAGCTAAATCCAATATGCCTCTAACAGGGATAAATATGGTGTCCTACACCCTGGGAAATCAACTGCTCAAAGGCAGGATAGGGACAGATATAGGGCTTGTTTGTTTTATTTTTGCTTTTGCTTTTGATTTTGCTTTTTTTTTTTTTTTTTTGACATGTGGTCTTGCTACTTTGGCCAGGCCAGATTTGAACTTATGGTCCTGCTGCCTCAACCTCCTGAGTAGTTGGGATTTCAGGCCCATTTACATGCCCAGCTCAGAGGTGTCTTAACAGATGCATTTAAGAGCAAGATAAGGGTCTTAAGTGATAAACAACTCAATTTGAAACCACAGTGAATTGTGGCTGCCAAATAAAAGAACACTGTCTCAGGCTGCATCAATAGAAATCTAATATAAAGCAAGATGGGTGTGATTGTACTGCCTGGTGTTGGTTAAGACCCACATGGACTATTATCTGCAATTAATACTTGGCAAAGAAAAACTATCTACATGCACCAGGAGAGGGACCAGGATGTAAAAAGACTAGAAACTATGTCATATGAGGAAAAATTAAAGGAAGCAGAAGGTTTAGCTTCAGGGGATACAAGGTAACTGTGTTCATATATTTGGAGAGCTGTCAAATAGAAGACAAATTAGACTTATTCTCCTTTGGGGCCTTAAGGAATGGAAGAGGTACCTGCAAGTGGAAACTCTAGAAGAATCAATATGAAGAATTTTCTAACAACTTGAGCCCCTTCTGGCTTGATAAATTGAAATTCTTTCCATAAAAAAATTGTCCAAGCATGAATTTGATGGTCAAATTGAGGAGGGAAGGCTAGGAAAGTTATCGTTAGGATTCTATTCTTCTGGGAAGGTGATCCTTATATGTTGGTTTTTTCCCTTTTAATGTTTATTACCCTGTCTTTTCCTACCCTTAGTAGCAAACTGTCTCTCTTTTCATATGTGCCTGTTCTTCCATTTGTAATTATATTGTTCTTTAGTATTTCTCTCTGTTGGAGATCCCAAACACCTCCATTTTCTAGGTACCTAAGCCCCCCTTTTTTGTTTTACTTTCCAGAATACTAAATAGTCAATTCTAGAGCATTGTTAAAGTATGATTCTCAATCTAAAATTCACTGGGCATGAATAGAATCATGAATACAAGGAAGGGAAAATAAAATGTTTATTGAGCATCTACCATGTAGCAGATGCCTTAAATACATTTAACACAATCATTACATTAACCCTTGCAGTTCATATGATCACTGTCTATACTTGCTAGCTGGATCACCTTTATTAAATTGCTTAACATCTTTGTACCCTAGTTTCTGCATCTGTAAAATGAGAATAACCAAATATGTACTTTAGAGACTTATTGTGAGAGTTTACTGAGAAATACATGGAAAGCCTGGCATACAGTTATTATTGTTATTGTTGTTGTTGTTGTTATTATTATTATTATTATTATTATTATTATTTTGGTGGTGCTGGGGTTTGAACCCAGGCCATGTGCATGTGAGGCAAGCACTCTACCAACTGAGCTATATCCCCAGCCCACACAGCATACAGTAAAGGTTCAACACGTATTAGGTATCATTGTGAACAATTCTATGAAATAGATACTTACTAACTCATTGCTCCCATTTTATAGGGGTATCGAGGGATAAAGTAGTATAATCTGCAATGGCCCCTGATGCAAGGGCCAGATCCCATAGAATCACCTGGGAAGTTTTGTTTTGTTTTTAAATATAAAGCACTGAGCTCCAATATGGAAGATTCTGATTCAATATCTTTGGGATCTGAGATGCAATTGGCTTTGGGAATTGCTGATTTCAGTGAGTAAGCATAGATCTGAAGTTTAACACCAAAGGTCAAATTCCATGTCTGATGGATTGAATGGAGAAGCCAATGACAGGACCAGGAAGTTATGAAGTCATAACTTCCTCTTTTTACATGGAAGTTGGGGAGTCCTGAGGTGAACATGTTAAAGATTTGTGGGAAACCAAGTAGAATTGTGTTGTTACAAATAACGAAATTTATTGTAGTTTCACAGTGTGTCAAGTACTATCCTAAGAATTTTATGTGCATTACCTCATTCATTCTCAAGCCCCCCATACAGGCAGGCACTTCTATTATTCACAGGCACTTCTGTTATTACAGATGCACACAGAAGTCCTGAGATTCCAGGCGCCTCTGACAATCTGATCCCAAAGTTCACACTTAGCTACTTTGCTAAATTACTTCTTTCACAATTAGTTTGGCAAACAAAGAAACATGATATTTAAGAGATATTGTATAGATTAAGGAGTCATCATTTTACAGGTGATATTATTAAAAAATAGCATCTCCAACCTGTTGGGGTCTTATGTAGAGAAAAGAATACCCAGGACCTTGCCTCAGGGATCTCATGGCATCTCACACTCAGGGCATGCAAGAAATAGAAGCCTCTTTAATTAACTTAAGCCCAAAGCCGGAGATGCATGGTGAAGGGACAAGGGGGATCTTGTGAAACCCTACAGTAAGAAGCACAGCAAGTCCTCATGAAGGACTGGAACTAAGGTGCCATTAGGAAGGGAGCTCCTATTTTCTCCTCTCTCTGGCATCATGTGGCCACTGGACTCAACTTCTTTCTGCCTTTCTGCCTTATGACTGCTTCTCTAGCTCATTGCCCTCCACCCCATTGTATATGGTCCTTCATGAATGTCCTTGACCACCTGGAGAGAGACAGAGATGGAAACAAAGATTGAGACAGGGAAGGTTCAGATTTCCAATTGGGGAACATGGGTTGAGTCAAGCTCCCCAAAGCTGCCAAAAGATATGAAAGGAGAATCAGAAGAGAAAATAAAGTCAGAAGAGCAAAAGAAGGAGACACAAGAAAGGGAAAGGACCCAGTTTAGAAAGATTCAACAGACAGGTTTATAAGCAAGATAAAGGAAAACTACCCTTGAGAAGTCTTCAGCTAGAGAAACAAAGGGGTTTGACCGTAGGAAACTCTGGAGACAGATTTACCACAGGATGTTGGGGGAATCAGAGCCAGAAACAAGTGAACACAACATGGTGCCAGGGAATAGACATCTCCTCTGGAAGATCTCTAATATTTAAGGGGAAATTAGAAAAAGAATCAGCTATTTCTTAGTAGCTGATCCAGCTGAAAGTGTGTATATGTATATAAATGGTTTGCTGCTTAAGCCTAAGTTGACATCTGGGTATACAAAAGCAGGATTTTTTTTTTAATATAAAACCAGTCATTAATGGGTTAACCAGTGTTAATTGCTCTTTCAGATGGTTTTCAAAAGATGTTCCTTGGTTCTTTCTTGAATGGGTTGGCCATAGTATCTGGGAGAACAGCAACATCTCATTTGGAATGTTTCCTAGACCATGTAATTAGGCTTTAGATTAGATCTAGCAGAACTGGCCAAGGCTCCAGAGATCTTGGTACTCCAGTGTGAAGGGGGCTTTTCCATCTGGCTAGAGGGAGCTGAAGCACCTGTGGCTATATCACTTCTCAACAGAAGCCCTGCAGAACAGGTAGATACTGTCTTTGAAAATACGACAGAGATTTTGTCCTATTTTGATATCATAAGTACACTGAAATTCTCTTTCTGGAGAATGTAAAAGAAGGGAAGAATCTATTCTAATTAATATTGCAAAACAAAGTGTTAAGTCATTTAAGAAATGCAGCAATGCAAACAAAATTACAGCATGCTTTTGAAAAAGAAAAAAGGGGATCAGGATCAACTGGGACAATTTGACCTAACACACTATCTAAGCTAAATATAAAACAGTGGTAATAGTCTTGTATCAGTGTAGAAACAGACCAGTAGATGGATGAAAAGATGTATCATCCAGAAACAGACCCAAATTATACAAAAATTGAGTTATAAAGTAAATTTTAAGTTATTGAGAGAAAAAGAACTTGTCAATAAATGCTAATGAAACGACTAGCTAGCTATACAGAAATGCATAAAAACTGCTTCCAACCCTATCCTTACACTCAGATATAACCCACAGGAATTTAGAATTTATGAAAAATATGGAAGAAATATGGGTAAAATTTTTATAATCTTGAAAGCCCTTCTAAGCATAACACAAAATCAAGAGACCATAAAAACAATGGCATATTTTATACACACATACATTCCATGTCCTCCATAAAAACAAAATAAAGGGGTGACCAGCATGCAGGGTCCCCAACACACTATCCAGAATGCCTCTTGCATGCTCCTGTGAGCAGATCTGCAATTGGGGTGGTGGATATTAAGTGGTGTCATGGGGCAGTACTTAAACCATCATTCCTAGCACTGCTCCTTATAAAGAGTTACTCTTCATAAAGTTGTCTTATTTCATTGGCCCTCTCTTTCTTTTTTAGTGTTTGTAAAATAAAAGTTGATTGGCTCCATATGCTATCCAAGCAAGAAGGCCTGTTTGGATCCACTACAATGAATTCTGGTTCCTTTATTTAACTCACAAAAGCCATGAATTCAAGACCTACCTAAGATAAACTCCCATTTTTTTATATTGTGAAAAAGATGTTTATTGATCATGAATTATTATTATTGTTGAAATAAAGAAATATGTATGCTAAGTGTACTTCATATTGGACTTTTTAAAAGGATTATTGAGGTATAAATAAGTACAAAAAGTATATCAGTACAAAAAGTAACACATATTTAGTGTATTCATCCTCATGATACCATCATTACAAACAAGGCAGTAAACATATCCATCACCTCCCAAAATTTCCTTGTGTTTTTCTGTGGGGTGTTTTTTTATTTTTGTAATCAACTTAGCATGAGGTCTATCATAATATATTTAAACATATTTTGTGGTACTGGGAATTGAATCCAGGGGTGCTTAACTACTGAGTCACTCTCCAGCCCTTTTTAAAATTTTACTTTTGAGACAAGGTCTTGCTAAGTTGCTGAGGCTGGCCTTCAACTTTCCATCTTCTTTCCTCAACCTCCTGAGTCACTAGGATTTCAGGTGTGCTCCATGGTGTCTGGTTCTTGACATATTTTAAAGCGCACAATATAGTTTTCTTAACTATAGGCCCTACTGTATGTTGTACAGATCTCTAGAACTTATTCATCTTGTAGATGAATAACATAACTTTTATCCATTTTCCCCTCCTTCTAGTCCCTGCTTCTGTGTATTTAGTTTAGATACCTCATATAAGTAGAATTATGCAGTATTTGTTCTTCAGTGACTAGCTTATTTCACTTGGCATGTCTTCTAGGTTCATCTACATTATTGTCCCCATTTTTTAAAAAAAAATATTTTTTAGTTGTCAGTAGACCTTTATATTTATTTATTTATTTATTTATTTATTTATTTATTTATTTGCAGCACGGGGGATTGAACCTAGGGCCTTATGCATGCAAGGCAAGCACCCTACCAACTGATCTATATCCCCAGCCCTTATTTTTATTTATATAGATGTGGTACTGAGAATCGAACCCAGTGCCTCACACATGCTAGGCAAGTACTCTGAGCCCCAGCCCCAGCCTGATAAATTCCCATTTTGCATGCACGTGTGTCAAATTATAAAAATAATTGCTACATAAATCTCTGCTTTCTCATTGCAATTAAAAACTCCCAGTAATATCCATTGCATTTTTTTTCAGATTGAAAAACCAATACATATTTGTGTCAGAAAATTTGGAAAACACATTAAAATTGATGTATGTTCATCGCCAAGTTTCCTTTATAATTGCATTGTATTTTGATCTAATTTTTATCACACTGAGATTTCATTTGGCATCCTGCTTTTTAAAAATTAATCTGTTGTGAATATTCTTTCATGCCATTAAACCTTCTTCTACAACATGATTTCTAATGGTTACAACATATTCTACTATATGAAGAACTATAAACCATTATGCAAACCCCTCTGGTTGAAAATTCACATTTTTTTCTAATTTTTCTTTACTAAAATGGTTTTGAGAAGAACATTTTGGGGGACTTTTGAACCTCAGAGTGCTTTCTATGGTACAGGCTTATGGGAGTAGACCACAGCTTTCCCATCCTACATCATTACTGGGTTTTAAAGAATCAGTTGGTGTAGACAGGAAATTAGACTTATTTTTTTCTTGAAACCTTTTGATATTTTCTCCTCCTGCTGCCAGTTCTCCTTTTGCTATAAATTATGTTTTAAAATCATAGAAAATGTATATGCATTTGAGTTAAATACAAAACCAGAAAGACTTTAGCTTGATAAGTGGTCTTTGGGAAATTTATGATCCAAGTTCTGTGTTCCAAAGGGCACTCCAGCTATCAAAAAGATCGATTGACAATAAAACTTACTGCAAATAAAGATACACAAATCTTGAATATGAACAGAGTCACTTAGTTTGAATTGTGTTATTATTAACCCCTGCACTCTGCCTTTTCCTTTATTCATATGAATCATGCATTGCCAGAGAGTGGCAAGAAAATGTTATCAAATGATGTGACTTCTTAACCCTTGGTAGACTGGATAGGTGACAAAGTTGAAAGTCATCAGCAAAATCAAGGTTATACATTGACCTTGTCTGCCTATGCATTTCCTTTAGTCCTGCTGCCTTTTGTCCACATTGATATGGCTCCTGCCTTCTTCACCACTTAAAGGTCACTTCCTCAGGGAAGTCTTCCCTGACCTCCTAGCTGTAAAGATCTGCTGCAACAGCACCCAACACTTCCTCTTTCAAAGCACTTGTCACACTTGTGATTTCTTGTCTTCTCATACACTTTGTGAGGGGGATATCCCCCATGTCCATATGGTCCACTCTTGTATTGCCCCTAGCTGTCAAGACATGAACACATTCACAAAAATGAATATTTGAAACTATGAATAAAAAACAATGAAGAGACCTAAGAACGAGCTGCTGTTCTTCTATGGACGCACACAAAGTATCTTTCTCCAGAGACACAGAGGATTCAAGCACTCATTACTCATTTTCATTACTCATTCATCAGAAAGAACTTCCCAAGACTAGGTGTGGTGGCCTTCAATCCCAGCTCCTTGGGAGACGGAGGCAGGAGGATCACAAGTTCAAGGCCAACCTCAGCAACTTAGCAAGGCCTTATCTCAAAATAAAATTTTAAAAAGAGGCTCCTGACATTTTGTTATGTTTTTTATTTATTTATTGAATGCTTCCCCAAAAAAAGTCCATAAGAGAAGGGGCACCTAGAATAATCTCTAGCAAATAATAGGTGAGCAATAAATATTAGCTGCATTAAAAAATGAATGAATGAGATTCTAGCTGGCAGCACAATTTGGCTATTTTGGCTATCTGAATAGTTTTGCTTTCAGCAAAAATTACCACATTCTATAGTATAAGGAGACAAAAGAATAAAAATAAAATTTCTGGTTATTTTCTTCATTCATTGCATTGTTTCTATCATTTGTTGGTCAAGTTTTAGAGTAGTCGCTATCAAAATTTATATGTTTAATGGCCCGATAGTGAATTGAAAAAATGTTCAGATAAATTATCTCACAGGGCCTAAAAAGAAACAAAAACTTACACAAGTTAAAGTATTTTGATTTTTTTCCCTTTTTCTTTTCTTTCTTTTTTCTTTGGGACTGCAGGAATCAGGGAGTTTAACAATAAGGAAAAGCAAGTTGATTCTTTGAGAAAATAAGTGGTGTCAACTGGATAAAACACTATACTGCCTTTAAAATGTTAAATATAAAGTTAGGCCATAAATATATAGAAGAATGTCAAGTAAAATAATGTTATATTTCATGAAAATCAAGACCCTTGTCTTATATAGAGTGACTAAAATTTTGTGAATAAGACATGTACATATGGACAGGGTTGTAAGCATTCATAGAGATAACTCAATAATTACATTTTACTGAAGAGATTATGGGATAAACTTTCTGCAAAGTTGTTCATAATAATAAAAACAATTTTAAAAGGAAACTAAGAGAGCCAAGTGTCTCAGAACATTCCATGTGTTTCCTGGCACCATTTAATGTTATTCTGGTTTTCTCTCCTTAAAGTCATCAGTTATCCACCCTCAAATTGGACAGCCTATGAGATGACTTGCCCTGGTTGGGCTGGGATCCCTGGAAAATTCCAAGGTGATCTGCTTTTAGGCCTTGGAGTTCGTTTTTATCTCAATAGACGACTTGAGGATTACCAAGAGTTGTATTGTGAATTTACAGTTCCAAGATGAAATAACTAACCCTTTCATGGTGCTTACCTTATGACAAGTATTATTCTAAATATGTTATACATGTTGACTGAACCCAATATAATTGACACAACCCTAGGGCAAGTTTCTATCTTATTTTTATTTTGCAGAAGAGGAAATTGATGCATGAGGAAGGTAAATAACTTATTCCAGCAAGTAAATGGCAGAGCTTTAATCCAAACCCAGACTTCAGACAAAAGTGCCATCTTGAAACTGAGCACCGTCCACACTAGAACACCACAACTTCATACCCAAACCCCATCATTTGGACCCGATCTAGTCCCAAATGAGGAAAGTTACATACAAGGTATATATATATTTTTTCCCCTGAGGTCATTGTCTTGGTGACTCCATGCTTTCCAAGGGACAGCAGGTTTTAGAAGATAAGGATGTATTGGTTCTTCCTGTAATGCCCACCTCATTCATTCCCCTTCTCTTTCTCCTAACACAGAGGCATTCTGGCATCTTGGAAAGTCACCATGCCTCCTGGTTTATTACAATGTTTAGGAGTTAACCTTTCCAAGAAGGTGAAGCTAAAATAGTTGACAATCTCCCTACTAAAATATAATTTCCTCCCGAACCCCTGCCTAATTCTAGGAATTAAAGTTATAGCTGACAAAGTCTTTCATTGTACCAGGGGAAAAGAATACATTAAGGCCCTCACTCTATTGAATACTTCAGACGGGTTTTAAGCCTCCAGCTGTCTTTATTTTCAAAGCATCAAATATTTTCATATTCCACAAATGGGGCTATTGAACAATGATAAATGAATGAAGTACAATGCAACTATTTTTAGTATGGTAATTGCAATTAAAAGGCAGTGGAATAATAATCTTGCCCATGCATGTTGAGATCGCCTTTCCATTTCTTCAAAACAATACTTCCTATGTCTGGCTGCAGAGACTTGTTGCTTGTTTGCCTTCTGGTGAAAAATAGGTAACATTTGACATTCCTTTTAAACCAAACAAATGTGAGTCTGAAATTGTGGTTTTGGCTAGACACAAACCTCCCTTTCTTCTTCATGCCTTCATTTATCCAATCTAGGGACGAAATTTCTTTTCCATATATAGGGGTAAATTACCATGGACCAAATCAATTTATTAGGCAAGTAATTCTAGTATCTATCAGTCTGTCTGTCTAATTTTTAAACTTAGAACAATTTGTTACTGTTATTAAGAAGAAGCAGGGGATCCAAAGATGTAACTCAGCAAGAAAATGCTTTCCTGGCAAATGTGAGGTCTTGGGTTTAATTCCCAGTTCTGAAAAGAGAGACTGTTAGGAAGCATATTTCATAATTATAATAATAACAATAACTACCTTGGATGCTTAACTAATGCATATAGAAGGTAAATCACTTACCCAAGGATCCCAGCAAGTAAATGGCAAAGCTTGAATCCAAACCCACACTTCTGACACAAGTTTGTACTCAATCATGTATCATCCTCACAGCCACAATGTAAGCATTGTCCCCATTTTATGGATGATGCCACTGAGATTCAGATAAGTAAAGTTATTTGCCCAGTACCACAAAGCTGACCCAGGATTCAACTCAAGTTTCAGATGCTTTGAAGCTAATGTTTGTGCTCTTTCTGTCCCTGAAATAGTACTACCTAATAAGAACTTTTATTAGGAGAAATGAAAATATAATAGTTTTTATTCCTACTCTCCTTTTATGGTACATTATGGGTTAACTAGATTTGGATTAGTGTGAAAATACAGTCATGGAAAATATCCATTTTCCCCCATTAAAAAGTGCTTCCAAATTTCCAAAGGGATATATTATAAATGATTGTTTGCAATTCATCACATTTGAATGTTTTGGATTAATCACGATTAGAAAATAGGGTCTTGATTCTAAAATATTAAGTACCATATTCTTTTGAAAAAGTGAATGAACATTCCATTTGGCTTCTTATTCTATGCTAGAAAAATGCATTTTCTCTAAAATAAAATAACCCCCCCCAAAAAATAGAAAAACAAAACAAAACAAATGCAAATCCCACTTTAATCTTTTCTAACCATGCTACTAAAACTTGCACTTATCTTCTGCAAAGCAAGTAGTAAGAATCCATTAACTGCAATGCAGAAACTGCTGCTGCTTCTTCTTTTTTGTCTTTTCAATTGAACAGCTTCCCTCTCCAAGACTCTGTTTGCAGGATGGTCTCTGGTGCATGCTTGAACACACTGAGGATGGTGCTCACGAGGAGCTGTCTCCAGAATGAAACTGAAGATAAAAGCTCTTGGAAGAACAGTTGTCAGAGATCATCATGGAACTCCACAGAAGAACACATCACTCACATCTTCGTGTATAGCTGAAGACCCAAAGGGCCTCATGTTTGTTTTTTATTTCTGTTTCAGCACATTTTAAGCTGAAGTGTGACTGCCATGTTCAGCATTAATGAGGATTTTGCTGTGCTTTGAAATTTGCTGTCCTCCCATTTCCTGTGCATTCCTGTTTTTGAGACCAATTCAGCAACGACAGAGTCCTGCTTGCTCTGTCCTGCCCGGGTCATTAGAACTTGATTTACTAACACTCTTCCTCTCCAAGGGTGTTGCCCAATATTAAATATCTGTTTTTAAAACAGCTTCACTTAAAAATAGAAACATTTTAAGTGCTCTTTAGAAGAGCACACTTGGGAATTGATCAATAAAGGAACCACCTGTGGAATGAAACATTAAAATGACCTGTGTGTGTATTTGAATATTTCCTTCACGGAATGTAGAGAAAAAATTATAGGACTTCAGCTTTAAGAATACCTGATACTATACATTAAAATCATTTAAAATCTAGTTATGTTGCTAACATCAATGGAAATATATTTATTTATTTAATATAAAATATATTTTATTATATATAATGTATATAGGTTGTTCAAAAAAGAGTTGCTTTTGTCTTTCTCTCTGACGTATTATTCTTTGGACACATTTCTCAATAAAAGTTGTCCTTGTTTGTGGCCTCTGAAATCCTTCCTTATCCTGCTCTACTCATTTTCCTGAGTAAGAGTTTTTAAAAATCAACAATGATATCCTAAACATCAACTCAAACAGCTTTTCCTTCTATCTCCTTGACTTGAGGACACAGAGTTTAATATTGAAAAAATAATGACCAAAATTAATATGATATATATGAAGTGATCTGCAAATTTTGCTGCCTAGTTACTGGACATAAATATTAAGCAAACATTATAAATCGCTTTAATTGACAGTGTTACCTCCCAGCCTTTTTCCTTTATTTTATGAAAGGCTGAATTTCATCTCATTTAATATTTTCTATATGCTAAGAACCATGCTAAACACTTTTTACTTACGATTTCACTTAATCCTCACAAACATTCAAAGATTAATATCATTATTGTACTAATAATGAGAGGGAAGCTCAGAATGATGAGTAATTTATCCAAGATTATATGGCTAATGGAAAACAAAGAGCTGAACCCACCTTTGTTAGACAAGAAAGCTGCTGCTCCTGACTCAGTATCCACACATAGTACCCATTTTGATAGTTGTTCCTGGCACCACATTTTTTAATACTCATTAAACACACATCTATTTATCCAACCAGTTAGTTTGGCAGTCAATAAACATTTAAGTCTTAAATGAGATCTTGGGAGGGATGACACAGCCCTTCATTTCTCCCTGAAATATTCATGGTCTAATGAAGAATATAGGTCAATAAGTCAATTTATAGTCCAGTGACAGAGTTCTTATGATGAAGAGTGTATCAAATGCTAGGAGAGAAGAGAATGGCCAAATCTGCCTCAGGAAGTGAGGAAAGTTGTCAGGAAATTGCTTTGGTTTCAATAAAGATTTGAAGGACAGGGAGAAGAAATGGAGCGGTCCAAGGCAACTGGGCCCCAGCAACTGTGGTCACTAAGCCTTCAGATCCTCCTGTCTCTTCAAAATCTCTGAAGTTTGTGCACTTACCTGGAATAACCCTAATTCATCCTTATTAAGAAAAACATCATATCTTGGAGAGAAAGATAAACGGATTCTCCCGAAACTTCCTCTACTGATCCTCTATTCCCCTTCCCCTCTGACACTCAGTTCCAACAATTCTCCGTGTGGTCTTGACTTACAAACAGTAGTAGCACCTGGGAAATGCAAATCCCTAGACTCTACTCCAGATTTACAGACATCTGTTTTAAATGAGCCCTTTGAGTGATTGTGTTGCAGCTGGAGTTTGAAAGCTACCCTGTACCCTCCTCCCTGTGCCTCAGAACAGACTAGCCAGTTCCCCTGATGAGCTCCTGAGTGTGGTGCATCTATTTCCTGCTCCCTCATCCTATCAGCATCGAACCTGATATTTGACACACTGTGGGAGCTCAAGACATATTTGTAAAAGAAGGAATGAATAACAAATATTATTTTAAAGTGAATTATTTTGAAATGAATTTGTTAAATCAAAAAATTTAATTTTTTTTTTTAATTTTTAAAACTCCATGAAGATATAGAAAGATACACATTCCAAAACCCCCAGGAGAGCTAATGCCATTCCATTGATTTTTTTTTTTAAATCAGAATGGGAGGGAGTGAATATGAGCAGTCACGGGAAGGAAAAAGAATGAACATTTTTTTTTTTTTTTAGTGCTGACTATGTGTTAGGGGCTTTTCAAAACTTTTCAATATTGTCACAATGACCCAGGAAGAAGGCATTGTCATCCCAAGCTCAGAAAAGAAATGCTCCCAGAGTCACCCAGCTGGTGGCAGGTGTTACAGGGCCCTCCCTCTCTAGTGCCCGTGAGCTCTTCACACCACATACCTCCAAGGAACACCACTAGGAAGGGGCAGATGGAAACAGAGAGCCCTGGAGGGAAAGAAAAACTCCATTAACTTCACAGTTTTTCCTGTTATTTTACTATCAACTCTACACATTGGTTCATTAATTTTAATTGGTGGGACAGTGTGCCAAGTGGTCCCGGTGACCTGCAGGCTATTCCTTCTGAGGCATTTTATGCCATCGTCAATCTGGGCTTTGGAACCTCTTCTCCTCCTCTCCATTCTCCATGACCCCACACCATCTGTGTTTTGCTGACCCTCAATCCATCTTTTCTTCTTTCCCTCCTGCATCCCTCCCCCTTGTCCTCCCTTCCCTCTTTCCCTCTTTCCTTCCTCCTTCCCTTTCTCCCCTTGTCTCCCTCTCTCTACCCACCTGTACTCCCTTCCCAGGTGGTATCCACTGAGTGCTCCTCTGTACAGCTCAGGTATACCCTTTGCCTTCCTGAAGCCTATAAACTAGTGAGGGAGAGTTTGCCACAGGCAAGCAGATAAACTAGTTATAGTTTATGTCAAGTCCTGTGAAATAAAGAAACAGGGCTGTATTAGGAATATTGGAGGCGGCCACATTTAAGCTGAGACCCGTGATACCCATGGATGTGGGAGGGGGCTTGTGGGAGGCCAGAGTTTAATGAGCCAGTGGGAGAGTGAAAGGGCCAGGACAGAGGTGAACAGGGGTGGTTCATAATGAGGGCAGGTAAGGAATCTGACTTCGGAGGGATTCAAGTAGGGAGTGGCCCAGTCTGACTTGTACTTGGAGGAAGTATGGAGTGGACAGTGATCTTTCAATTTCTTTCTGGAGAAAAGATTGGAGACAAAGTGGTGAAACACGTGTGCTTGTCTCTATCTTCCAGCATCTTCCTGAGAGAATGGCCTCCTCATTAGGGCTGACAGTCTTTCTTGAACTCAAAAGGGCATAGTGCCCTTTTGAGTGCAAGAAATAGTGCACTCACCAGGCATAGTGGCATGGGCCTACAGTCTCAGTGCTTGGAAGGCTGAGGTAGGAGGATCACTTGAGCTCATGAATTTGAGACCTGTATAGGCAGCATAGTGAGATCACTTCTCAAAAAAACAAAACAAAGGGTGAGAGTTACATTCCATACCACTTGGCAGCCATGTTTCAGAGAGAGGGTCTTGGGCACTGGCAATCAACAGAGTCAACAGACAGCAGTAACAAGGAGGCTTACAAAGCTTGACTATGTGCCTGAATTCTGAATACTCACATATATGTTTTAGTGGTCAAAAATCTTACAGGGCGTATGCTATTCTCTTTATTTCACAGGTAAGGATAGAGTAGTTAATGAACTTGCTCAAAGTCACACAGCTGCTAGGAATGAAGGGAAAAAAATAAAGAAACTATTTCCAAATAAACATGATCAGCCTTTGATTTCATTTTCTCTCTATACTATACTTCTTGTGGAAAGTTAAAACTGTACAAAACTATGTAAAGCAGAAAATCAAAACTTCCCATAACTGTGGTCCTAAGATGTGACTGGACTTTTCACTGGGTTCCCTCTCAGCAATGCTGGGACACTTCATACCAACAATGCTGAAAAGCTGCGAGGTACCCAAGTCCGAGGAAGGGGCTCGTCCTCTCTGAAGCTATTTAGGAACAAAGGGAGATGGAGCCACTTACCATCTCTGCTACAGGAAGTGGACGCCAAACTGTTCTGGCTACAAAGGGAGCCACACCCATTGGGGGTGAACGCTTTGTTGAGCCCACGTCACTGCTTAGAAGGACAGCCAAAATCAGCAGGAAGAGGACAAGGGCAGGTCACCTTCACTCTCCAACAACCAAGGAAGAGAAGAGACGCTTGGCTGCTCATTCCTCCCAACTTCCATGGTTCGTTGAGAGATGTCATTTGGGTTTCCTCTGTCACAAAAACCATGGCTTCAGCCGTAAAACGAATCACAACAAAATGTTATTCTGGTGTCAGAATTTGTGATTCTGAATTAAAGCTAGAGGTGTTCAGATTTCCAAACCCTACTGCACTAAAGGCGGTTTTCCAAGCATGGCTAGGCCACCCTAACTGTTGAAGAGGAAAACTCATTAGCCTCCTGGGTGAACTATCTTGTCTTTTTTTAGGACCGGAAATCAAATGGGAAGGGTTCCCTCCTGTTTCAAGTGAGTTCCAGAGGAATTACTCACACTCCTTAACCTATGAGTCACACAGGAGACTAGGACAGTGTTTCCAAAACAGGCCGACAATAAGACAAACAAAGCAATTGATATGTGACAGTTTGAGTGGATGGGCTGCAATTGGCCATGGCCAGGAGTGGGTCTAGCAAAGTGGGACAGTAAACCTGGGTGGATGGGGCTTCCCTGCAGAGTCCACGCATATACCCCGAGCTCGGAACATTCCCTGAAAGTAAATGTCCAGTGGAGATTAATTCTGAGAGCCTCTAATCAATTTCTTTGACTCAGCAGCTGGAATGATATCATCCTTCCCTCCATCTCCAGTGACCAGAGGGACTTGACTGCCATCACACAGCGCTCCCTGGCTCTCCGAAAGCTCTGGCTAGCCATGCGTTTTGACATCTCACAATACAGGACATTAATCATTTGGGGACTCTGGGCCTGTTCCCGGGGTTCGTGTTTGCCACTGCTGATCTGTAGCCAGAAAAATAGCTCCTGGATGACAGAGGCTTTCCCAAACTGAAACATAAAGTCATCAAGAAAGTTCAGCTTAGGAAATAACCCAGCACCAAGCTGGTTCTCTCCTGGGTTGGTGAAGGATCAGCTTCCTCTTTATTCCCCTTGGGAAGATGCCCCAAGCCCAGTCTCAGCTTTGACTGCTGAGGACCCACAGGCGTCTCCTAGACCGGGGTTCAGGGGTGTGCTTGGGCCTCAGGGGTGTGCTTGAAGACACAACTTTGCCTTCCCTAGAGAAGACAGTAAGTGTGACACCTTTGGGGTGTGCTGCAATCTACAATGCAGGGGGCACAGAGGGTCCCAAACAAGAATCCGGTCTCATCTGTTTGCTCTCAGACTTCCTTCTGCCCACAGCAACAGAGAGATCCTCCTAAACATAGCTCTAGTCACCTCGCTGATCCTAAAATCCTTTGAGGGATGCTCCTCCCACACACACCTACAGGAATTCCACAGTTCTTCATGCCATTCAAGGCCTTCACTCCATGACTCTGCCTAGCTTTCTGCCTCCTCAGCAGCCACTCCCTGGCCCTTGACCACACTTGCCTGTAATTATGTCCTGAGAACACAGCACTCTTTCTCAGTTATGCTGCTCTCTCGATCTGGAGTGCCATCCCTGTGGACTCCCTCCAGCCAGGTCCCCAGGCCTGACCTCCTTGGTAGGAGCTGAGTTCATGGCTCCCTGGGCCTTCAGCAGTTCTTGCCTTGTATGGAATTGGTCCAAGGCCTCGGCCAGCCTTCCCTGCTTAAGACTGGGAGCTCCCTCAGGACAGGTGCTGTGGCTACTCCATCTTAGTCTCTTGGAAACTCTACAGTGCTGAGCTGAATCGGGGAAAGCTGACAGTCTGCCATTGTGCTCTTTGGTGTTCAGATAATGTCAGCCTCTCTGCCCTTCTTTCTTGGAGCCTTTTGCCTTTTGGTGTCATTTTGAGTAATATTCAGAGGTAAGGTATTTGGTTTCAAAAGGGTAATGATTTCAGGATGCACCGATTTCTGTGTTTAACTTTTTAAAGACAGAGTAAGAAAGCATATTTGTATTGCCCTCCATCCGCCACCCCCCACCCCAACACAAAGTCCTAATGATACAGGAAGGGGGCTTAGGGTACTGGATTAAGTACATAATAATTATAAGTGCTGCATGATCCAGCCAGCCCATTAGTCAGCAAGACTGACAGGAATGCTCACTGGGTCCTCAGCAGGGCTAGTGCTATGAGGCAAGACCTAAAAGGCAAACCTGTGGTATTATTTGGAAAACAGTCACGCTGACTTTCCTTCTGTCTCCAATAAGGTTTTCCTCTCCTCAGTGTTTGTGCATGTTCTTCTGTCTGCTTAGAAAGCCTCTGCCTGTGGACTGGGGTTATGGTTCAGTGGCAGAGTGCTGGCCTAGCATGTGTGAGGCACTGGGTTCGATCCTCAGCACCACATAAAAATAAATAAAGGTATTGTGTCTATAAAAAAAAAAAAAAGAAAGAAAGCCTCTGCCCCCCCACCAACACTTTCATTCAGCTGGAGCCTTATTATCCTTCAGGCCTCAGCTTGGACATACTGCCTTAGAGGGGGCTTGCCTAGAAAAGTCTCCATTTTGTCACTTGCAGCATTTTCTCCAAAGCCCTTGCCAATTATTTCATTTAAATCCAGTATTTTTTTTCCTGCCTCTTCCATTAGATTTAAAACAATGTGAAAGAAAAAGAATCCATTTGGGTTTATTTTATATCATGTAGTAGATACTCAATAAATACTTTTGAATGAATAAATATACTTACTCTTGTAAGTCAACATTCCACTTAGAACTTGGCGGAGTTGATTTTATCAACTCAGTGACGTTTTTCCCTGCCCCCCTCAGCTTCTGGGTCCTGCTCCCATTCACACCATTGACAAGTGTCCCGGACTTGCTTCCCAGTTGCTCACCTCCCTCACCTGGGGATGTCACCATCCTCATCTCCACTTAACACAATCCCATCCACCTTGCAACCCCCTCTCATCTGTCCCTTCTATGGTTATTAGTTTTGGGGATCTTCAATTTTCTTCCACATTTCCCCATGTTTGTATCTTTTATGACAAAGATTAGAAAGTGCTCCTAGGAAAAATCACAAGCAAACATTCCAAAAATGGGTAAGGAAAAGGTAAAATCCTCCCTTCTCATTCTCAGGGTTCCAGGTGACCATGAGAATGTACATGAACCCAAATGGGTTCTTTTCTCTGCATGTACAAACATACACCAAGTCTTCTCTTTAAAAATAAAAAGGAAACTGTTGCTATTTTTGGAAAGTCCTATATGTATATCATACAATACCGCTGCCTAGTGACTTGTTTTCCAATTACTTTCTCTTCTTTTCCCATTAGAATAGGGAGAGCAACTTTGATTTTTCAATGACTGATTGTTGATCCAATGTGTGCTTGGACCATCATTTAAAAAAACCTTGATGTCTCTTTGGGTAACTTTTATTTTTCAAAAACTCGAAACAATGCTGGAATAAAGACCCTTATACGTGTGAGTGGTTATTTCTCCGGGAGATATTCCTAAGTGCAGAGTCACTGGATCAAATGACATGCCATTTTGTATTTTGATAGCTGCAGCCTGATTGTCTTCTAAAAAAGCCATGCTCATTTACACTCCCACCCACAGCGCTTAAGAGTGTCTGGAGCTGCCCAGCCATGACAGGGTGTTAGCATTGCATTTCATCTTCGTCATCTAATTGGTCAGATGCTTTCCTGTTCTCAAGCGCCGAGACTGAATAATTTTCTATATTTAATCACCACTCGTGTCTGTAAACCATTGTTTATGTCCACTTTTCAACTTTCCATCAGAATGTTCAGTATTATTTTTACTTATTTGTAATGTATTTTTTTTCATTGTGATAAAATACACATAATATTTGCAGTCTTAATCATTTTTTAAGTGTACTGTTCTCTGGCATGAAGTACGTCCACAATGTCAAGCAACTGTCACCACCATCCATCTCCAGAATACTTTTCATCTTGCAAAACGGAAACTGTGTGCCCATTAGATAATAAAAACTCCCCATTCCCCACCTCCCCACCCCCTGGTAACTACTCTTACCCTTTTCATCTCTATGAATTTGACTATTATGATGGCTTTTAAAATAGTGTGCACATAAACTCTTGTCCATTAAAAAGGTTGAACATATTTTTCCAAATTTCCAGCTTGACTTTTTATTTAATAATGTCTCTTGTCAGATAGAAGGTGCACATTCTTTGAAGCTTCCCATTTTCTTTTTTATCAGTATCAATGAACATTGATTGTTTTATGGCTTTTGAGTTTTATGTTTTTCTTTGAAAGACGTCCTTACCCTAAAGCGGTAAAAGAGTTCCCCTGATTTCTTCTCATAATAGAGGTCCTCTGGTCCTCCTTGTACTCCAGCACTTCTTCTGAATCATAATTAATAGCAATAATTCTCATGCCAGATGTAATGCCAAGTTATCTTTGTGTATTGTATCATTCATCTACATTCCAAGTCCATGAGGGGGATCCTATTATTATTATTCCCATTTTATTTATTTTTTTATCATTCCCATTTTATAATGGCAACATTGAGATAAGAGTGTAAGTAACTTGTTTACTTCGAGGGGCAAAGCTGTGGTTTGAGTCCAAACCACTAACTACAAGCAGCTTTCTCTGTGCTCCATAAGGTTGTGACTCTGTCTCATCTATATTACTCTAGTGAATATGTCCCCAACAATTATCAGTGGAATGAACTGATTCCTATAACTTAAACTCCATATTCTACAACACCAGTGTGGGCAGAGTGTTCCTATCTCATTCTCCATCTTCTATGGATTCAGTCTCTACCTTCCCTCTAAGTCCCAGAGAGCTGCTGCTTTTTCAATGGGAATGAACACCCGTGGTGGTCAGGGTCTTCTCAAGCATCACTGCCAAGGTAACTACTGCCTATGGGGACATGGCTCTCCCCATAGAGTTCTCCAATGGAGCCACTGGTCCTCCACTCCTCTGTCCTCTCCCCTCTTGGAGGAGCCTTAAGCCTCAGACTCCCTCTTGCAGACCACAAACTCTGCCATGGTGCTGCGATTGACTTTCTCTGCTGGAGTCCCCTCCACCCAGGCAGTAGTGTCTCTATGCCATGATGTACTGACTTCTGGGCTCTTTCCTCAAGGCTCACAGCCTTCACATCTCCAGCTCCCATTTGTGGTCTCCAAGCTCATATTGAAGTAGGAACTTAAGAATATAGTGAGTCTCAAAAAATAAAAATAAAAAGGTACCCATAAACCCTTAAAACAAATAACTTGTAGGCAACCTGGCCTGTGTCCTTGTGCTCATGTCCTTGTCTGTGGCTTTCCAGTGGCAACAACACTGCAAGATAACCTCAGACATCTGGAGGAAATGTTCCTTTAGGGAACATGCACAGTAAAGACTTGGGTGACTGAGAAATGACCCTGTCCTCATTATGATCCTAAGATACACACTCCTGGCTGAAGACTTAAAATGCTAATGAGACATGTTATGTAGGAAGTAGTGTGACTAGAACATTCGAGGGCTAAGCACAAGCCAAGGAAAACTGGCAAGAAATTGCATAACTCACCCTGACTCCACCTCTAATTCAGGCTCCTGGCTGCTGTTCCTCTATAATCGTTAAAACTCCAGACCAAGACAATGCAACTCACCCTGAGATCATCCACAGTGCCATCCTCAAGTGTGCACTGTCCCTTTATAATAAGTCTCTCACTCTGCCACTCATTTCTGATTTATCCTTAAGTTATTTTCTGTGATATGATCAAGAACTTGGAAGGGTGAGGTGCAGTGGCACGTCCCTGTAATCCCAGTGACTCAGGAGGCTGAGACACGAGGATTGCAAGTTCAAAGCCAGTCTCAGCCACTTAGAGAGGCCCTAAGTAACTTAGTGAGACCCTTTCTCAAAATAAAAAACAAAAAGGGCTGGGGATGTGGCTCGGGGGTTAAATGCCCTGGTGTTCAATCACCAGTACCAAACAAACAAACAAAAAGAACCTGGAAGTTTTGGGTAGCGGTCTCCTTAGCTCTTGAGACCTCTGCGGATCCCTGTGTGGTGAGGTGTTGTTGACCTATCCCACGGTCTGTCCTCAATGCTTCAGTGTTGACAGTCCCATGTCCTTCCTCTTCTTAACGTTCCAACAGCAGCCCAGCCTGGGCGCAGGTGCTCTTTCCCAGCCCTGCTCTCTGCCTCCTGCTGCGGCAGGAACACGCCCCCTCCAGCCAGTTTCTAGTCCTGGACAATCGCCTTCTGTTTCCCTGCTCCTCCAAGGCGGCGTGATTGGCAAGTTCAGGAAGCCAGGGTGTTTGGCTCTGTTTCAGTCACTTGTTTCAGGAAGATTCTCTCTGCGGTCAGGCCACCCTCTCATCACCTCTAACTGGCTTCCTGTCCACAGCCTGCACCATCTCTTATGAACCTTTCTACCTCCTAGAACCGAACCCCACTTTCCGAAGCTCTCTTTGTCTCCTTCTTAATTGTGGAGGACCAGCCATCTCTCTTGAGCCTCCACCACATTCCTTGTTTTTCCCCATCTTGGAGAAATAAACCTTCCCCCTCCTTTCTTAATTTTACTGCCAAATTCCTTAAAATGGTAGTCTACATTAGCTGATTCTGTTTCTCCCCCACCCACGCTCTCTGTCACTTGTTGTCTCCAGGGCTCAGCCCCTCTTTCCTCTCCCTGTTCACACCGGCTTCTTGGAGCCCGGGATTCCCTGGCTGTCTTGGTCTTCAGCCTGCCATTCCTTACCTGCAGTTTTGGACAGCGCCAGTGCCCTGGTCCTGCTTGAAAAGTCTGCTTTGACTTCACGTCACTCTATGTTTTCTGTTCTCCTACTTCTCTTGCAAGTGTTTCAGGTCTTCCATTCACTAAGTGTTCACTGAGTGTCTGCACAACTGTGCGGGGTACTGTGGGGTACAGTGGTGAACAACACTGGCCTTGCCACTGGTCCGCTGGAACCTTCAACTTCAGATCTAATAGGACACGCATCAAACGGTCATGTCTATTTTATCAGCTACCTACCGTGCGGGATGATAAACGTGCAAAGAGAAAAGAAGACGGGGAGGGCAAGTCAGGTCAAGGAAGGACAGCTTGAGGAAGTGATGTTTAAGCTGAGATCCGCACGATAAATGAGTGTTAGCTGGGTGAGGAGTGGCAGAGTTTGGAGAGGTGGCTTCCAGGAACAGGGAGAAAAACAGTGAAGCTTCTGGAGTGAGAAGGAGCATGGCAATTTCAAGAAGCAGAAAGATGTCCAGGGAAGCGGAGGGCAGGGACTAGGGGTGGGGAATAGCAGATGGCGATGTGGCCAGAACCACGGAGAAAGGGCCAGATCATGCAGGGTCCTGTGGGGACGTGGAGAGTCTTTGGGATTTACTCCCTAAAGCCATGGACAGTTATTAAAAGCTTCTTTTCTCTTCCTGGTTTCTTATTTGATGCATCTCATACATAGGCCTTTGGTCCTTCCTCCTTTTGGCCATCCAGCCTCACGGCTGAGTAATCACCCCTCTATGGTGGATTCCTGAATCCTAACGCCCTGAATTTTAGTCCTCGGTCTGGCTACCTTCTAGGATTATGTCTTGAGATATCAGGCTGGCACCCCAAGTGTAAATGTTGGAAATTGACTTAATCTTTTTTTTCCCCCAAACTTCTCCCTTTTTATATGCTTCTCATCTTGGTTCATGACAGCTCCACTGTCCTCCCACTTAACCAGATTAGAGATGCTGGTGTCTCCTTGACTCCCCCATTTACTTACTCATTCATTCATTCTGAGAATACAGCAGGGACCCAATCTGATAGAACCTGCATCCTAGCAGGGATGACTTATTGGCAGTTAGCAATTTACAAGTACTATAAATAAAGACGAAGCAGATAGAAGGTGACGGGGTGGAGCTGCTGCTTATTTTTACCAGGAAGGTGTCTTTGAGGAAGTACATTCAAGAAGAAGCCATGCCTGGCACAGTGGCACACTCCTGTAATCCCAGCAACTTGGGAGGCTGAGGCAAGAGGATCACAAGTTCAAAGCCAATGTCCTCAACTCAGCGAGGCCCTAAGCAATTAAGTAAGACCATGTCTCAAAATAATAATAATAATAATAATAATAATAATAATAATAATAATAATAATATAAAAGGGGGCTGGGGATGTGACTCAGTGGTTAAGTACTATTGGGTTCAGTCCCCAGTACAAAAATAAATAAATAAATTTTTTTTTTTTATCTGGAAATATTTATATTTATTTATTTATTTATTTTTTTAAATTTTTTATTGTGGGTTGTTCAAAACATTACAAATTTCTTGACATATCATATTCGACACTTTGATTCAAGTGGGTTATGAACTCCCACCTTCACCCCATACACAGATTGCAGAATCACATCAGTTACACATCCATTGATTTACAAATTGCCATACTAGTGTCTGTTGTGCTCCGCTGCCTTTCCCATCCTCCACCCTCCCCCCTCCCCACCTCTCCCCTCCCCTCCCCTCCTCTCTCTCTACC
>NW_026000174.1:26119083-26183400 GCF_001458135.2 Marmota marmota marmota | reverse complement strand
GCTTAGTGCTTGGTGTATGCTCTGATAGGAGCAGGGTCCAAGAAGCAGCCTCCACAGCCTCCGCAGCCCTGGGCCGGGGCGGTTCCGGGAGCCGGAACTCGGCTGCCTCGCGCTCGTTGTTCGCTCTGATAAGATCAGGTTCTAAGAAGCACCCAGGCACTGAACCCTAGCAATCTGTCTGCAAGCCGCAGGCGAATTGCAGCCTGAAATTACCTGGTCTATGGGTGAATGAGCTGCGGTCAGTCGAAAACAGGGAAGGTGACGTCAGTTTACCAACATGGTGGCTGCTGGCCTCCTCTGTGGTCTGACCGGTGTGGAGAACCGAGATGGACCGCTTCCTTCCCCCGTCTCGAACCCAGAATTCAGCCCTGAGTACGGTGCTTGCGCGGCTGGCAGAAACTGCAGCGCTGTAACCCTGCGTCTCTATCCCAGCGCGCGCTGCAGACTCTAGCCGCTGGGCGATTTGCTGAATAAGCAGTGTTACCCTCCGTGCGACAAACCTCTCGCGTTTGAGTCCCCGTAGCCGATCCTCGTGTGATGGAAATCCTTCCTCCAGGTTCCGGAGCACCCCACTATTGCTGGAAATTCCTAACAAGATATCCTTTAGCCGTCCTGATTTGTCATACTCCCACACAGTGAAGCAGCACACGGGGGCAATGCACTCCCCTCGCCGCCATCTTCCTTCTCAATAAATAATTTTTTAAAAGTCTGAGCTGTGTGTGGGGATTTGGGGAGAGTGCACCAGGTGGGGAATAGCAGATGGCAAGACTCAGAGGTGGGAGGGTGCTTGAGGAACAGCAAAGAGGTTAGTAGCTAGAATGCATAGAGTAACAGTTGACAGCAAAGAGCGGAGGCCAGAGATGCACACACAGACTGTGCTGTCAGAAGCAGAAAGGGGTTTGGAATTTAATTCTAAGTGTGATGAGAAATCATTGATGGTTTTCTTTTTCATTCTCCATCTCTCTTTTTTTCTTGATGGTGGGGGTGGTGGTGCTGGGGATTGAACCCAGAGCCTCACTGTGTTAGGCAAGTGCTCTGCCCCTCAGCTACATCCCCAAAACTTTTTTTTTCTCTATTTCACTTTGAGACAAGGTCCTAGTTGCTGAGGCTGGCCTCGAACTTGCAATCTTCTTGCATTAGCCTCCCAAGTAGCTGGGATTATAGGCATGCACCACCATACCTGGCTCATTGGAAGGTTTTGATGAGAGAAGTGGCATTAACTCTTAGACAGTTCAAAGGGTCCCTTTGGTTGCTGTGTGACTAGATGATAACATGAACACAGCACAGCCATCCATGTCCTTCACATTCATAGGTCTTTCCTACCTCCATCTACCCTTCCTATCTTCCTAGTGGCTACCTGAAGCCCACCCTGTCCTTCTCATTCCTGAATTGTCATTGGGATCTCAAAAATGATCTTTCTGCTCCTACTGGATTCATCTGCTAGTTGCACAAATTTAAGCACTCATGAGCAGGGACAATGCCCAAGCCTTCGGTTGCTCCCTTCCCACAGGAAAGAAGCACAACTTCTTCAGCCCTGTATTTAGGTCCCCCTTTTGCCTTCTAACCTTGCCTCCAATTTTCACAAACCTCAAGCCACTGTCACACTAGACCCAGTTTCTCACACAAACTCTTGCCTTCCCACCACCTCACGTCTGCCCAAGCTTAAAGTCTTCCCATCAAGCCTTGCCACCCTCCATCTCTGTACGGCACACATTTCCTTTCCTACTCACCAGAGGCAAGAGGGATTCTTCTTGTCCTTGGACTCATACCTTTCCAGTGACACCAATCTTTCTTGACCTACGTTATCGCTCTTTATTGTTCATGTCTTATCTTCCTCATTAAATTGTAAATTCCTAGAGGTCAGGGTCCAAACTCTGCATAT
Source organism: Marmota marmota marmota (assembly GCF_001458135.2). Classification (NCBI taxonomy): domain Eukaryota; kingdom Metazoa; phylum Chordata; class Mammalia; order Rodentia; family Sciuridae; genus Marmota; species Marmota marmota. The sequence goes on along the minus strand of NW_026000174.1, from coordinate 26,181,518 downwards.
CTGCGCACTGCCATCCACAGTGCCTAGCCCGATGCTCATAGTGAGAACGCAACAGATAGGCTTTGAATAAGGATGAATAGCTGGCTTCACTGGGATAACCAAGCCCCAAAGCCTGCAAGTGACTGGTGTCAGACAGTATAGAATGGAAGGACACATTTCATGATACATAGTCCAAGGGCTGTAAGGATTCAGAAGGGAGATCAGCCGATTGGTCAGGGAAGAGCTAACAGCAGCTGATGGACCTGCAGTATTCATCCTGTTCCAGGCCCCAGGCTGAACACTTCACAGATACTCTCTGACTCTTCCCAACTACCCTACGCTACCAGCACTTATGTGGACACTAAGGTAGAAAGGGGCAGGAACTACCTGAAACTCACGGTGCTGTCAAATCTATAGAGGTGGGATTTGGCCCGCGCCTAGGTGGTCGGTTAGCCTCTACCAATCACTCCACTCTTCTGCCTTTTAGAACAAACGGAAAGCTCCATAGGATTTGTTTTATTTCTGTTTCATTCCAAAACGGATCCAAAGCAGCCAACCAGGAGCTGAGCCATGCTGGGGATGACTAGGACTCGGAGCCAAGGCTAGTGTTCCAGGTTCAGAAGGCAGCTGTGGGTGGGTTGCAAGGAGACCTCCTCCTGGGGGAAGCCAAGTGAGCTGAGCCAAATGCAGTGTTTGAGGGCAGGTTGTTGGGGAGGGACTAGATGCCCAGATAAATGGAGACTGTGGGGAGGGCATTGAATGCCAAGGAGAATTGCTGAGTGTTGATGTTCTAGGACTCAAGAAGAGATCGAAGGGTTTATGGACAGGGTTAGAATAAAATTCCATTCAAAGAATATCTGCTTGGAAAGGCTTTGCACTAAGCAGATGAATGGAGCTGTAGGAGTCCCCGAGGAGGCTCTTTCTCTCTAACAGCTAACAAGCTTTGGGGATAAACAGCTGATAGGTCACAAACAAAGCCCAGTGACAACAGAGCTGAGGGACAAGAGTTTTAGTGGAGGATCCGAGAGAACTTCCTGCAGCCTGTGGCATTTGAACCCAGGCCTTAAAAAGGGGTGGAGCAAAAGAACAGAAGTGGGTGAAGGCCACCTCAGAGTGTGTGAGAGGTGGTGCTGAGAGGGGGCTTTGAATGGTCTCTAGCACATTGAGGTTTCTGGGGGAAAGATGCTCTTTAGGCCCCAAATCATCTGCACAGGAAGCAGATCATGTGAGAAAAAAAAAAAAGACCCAAGGGTCAAGCACTCAGCAAGTTCAAGGACCGAAAGGAGCCACCGGAGTGTCAAAGGAGCTTCAGCTGCCTTGCAAGACATTCAGTATCCAAACTACACTTTGAGAACTTGTCAGTGTGGAGAGTGACATTCCAGACCTGCAAGTCATACCTGGGAGCAATTCTGATCCCCAAGGACTTTTGGCAATGTCTAGAGACATTTCCAGTTGTCATGACTGGGTGGGGATGTAGTGGCATGTAGGGGGTAGAATCCAGTGGCATGTAGGGGGTAGAATCCAGCTCATAATGTATGTGATGGCACCCCTTGCCAAGGAAGAGTTATCTAGGCCAAATGTCAATAGCTCCAAGCTGAGAGCCCCCCCCCCGCCCCCCGCAGTGAATGAAGCCACTCGAGCATCCACATGAGGAGCAACTGAAAAAAAAATGGAAATGTTTGGGGCCTGGGAAAATCTTAGAAAAGCAGGAACTGAGCTGTTGGGAACAACTGCCCAAGGTATCGCTGCTCTTCACCTTGCCCACTGTGACAGGGATCTAACCAGGCCCAGTGTTTGGAAAACTAGGGAAGTCAGTGTTAGTAGCAAATACTTGTATAGCACTTGATATCAGGCACAGTTCTCAGAGCTGGACATTCACCACCATGTGCTCACAACAGACCTATTGTACCTATTTTTAAAATTCTTAGATGGAAAGATGAAGAAGCAGGTAAATAATTTGCCTAAGATCACAAAGTTCAGTGAGTGGCAGAGCCAGGATTTGAGTCCAGGCAGCTGTGCTCTGTTTTCTTTCCTTTTCTTGTTTCTTCTTTCTTTCTTTTAGCTGTGCTCTTAACTGTTCAGCAACACGGCCCTGCTGTGTGAGAAAGGGGGCATTGTGAAGAGACTGATGGGGCTCCAATTTCAGCTCCACCACTTAATAGCTGTGTGACTGTGGGCATACCATCTAACCTCTCTCAGCTAGTTTCCTCATCCTGCATGATAGGGTGTATGGCAGAAAGGTGATAAGCATTTACAGGGTTCTTTGGCATTGTGACAAATGTAGTTCTCAAAACGACTCAAGGAGAGAGGTAATTATTATCCTTGTGTTCTACACACAAGGAGTACATGACTCAGAGAGATTGAATGACCCAGGGCCACAAAGCTAGGGAGTGGAGAGTCAGAATTTAAGGCCACATCTGTCTGGTTACAGAATCAGTGTTTAACCTAAAAGCTGTTACTTTGCATGTTCATGGTGAAGATAGCATGATAAAGTATATAAACTGTCTGTAACATAGTAATCAATTAATGATAACTGTTCATTATTATATTTGCATTCCTAGTAATTATCTTCATGACCAGCTCAATCAGGTGTGCAGAGAGCGACACAATATTCCACCCAAAGGAACAAGATCAGAAGAAAATGAAGGCTGCAGTGGCTCACAACCCCTCAGCCAGCTGTTCCTAGTCCTGAGCTTCAGCCTCCCGGGTAAAGTGTTGTCACTTTTGATTCATTTGTCCTGCTGTCTGCACAGCCTACTATTCATAGAGAGGGAGTGGGAGGAGCAGGGACAGTGTGAGGCTAATTTAATGTCAAGGTTCCACAGCCCATACATTGCATAGATTCCACTTAGTCATAATTTTAAAAATGGGATGTAGTGCCTTGTGCAAAACGAGGAAAGCCACCACACTCTCAGCACTGTGAACAGAACCACAGCTCACCTGATGGTTAATCCCACCCAGGAAGGATTTCGTCTTAAAACAATTGCCTGACTCCATCGTAGGAACACTGTGAATGTTTTCTACAGAGAGGGGGTGGCATCTGCCTAGCAATTATAAAGGCTGGCAGCACACAGAATCTGCCTGCAGTGGATTCTTAAACATGGAATCATAACCAGGCATGGTGGCATGTGCCTGGGGCCCAGGAGTTGAAGGTCAGACTGGGAAACATAGCAAGGGCCCCGTCCCCAAAAACAAAAACAAAACAAAAATTATAGAATCATTACCAAAAGGAATATCAGACACAGGAGACCAGAGAACTGCTTGGATTGTATGTGATGAAGGTAGGTACCAAGGGAAGTGGGAGTCCTGGGCAGGAGGGCAGTAACTGTCTCATGGCTAGAAGGCAGATATTTGAGTGGGATCTTAAAGGTTAAATGAGAGTTCTCCAGGTGGAGAAAGGGAGAAGGTATATAGATAAGAGAGAATGACAAGAGAGCACTACAAAATTTCTATGGCCTGGGAGAAAATGGTGCTCCTGCAATGCTTTGTGGTTGGTTGTGGTGGGAGCCCAGGGAGAGAGAAGCACAGAGTGAGGAAGCCGAGGCTGCAGTGTGGACTGGAGTCAGCTCGTGAAGGGCTTGAGCCCCACGAAGGCTTCTGAACAGTGTGGCAGACTAGGAACAATGTCTAGTAGCGCAGTGTGAGAGAAACGACCCAGCAGCCTGGACAGAGTTGAACCTGACTTTGAATCTGAGTTCCTATTACTCATTAGTTGTGGGATTGAGGACAGTTACTTTACCTCTTGGTCTCTTGGCATCCATGTCTATGTCTATGACATGGGGACATGATGCCCACCTCGATGGGGTGATGCATCCCTGACCCTCAGGGAGGATAACAGAACGGAAAACCTGGCCTGGGAAGAGAGTCCTGCCAGAAAGTCACTGACCCGTGCCACACTTCAGCAAGCTCCCTCTTGTAAAAGGAATTTCAGCACAGCATTTTGAATCTGGGGTCAGAGATCTTGAACTTGAATCTCCCTGAAGATAGAAGAAAAGAAATAAGCCCATTAAAGAAGGCAATTCTGGTTCTCTGCTCTAGGTCCCTCTGCACTGTGAGGAATGTAGTTCTAACAACTCAGGGAGAGTCATGCTTGTCATTCTGGTTTTATGGGCATGGACCAGAGTTCAGGAAATACAACCAGAGAGCAAAGTGGATCCCACTATTCCATCAGTTAGAGAATCTTACCTCAAGTCAAGGGAATCTAGAGAAGTAACCAAGAAAAATAATAATAACTGCACCGGTGAGGTTAAACCATCGCACGGTCACCAACACAGAAAGCGGAGTCTGTGAGTCCAGATTCCCATCTCCTCAAGATACTCTGCAGCACTCCTCTGCCCTCGTCTTTCCCGGTGTGGATCATCCTGACAGCCTCCTAGTGGGCCGGCCAGTTTGGCAACCTCACCTTCCCAGGCCTGAGTCCTCAGGCAGCTCCTAGAAGAAGAAGAGGACCTGGCTTGTCTCTGCTCTGGTCCTTCTCTGACCCCTGCACCCCTCAGGGAAATGCCCTGCTCCTTGCTGGGAGCCAGGGCTGTGCCAGGCTGGCCCCTCCTGAGCTCCGTCTTCTCTCTCTGTATTATCCAGCAGGACTGAACTGGGAAATGGTGTTGAGGTCTAACAGGAGAGCTATTATTTTCCATCCTTTTTTCCTTCAAAATCCTGCCGGTTATGGCTTCTCCCTCCACCGTTCCCCTGACTCCCTCTCCGAGGCCTGCCGCTCGCTGGTTCGCAGGTCGCCTCTGTATTAGAATACATCCACCCCTGAACTTGCAATTCTGTGCTGCTTAGCTGGCTCCCGTGTCATTCTCACTGGCCATGACCTCTACACACAAGGTCAAGGACTCTGCCGGATATGTCCCTATTGCTCCATTGCCATGGACGGTGCATGACACCTAATAGGCAACTCCACAGGTGATTTTTTTTCCTTTTTTTTTTTTTTTAAGGAATGGTGCAGTGGGCAGGAGGGGAATAGGTCTCTGAAATAGTCACTAGAAAAGAAGATCCAGCAATTTTGGCTTTTCAGCAAATGGCATCTCTTTATAGTGAGGGTATGTTTTGTACAAGGGGCTGGTATTGGGACCCATCCAGACATTGTCCTTATATTGCTGAGAATGTGAACTTGACGCCAACCAGCCAGGGTTGGGATCCCAGATCTACCTCTCGCTGGGTGACCAGGGACAAGCTACTTGACCATGCCTCGGGTTTTCATCTGTAAGCCAGGTCCACAATGGCCCTTCATCATAAAGTGTTGTCTTGAGAGCTAGTGATTGATCTAGGTCTAGCACTTAGGGCAGCACCTGGCACAGCGAGCAGGTGATATATGTCTGTTATTACTGAAGAGTTCATGGTCAAGTTAGCCTGAAATTATGTGAGGCTCGAGAGAGTCCTTATGAAAAAAAGCAGTTTTCTTAAAAATTCTGCACACATGCCTTTGCCAGGAATCTAGAGCTGGAGGGGAGGTTCAAGGATGAGGCTTGGATGCCAGAGGCGTGATTTGGCAGAGAACAGATGTGGTGGCTGAAATGCTTTCTAAAGGGCTGGGACCAGCAAGCCCTCTAGTTTTTGTGGCTAGAACCAAATTGTTGGGAACACACATACACACACACAAATGGGTAGCCTGAGGGAAAGGAAGGAGGGGGGATAGCACAACTAGCACCTGGGGAACAGGCTTTGGTGAGGGAGCTAGGATTTTAAAGCACAGCTTTTGATCAACTTTTTAAAATGCTACAGGCCTCTCTTGGGCCTTCCCATGAGTCCCTCTGTAGAGTCTCTTCTCTCTCTCTTTGTTGCTGAGGTGGTTCTGCTTTCTTTGGGAATATGGGGTCTGGGTTCAAGGTAGTTGGTGAGAGCAGTGATGTCCCCAGCCACATCTGGGCTACAGATATTTGCAGCCCAGGGGGACAGGTTCTATGAGAAAGGCACTTGGGGTACACTGAGGCAAAATAGGCAAATGCACCTGTGAGAGCGGCTGGAGAGGTTAGTGTGTTGTCATTGCTAAATGTAGAGATGAGCAGGACAACAGGGTGACTTCCATGGTATCACAGCTGCCTATTCTGTGTGCCAGCACTGGATAAGCTTTCAACTTCCAAACCTTCCACATCCCTGGGAAGTTTCCATATCTCTCATGTTATAGCCAATGATGCTGTTTCCAGCTGAAACAGGTAAGAAATGCTGTCCCTGCCCTCAGAGTCCTCAGAGTTGGCATGAATGGCCCTTTGTGTCTGAGTACCAAAGAGGACCAAAGGACAAAGCACTGAAAAACCTCCAGAAGCTTCCATGATCTGATGCACTTCTTTTTATTTATTTTTTATTTATATATGACAGTGGAATGCTTGTTACACATATAGAGCACAATTTTTCATATCTCTGTTTGTAAATAAAGTATATTCACACCAATTCGTGTCTTCATACATGTACTTTGGATAATAATCATCATCACATTCCACCATCATTTATAACCCCATGCCCCCACCCTTCCCTTAAACCCCTCTGCCCTATCTAGAGTTCGATCATCACTAGCAATTAGAGAAATGCAAATCAAAAGCACTCTAAGATTTCATCTCACTCCAGTCAGAATGGCAGCTATTATGAAGACAAACAAGAGTAAGTGCTGGCGAGGATATGGGGGAAAAAGGTACAGTCATACACTGCTGGTGGTACTGCAAAATGGTGCAGCCAATATGGAAAGCAGTATGGAAATTTCTTGGAAAATTGGGAATGGAACCACCATTTGACCCAGCTATCCCTCTCCTCAGTCTATACCCAAAGGACTTAAAAACAGCATATTACAGGGACACAGCTACATCAATGTTTATAGCAGCACAATTCACAATAGCTAAACTGTGGAGCCAACCTAGATGCCCTTCAATAGATGAATGGGTAAAAATAAATGTGACATATATACACAATGGAATATTACTCAGCAATAAAAGAGAATAAAATTATGGCATTTGCAGGTAAATGGATGGAGTTAGAGAAGATAATGCTAAGTGAAGTTAGCCGATCCCCAATAACCAAATGCCAAATGTTTTCTTTGATATAAGGAGGCTGATTCATAGTGGGATAGGGAAAGGAACATGGAAGGAATAGACATTCCTCATAGAAATAGAAAAAGCAATCATGAAATTCATCTGGAAAAATAAGAGAACCAGAATAGCTAAAGCAATCTTTAGCAGGAAGAGTGAAGCAGGTGGCATCACTATACCAGACATTAAAGTAAACTACAGAGCAATAGTAACAAAAACAGCATGGTATTGGCACCAAAACAGACTGGTAGACCAATGGTACAGAATAGAGGACACAGAGACTAACCCACAAAATTACAATTATCTTATATTAGCAAAGGTGCCAAGAACATGCATTGGAAAAAAGATAGCCTCTTCAACAAATGATGCAGGGAAAACTGGAAATCCATATGCAACAAAATGAAATTAAATGCCTATCTCTCACCATGCACAAAACTCAACTCAAAATGGATGTACTTCTTTTTTTTTTTTGAGAGAGAGAGACAGAGAGAATTTTTAAAATATTTATTTATTTATTTAAGTTTTCGGCGGACACAACATCTTTGTTTGTATGTGGTCCTGAGGATTGAACCCAGGCCGCACACACGCCAGGCGAGCGCGCCACCGCTCGAGCCACATCCCCAGCCCCTGGATGTATTTCTTAATGGATGGAAAACTTGGGTGCCTTAGCTCCAATTCAAGTTCAGAGCTCTAAGCCCAACTCTTGTGAGTCACTATTCAGTTTGTCCGTTTTTGACTGACTGGCTTTGAGCACTTACCATCTGCCTGCTGCTGTGCTATGTGCTTCGCTTGTACCATTTCTTTTCATCCTCGCTGAAAGCCAATACATTCAGTAAAATTGTTTGCTTTGTGTTACAGATGAGGAAAGTGGGCTGAGAAAGGTTCATTGACTGATAAAGATTCACAGGACTTACAAGGAGTGGAAATGAACTTGAACATAGCCCTGTCTCTTGGACACCAGAGTCTGAGATTTTAATAACCATGTTACCAGATTTGGAAGGAATCAGAGAGTATCCAGTTCAAGCAACTGTATATCTAAAGGAAGCAACTTGCAACTACAGACTAGGAGTCTACTCTTATGTTGTCTGAGGCTTTGCTATCTGACACTGGGCAAGTCACTACACTTTCCTTAACCCCACTTTTCTTTTACAAGAAGAGGAAAGAATAAATGGCTTTGTTTTCCCTAAAAGTTTGCTTTATGAAGGGACAACTAGATGTGAAAACCCAATACAAGGCAATAAGACAAAAGCTATCCCTTTGTTTGCCTAAACAGACATCAGGTCTTTCTGGCCCTCTTTTATGGGCTACCTAACTTCTGGTACATGAACCCAAATATGATTAACAAGAAAAAGTTTAATATATAACCACTTCCTTTCCTGACTCACTAAGAAAATAAGATAATTTTGACTACTGTACTGACATAATAAACTGAAAAGTTGAGTTTGCTATTTGGCAGCTCTATGCTAAACATCTTCATATGCATTTTATCTCCAGTAGAACAAAACAAGGGTCCCAGAGGATCAGGTGATTTGCCTCCAATCTCACAGCTAGTTAGTTGCAGAGCAAGGGCTGGAATCCAGCATCACCTGGTTTGGGCTGCAGGCGCTACCCCAGGCAGCCAGGGCTTAGGCCAAATCCAGGTGATTGTAGAATCCAACAGTCCTGTTTCCACAAGATCCCATTGCTTCAAAGGCATTGCCATAGCACCCTAGGACTGCTCCCTACACCCCCGTGCACCCTAAATGGGAGAGTTCCTCTTTCATCCTCTGCTGTGTCAAAATCTAAAAGTTCAGCAACATCCAGCCTCAGCTAAACAAATTAACCGATCTCAAACCATAGAGGAGGAAAAAGAAATAGGATATAATGTTATCACTTGCCAAGAAATATCTTTCTTTGTAATATATTTATATATATTTTTATACACATGTTTTTCTTTGTCTTTTCAGTTATACTAAAGCAGATCCAAAGCTATCCAATTGTTCTGTGGATTTCTAGAGATAGAAACTTTTGAATGGAATCCTAGATGCTTCAGAAAAATAGCAATGTTGATTCCAGTTTTCATTTATATATCTGAGAACTAGAGAAGCAGAGAAATGGATAAGTTAAAGAAGGATAACTAGAGTCACCAGTGGCCATGATCCTGAACTTGGAAAGGCATCTTCAGAAGAGAGGGCTTGGGGTCAGATAAAATGGTTCTGGCTCTGCCTGCTACTACCTTAGGGGGCTACAGCTTGGCTTCCATATCTGTGAAACTGGAGGAATAAATGAGGGTCTACACCTCCAAAGAGCCGTGGTTCTCCAAAGTCATTAAACATAACCCCTTGTTTTACAGATGAGGGATATAGGTCCAGAGTGGCAAAAATAGGCCTAGATCCCAGATGTCTTCTTGAACCGAGTTCTCAGAGCACAAAGTCCCAGAGCTAGGCTCTGCATTTAGAATGCCTAGTACATGTAACTGCTAGGCAACTTCTGACATGACCACCTTGAGCAAGTCGCTTATACTCTCTGCCTCAATTTTCACATCTGTAAAGGGATGACAGTAAGTTTGCCTAATTCCAGATTGGTTATGGGGTTTAAAAGGTCAAATTGTTCCACACCCGACACATTGCAACCTCCCAGTAACTGTTGCCTATTATAACTAGTAGCCATCCATGAAACTTTACGAGGATGCTTTTGGTACCTCCATATAAATTCTTATGATCATCTTTGCTGTTCCTCTAGAGCTTACATTCTAAGAATTCAGTTTTGTTACTTCATAGAAAAATGTTACAGGTTTGGGAAAGAAACGTCGTATCGGCCACTAGAGGGCGTGTTGGCGAAGTTTTATCTTAGCCGCTTGGGCAGGCAATGGGAGAGGGATGGGGAGGAAGGGAAGGAGAAGGTGGGCGTTCAGGAAAGGGCTGGGCAGCTCTCAGGAAGGCGTGGAGCAGTGGTCCTGCTGGGGAGCGCTGGCAAAGAGCAAGCGAGAAGGTGGTGCTTCGTGCTGGTGACAGCCCTCCTTTATAGAGCACTTAGGAAGCCCTGCGCCTCACCATTGGTTTCTGTCTCTGGAAAACGGGAATAATAATAATAAAACCTCATTTATAATAGGTTTCGTGAGCACGTTAAGAGATACTGTACATAAAATTTTTGAACAGCAAGTGGCCACTTTTATTATTATTAAATCCCTCAAGTTTCTGATGAGGAAAATTAAGTAACATGCTTAAAACCATGGTGTCAGTAAGTGGTAGATGTCCCTTGTTGCTGGAAAAGTCAAGCACAGTCTTCCACCCTCCTCCTGTCCGCCCTTCAGCCATCTCTCAGCCTTCCAGTGCTGTGGTGGGGATGGACATGGGTTGGATTGGAGCCCTTGCTCTGCCACTCCCAGGTTGGGTGATGGGGGCACGTCACTTTGCCTCTTGCAACTTGGCTTGCTCATCTGGCAAACATTTCTCAGAGGGATTTTATGGGGATTCAATAAAGTTTTCCAAGTGGGGTGCTTAGCTTACTGCTTGACACATAAAACTCAATGAATATTAATCTATGATCAAGAAGTGGGCCATAACTTCTTCATGGCTAAACCCCCTGACACTTTCATACAGAAGCTTTATTTGGGAACAATCTGTGACAAAAAGAAATCCATCAGAAACCTAGGCTTTGACAGCCTTCTCCACTTCTCTTTGTAATATGCCATTTTCTTAATTCAACACCGAATAAAGCAGCCCGGCTTCTAAATTCATTGACGGTGTCTGTCGACGATAAAATGTCAGAGCACTTGGATCCAACTGTCCCATTGCCGTTCTCCGGCTTTCCCTGGGTGAATGGTAACATTTTCAAATGGATAAAAATCTCCTGGCAACGTTGCTCTCCTCCCCCAGAGCAGATTCATAGCAGAGTGGTTGGCATTTCCACACGCTCCACATTTGTCAGTGTCAGATTCATATACGTTCTTAGGTCTCTATACATATATAGGCATAATTTCAATCTCTGGCGAACAAAGGCTATTTTTTTTCTAACTTGGAGATGTTCCAGGAGATCTTTGCATTTCATCTATTTTTAAACGTTTTTGTGATTTAAAAGTATGGTGATATCAAACGACAGAGTGGAGGGCCCAATATTCAGCTTCCAGCCTCTGATCATGTGTCAGGCATTTTTATATACAATATTTTACTTGATGACAAGGATGGGTTTGCTTTATTCTCAGTTCACCGAAGGGGAAACCAAGGCCCAAGAAGATGAACGTCTTGCTCAAAGTCACACCCGCATTCAAGTGACACCAGTTGAGAAGGGTGGGGTGGGGAGGGAAGCCATTCTAATTTCATATTCAATGTTCCTGTCATTTTATCACAGCTCTCTCTGTAGAACAACACACATTCTTTCATTTTAAAAATCATTTGCTGTGTATCTTTGATATACCAGCACTATGCTAGACTCTGGTGATCTAGCAGAGGGAAAAATAAGCAAAAAACCCCATTTGCCTTTAAGTAGCTTACATTCTAGTGGACACACACAGGCCAATTCTGCACTTGGTGAAAAATTCATCTTCATTGGATGGGATGGATGTGGGGGGAGGAGGAAGAAGACCACGACAGCTAGGAGCATGGTTTCTGTTCCTCTTCGGGTCACACCAGTACTCATCTCCAGAAGAGAAGAGTGATGGTGCCCTAGGCTGTGACAATTCCTGCCAGATCTCTCTTTTTTTTTTCTCCTGCAATAATTAAGTTGTTTGGAGTAAGGGGATGTAGACTGTTGAGCAGAAAAGGCATGAAGCAAGAAAATTTTCAGGGAAGGAAGGTAGAGAAATCGATGAGCCTTCCAGAATGCTTACAGTAGGCACTCAAAATGATGGTAGGTGGACTCTGACCACAAATACTACCCCCCCCACAAATCTGTAGTGCAGTCAATGGGAAAGTTAAAACATCTTCCTGATGCTATTATTTCCAAAAGCAATATAGCTAGCAACCATTAATTGGGCAATTTCTATGACTGACAAGTCATCGCACTACATTCTTCGTATACATTGTCAAATTCCAAACACTTAAGTCGAGGCTTAGAGAGGTTGGTGAATAAAGAAACAGATTTAAGACTGCATCTGTCCAACTCTAAAATTCATATCTCCCCCAGCATACAGACAGAGTCAACTCTGGGTCTCCCCCCAGGGCTCTAAGGAGAATGAAATTAATGCATCGTTTTCTCTGTGTCTTCTACATCCTTGCTGCTCCAAGAGTGATCTATGGACCATCAGCATCAGCACCACCTGAGAGCTGGTTAGAAATGGAGACCCTCAGGTACCATCCCAGACCTTCTGAACCAGAACATGCTTCTTAACGAGCTTCTCATACACCCAGCTTTGTCCCTCTGGCCCAAATATGACACAAAATCAGGAAGGTAGTCAGCTACCTCTCTGTGGTTCCGAACACTACGGTTTCAAGAATTGAAGTGATGGCTGTTGATAGAATTAGTCAAGAAATGAAAGTTTTGAAACTTCTCTGGGTGCCTGTTATGTAAAACCAAAACAGAACAATGACCCAGTAACCTAAGAAATGAGTGGAAGAAGAGCAGGTGATTCTGTTTCAGGGATGTTTTCATAGGCTTCTAAGGAAAGGGGTTTATGAGATTTTCTTCTCTGCTGGGAATCTTGGATCTTGGAGACCACAGTTTGGAGGATGAATTAGGGTTTTCCTTCTTGTCTGGTATCAGTGTATGGAGTGCAGCCCTGGATATGGAACAAGGCACGGGGAACAGGAATTTTAATTTCAGATTTGTCCATTTATTCTCTGGATGGTCTTGGCCGCATCATTAAAACTTCCTCCTTAGCAGGTGGTGTTGGCCTGGGAAAGGACAGCATGCTGTGTGATTGTTCCTGTGCCACTGTAACAATGATCAGGGAAACTTGTTTTCATGGTAGGATATTAGCGGGTGAATTGGTAAGGAACCTCCAAAATTCATAGGATTTTACTAAGTTGCTTGCTAGCTCTTCCATCAACCAATCAATTAATAAACCATTAAAAAGTATTTACTGGAAAGTTGCCATATGTCTTGGAATACAAAGGGAGTAACAGCTCCTGGGGCAGAAAATAGTAATTATGAATCACTTTCCACCTGCTCCCTGTTCCACAAACACTAAGCACAGTGATGCGTGAAAAGGAGCTGAGATGACAGGACCTAGCACAGGGAATTAGATAGGTGGCAGGAGGGCACTGCAGCTTTCTTCCTGTTCGCCTGCTCGCTCTGAGCCTGGCTGCTCTTGCCTGGCATCCAGAGCAGAGTCTCCTACAGCTGTTGAGCACCTACCCTGGACCACACACAAGTTCAGATGATGCTACCGAGGCTCCAACTTACTTCAGCTCTTCCTCTCTCATGGCCATCTTTAATTCCACGTCCTAACCACAGTGCCTCAGTACTATCTTTTCTACCACATTCCATTCATGAGCTCAAGCCCTCTGTTTTTTGGGCTTCGTGACAGAGAGAACCAATCAGGACTCTCATTTCCTCAACAGTTTTTTTTTTTTTGGGGGGGGGTACCAGGGATTGAACTCAGGGGCACTCGACCACTGAGCCACATCCCCTACCTTTTTTTGTATTCTATTTAGAGACAGGGTCTCCCTGAGTTGCTTAGGTCCTCGCTAAGTTGCTGACGCTGGCTTTGAACTTGTGATCCTCCTTCCTCAGCCTCCGGAGATGCTGGGATTACAGGTGTGCACCACTGTGCCTGGCTCCTCAACAGACTTTAATGTGGCTCCTACAGGTTCCTGAAGGAGGTCCCATGGCCTGGCCTGGCCCTGCTCTGTATTTCTAGCCTCTTCTTTCACTCTGTTCATCTCATCCCTACTCCACTTATGACACGGGAGCCTCTGTGTCCAGATCACACCAACTCCGTGTCTTTTCCTGACCCTTCAACCGGCAGAGGCTGCCCCTTCTGCCCACTCCCCACCTACCCACATCTTCCCTCTCCCTCAGAAGGTTTCAGCCTGAAGTCCATGGAGACTTGAGGTCAGTGAGGGGCTCCCGCATTTCTATTTATTATTTGCCAGAGTCTGTGTGGTAATAGGGTTTTTAAAAAAATTTTCTTCTTTGTCAGACCATGGGCTCCCTAAAGATGGCAGCCATATCTTGTGCCCTCCAAGGCTAACCCTGTCTGTGTTTGTTAATCAAAGATTAATGAGCAGGGCCACCACTGACAGGATGCAGCAGTCATATACTTAATATTGAGACACGTAGGGTCTCTTTATACTTGGGCAGTGTGATGTCACCACTTACTAACTGTGGGATTTTGGGCAAATGAATTAACTTCTCTGAGTCTGTTTTCTTCTTTACTTGGACTGGGAAATTCCTGCTGTAGTTGACTGAGCTCATTAGAAACCCACGGAAGTGAATTATAGAAACCTGGCTATGCCAGCCTACCTAGCCACATTTTTGGTTCCTGGGGCATATGGGCACCAGCTCATTTAAGAAGCATTTTTAACAAAAGCACACAAAAGAAATGTTCAGCATATGTTAGAGTAGGTAGGGAATCATGGAATCCTAAATCAACTTGCTTTTTATAGTCATTTGCAGAGGGATAGACCAGTGTGAGCCCCTTATTTCTTTATTGCACATTGACGGGGGGCCAGGATGAGGAGCAGGTGGAATAGCCCGTATCAGTGCTTGTGGATTGGAGGGTCCCTGGCAAGCTCCCAGCCTCACACTCTGTCCCACCCACCTGCCACATTGTTTGAAATAAGCACTCACATGCTCATTCTCTCCAAGGCAGCACCAACTCTATGCACCTAATTTTTTTTAAAAAAAGATGACATATGTAATGTATGATCATTAGAAAATAGATTTAAGGGGAAAAAAACTTCCTTACTCTCATTATCCCAAGGAAAAACTTTTGGTATCCATTTGTTAGATTCCAAAAGCTCATGTGTGAGACAATGCAAGAATGTTCAAGGTGAAATGATTCCATTATGAGAGTTGAAACCTAACTAGTGGATTAATCCACTGATATGGATTATTTAACTGGGTTGTAATTGTAGCCAGGTAGGACATGGCTGGAGGAAAAAGGTCACTGGAATTGTGACTTTGGGATTTCCTGGTGAGCAGAGCTGTCTGCTTCCTGGTGACCAAGGTCTGAACTGCTTTCCTCCACCATGCCCTTCCTCCATGATGATCTGCCTCACCTCAGGCCCAGATCTATGGAGATGGCTGACCATGTACTGAACCTTTGAAACCAGGTGCCAGAATAAACTTTTCATCCCCTAAGCTGTTCTCGTCAGGTATTTTAGTCACAGCCACCAAAGAGCTGACTAAAACAGTGTCTTTCTGGCTTTTTTGTTGTTGATATTTTACACACCACACCACCCACCCTACTTGTGTGTGTATTTATATGCACAATATATACATATATGTGTGTATATATACTTTATTTACCAAATTTCAATTATACTAAGTGGTCTGTAATGTACTTCCCCAATTGAATACTGCCATTTCAAGTCAATAAACGTATATTTACATTATCATTTATGCTAGTTCTATGGCATTTCATTGTATGGTTTATCATAATTTACTGAACCATCCGGTGTTGTTGGATCTGTAGGCTGTCTAACCACTACTGTTGCCAACACCACCTCAAGGAATGTCCTCACACATATCACTCTGAGCAAATTCCTTAGGGCAAATTCCCAGGAACCTATCTTAAAACAAATCACAAATCACTCCTAGATAGTTGGTGTAACCACTTCCTCATTTCTTTATGACAATTATGAGCCCTGAACCAAAAATTGGAGGTTCATTGAGTATGAGAGTGAGTGAACGTGGAAGAAGAGTGGGACAAGAGACAGAATATCTGGTGGACAGAAGACATCACCAGGGAAACGTAAGACCTAATGCCATGGGACTACATGCCATTGGGCATTCTTGGGTCAGGCTGAGAATGTTGAATTAACACCAAAACCAACCATAACCAACCAACTAAATTCAGAGTAGAAATGGGAAGCCTTCCTGATTTACAATTTCACCAACACCAGATCCTTGGCATAAAACCTTCAAATGGCCTTCTTTATTGGCATTTCAGAAATATTTTAGCAACCAAGGACCATAAAAATACTCATACTATTGGATTCAGTAATGGCCTGCTGAAAATAAAACCTAAGGAACTAACACCAAAGAAAGATAAAGCTATGCACACAGATATGTTTCTTATGATGTTACTTAAAGAATCAAAGACTTGTTACTCAGTAAACATCATTGATAACTAAGGAAATTATGGTACGATTACATGATGGAATAGCATGAAGCCATCTGATACTTATCAGCTGTGTATCTTGGAGGAATTACTTAACCAGAGGGAGCCAAAGCAGCAGAAGAAGCCCTGGTCTATGATAAAATGATGAGGGGCCTCAGAATGAATTAAGAGAAACAAGCCAGATGTCCATCAGTGGATCTGCAAACACCCAAACCCTCTTCAGTCTTACAAAAGAATGCCATTCTGATACACACTACAATGTGGATGAACCTCGAAAACATGATGTTAAATGTGAAAATCTAGACATGACAGGACACATATTGTTTGAGTCCACTTTTAAGAATAGGCAAATAAGAGGAAGAAAGTAGAAGATATTTCTGGGGGAAAGGGGAGAAGAAGGAGATATTGCTTAATAGGTATAATTTCAGTTTGAATGATGGCGAAGTTCAGGAGATAGCTGGTGGAGATAGTTGCACAACAATGTGAATGTCACTGGTGTGACCGATCTACTACAAAAAGGGTGAAGGTGCTAACTTTGTGTCATATGCATTTTACCCCCAAACTAAACAACTCTAACGAGGGAGGCAGTGTAGCCTGGTGGTAGAGAGCACAGGCTCCCAAGCTGGACTTTCGGGTTCCCATTCTGCCTCTGCCACTTTGCTAGCTAGGTGTGGAAAAACTACTTCCCCTCAAGTTACTCACCCGTGAAATGGATGCTGAGCTGGTACCTAACTCCTTTGTCATCGTGAGGATGAAAATGAATCTATCTATGTAAAGCACTCAGGCTTACAATGGTATCCAGCTCATAAAAAGTCCTATGTCATTCTGGCAAGAAAAAAAAAATGCCTTCCTTGTTTTTTCTTGAAAACTTGTTACACGGGGAATCGAAATACTCAGTCAGGGAGACAGGAGCAAGCAACATCTCTGTTGGCAGATGTCCTGGAGTCCTAAGGGCGCAAACGTGGAACCAGAATAGAGCAGCTAGGAAAATTGTGTGTCTAATACAGTGGATTTTATTGTGGGGATTGTCTTGACAGAACTGGAGGCACTCAAAACCCACTGGCTAAGGCTGAGATGGTCCAGGGCAGTGCAGCTGACATTTGCTTTCACGACTTTCCTTCACCAGCAGCTCCAGGGCTGACCCCCTCCTTCTTCAGGGCATTCGAACCTGAAGAAGGTTCTTTGGGTGACTTGCCTCACTCTGTCCCATTCTGCCATGTGCATTCTTTACCATTTGGTTCCCAAGAGTCTTCTTTTTCCCTGGAAGAAAACCTGAAACGACAGCAGCCTGATTTATGGGTGGTTGCAGTCTTGTGGGTGAAATCATTTCAGTGCTGTTACTGGAGCTATAATGGCCATAAAATTTTAAAAACAGATTTTAAATAATCATCGCTGCCCAGTATTTTCCCATTTGTAAGCTATTTTCTGCTGGACGCGTCTGGTTCCGCACAGCACTGTAGTCAGCCTGAGTAATGAGATGTGAAAGGGCTGCCGGACCATGCCACTGGGTCCCATCCTCATTCCAGCCTGCTGCCCATCTCTGGATTGTCTGCAGCCCCCAAGTGAGCCTAATGAGGGGCTGGATGTGGTGTCCGGAGGTGTGATGAGCTCCCATTCATGATTTTACATGCCAGTGAACAGCTGCTGAACTTCTTCCTCTGGTTGGTTTATTCTCAGCCTTGTAGGGCCCAAAGTAACTTCAGGAACAGCAGTGCCGTGTGCACATTTAAGTATCTGCGTGTGTTTGCCCTGCAGGATCTGCTGCCACTGCTCTGAGGGCACCATTCACTCACATGGTTCCCCCTGCATAGAAGGCTGCAGACCTCAAAAAAAGGGCTTTCCAGTCTTACCTCACCTCCCCAGGGGCCAGACTTCCTGGACAGTGTTGCATCTGCCAAGATGATCCCTGCCTGTGCTTGGCTGGTGAGGAGAGGAAAGCAGCAGTCTCTAGAGCCTGGAGTGGCAGACACTGTCAGTGTGCCCGTCACATCCCTTGAACGTTACTGACCCAGGGGGCCTGGGTCAACCTTTTCTCTGAGTCTCTGTGTCTGAAGACAGTATTTTTCAGAACTGCTGTAACATGCAAGTGCCAGGGAATTAACACTCCCGGGAGCAGCCTGCCATCAATGGTTCTTGGTAATTGGAGCATAAATATCCCAACTCTCTCGCCCCTTGGGTGGGATAATTATGAGGCATGCGTTTTATTCTGTTCCTGGATTTTCCCCAGGGGATTGTGCTCTGGTTGCCCACTGCGGTGGGTGGCTCTCTACACACCCCTGCCAGGCTGTCTCCCTCTGTCAGTTTCCTGCTCCTCTAGTACTGGTCCCTGAATCTCCCAAATACACTCATTGCACTTGCATCCCTGTCTCAAGATCTGCTTCTAGAACTCATGGGAAGACACATGATGTGAGAAAAGAGCACAAGATTTCGGATTAGAAGACCTGGGTTTGGTCCTGGCTTTGACACTTACATGTCACATACCTTTAGGTAACCTTCTTTGATCTCTCTGAGTTAACACTGCCCTTCTTTACACAAACCAGAGCATAATCACATTCCTGGGGCTGTCTGTAAAGCCTGGGTGAGAATATGTAAAAGGAGGAGCTGAACAGGATGAATTCCTCCATAGAGGCTCATCAGATTGCCTTGTGTGGCTCTGCCCCTTCCCTTTGTCTGCAGAATCTCCTCCCCCATTCTTCACTGTTCTTATTCATACTAATAATCTGCATACATCTTAGGTAAGTTAACATTGTTATGAAAACTTCAGCTTTTTAAATATGTTGGTGGCTAGTTTCTTCTTCATAATTCTTCTGTCTCTATTCCTTATGAAAAATTCAAACATAAGGACACCTTGGAAGGCTTGATATTGTGAACATTTTGGCATATTTGCCTTATCTGTTGCTTTATGTCATTACAGTGTCTGAAGTTAATGTCTGGACACCATGAGGCTATACTTCACCCCTTAGGACTTCAGTATACATCTCCCAACTAAGCCCATCTCCCACCCGGGATACTTTTCATACCTACAAAAACTGATCTTGATCCTGTAATGTCATCTTACTTTCCACCTGTATTCAAATGTTCCACTTATGCCAAGAATCATTTTTTAGCTTATTTACTTTTTAGCCAGGTTCTTCTCTAGGCTCATTGCTTAGAAACAACTATCCTGGCTCTGACTCTGTGTGTGTGTGTGTGTGTGTGTGTGTACGTGCACGCGTGCACACATGCACATACCTGAAGTGTGTATTAGGATGTCACCTGAGCATTCTTCCTCACTGAGGCCAGATCAGTATCCTGGCTTCTTGGGCCTTGGGTGACAATGGAACAGACCTGAGTCTTGTCCAGACGTGCAATCCCGGCTGGGCTGGTGACCTCAGTTAGCACTGGGGACATTCCAAGCAGGTGGTACTGGCCAGGTCTGTCTAGTGTTGCATTTCAGGGCTGCACCAACCAACTCTGTGGTTGCCATTGGCGGTCACCTGCCAGGCGCTCACACAGAAGTACCGCCAGCAGCATCTGCTGTCTGTTGAGGAAGAAGGCATTTTGCCCACTGATTTAATGATAAATGATTTTTCTCTTTTTGAGGGGAAAAAAAGTATTTGGCAGGTAGAATGCCTGTTTAGTCAAGTCAATAAAAGCTGTTTTTCTAAATTGGTGAAGACTCTTCTGTCCCATTCTGTCTTCACATAGATGTTGGAAAAAAAACAAGACAAAGATATCAAATGTGTTTAGGGAACAAGAAAGAGAGTGGGCTGGAGTAGTAATAATAAATAGAGTCCTCAATTAATATTTGCTGAATGAATACATAAATGAATAACAAAAGCAAGCTCAGAGAGAAGGCCTACTATGTGCTATCCTCTTGTTTATTCTTCACAGCACTATTGAGTTATTATCGCATCCATATGAACTTGAATCTGGGATTACTAACTGGCTGAAGACCACAGAGCTAGTAAGTGGCAGAGTCGGGATCTGAACTCTCATCTGTCAGATTGCAACATCTGTGTTCTTTAACCTGAGCCCTAAACAGTAAGCACTGTGCTCAGTCTGAACATTAAGCCTCTCCAACCAGATCAGTGTGGAGCACATTGTAGTTGTTCAGGTAATGTTTGTTGAGTGAGTGTGTGACACAAGGTAGGCATACAAAAGGGGCCTACTAGACAGACGCTCAGGACCCCCATTAATTTCAGTGACTCATTAGCCCCCCACCCAGTTTTTCCGGTTTTAGTTTCCACGGCACTGTCTCTACTCCACTCTCCCCAGTTCCTCCCCTAATGCCCTCCCCAGCCCAAAGCAGCATCCTTCTGTGTTTCTCTGTTCTGCAAAAATGTAACGAGTGCCCAAATGCACTAGTTGTTGGCACCCAGAGGTCTCTGGTGTCTTTTTCCCAATAAGCTTTGTTCAGAGAAATGCCTTCTTCAGAAATTAGTGGGGTGGGGGAGTGCTAGGCAGTGTCTAGAAACTGCTTCTTGGTCATCTGGTTGCCCAATAGGCATCTTTATTCTGCACTCACCTGAGCCGTCATCTCAGGTCTGGAGAAGTCCCCCTGCAGAAACAAACTTCTCCCAAGGAACCAATCAGATCACAAACTCTGATTCATCCCTTAGACCCTTGGAATTCTGCTTCTTGGATGAGTAAAGTATCAACTCAATTTATGAAAATAAAACCTGAGGGATTGGACAGTCACAGGTACATTTTTATTTCTTTTGGAGGTGGAGAGGCAGCTCCAAGTGTCACCCTCTTTAAGTCTGATGAATCAGAAGCTGCTTTGGGTCCCCGAGGTCCCTCATTTCCCACCCTTACCTCCTTCCTCCTCCATCAAGCTATGATACGGGGAGGTGAGGGTGCCCGTGGGAGGCAAGCTGATTGATGCTGGCAGGTCTGGGGCTGCATGTGGAGGTGGCACCCAGAAATGTAAAGAAGGACATGACAGGTGTGGAGAGTTGCCCTGTCTAGATGCATGGCCTCCACCTTCATGGGCTCACAGGTTGTGGGAGGAGACAAGACAAAGTCAGGCAATCGCAGCACTGGGGGACAGAGCCATGCTGTAAGGAGGAAGCCTAGTGTTTGAAGGGCATCAGGGAGGGGTTCCTGGAGGAGCTACCATCCATCACGCAGATGAAGAGACACTGACCAGGCCAGGAGCAGAGAAGAGGGGTAGATATCATGACAGGGGCAGGAGGGACAGAGAACTGAATGAAGTGCAGCTGGAACAATGACAGCGAGGCTTGAGGGGACATCTGATGGAGCTGGGAGGAGAGAAGGATCCTGCCTTAGTCTGTTTTCTGTTGCTTATAACATAACACCACAGACTGGATAAGTTGTAAAGAAAACTGGCTCATGGTTCTTGTCCAAAGTCGAGGGGCGGCATCTGGCGATGACTCTCTCGCTGGCAGAGACTCGAGGCTGCTCAGGGCATCCCATGGAAGCAGGCGACGCGTGCGTGTATCTCTCCCTTGTCTTAAAGAGCCATGAAGATAGGCTCCATCGGTGACCTTATCTAATCCTAATGGCTTCCCAAAGACCTCACTTGTAAACACCACAGTCAGATTCTTTATATCCTCTGATCACCTCTTGGGGGGACTGAACTCCACTGTGAGTTTCAAACCATGGCAGAATCCAGACCCGAATGGCTGAGGCTAGAGGGGTGAGGACTATGGGAGGCTGATAAATCTGTGCTCCTGGTCCTTAGGTGGGAAGGTGAAAGATACAGCAGGGGTTCCTGTGGAGCGCTGGGCTTCAGCATGTGTGGGAGCTGTTCCTCTGTTCCCTCCCCTGTCCCCCTCCAAGCCACACATCTCCATCCAGATTCCCACCATTCCCCAAGGTCAAATTTAACCTACAGAAATCCCCTTTTACTATACTGTCATTTCAACTCACAATAGTCCCACACTGTCACTCCAACTAGAAATCTAATATCAGGAATGACAAGTAGATTTATACTTGAATAACAAAACCAATTAGTTAGGGCTGGGGGTGTGGCTCGGAGGTAGAGCACTTCCCTAGCAAGTGTGAGACCCTGGGTTCCGTCCCCAGCACTGCAACCACCACAACAAAAAGAGAGACAGAGAAAGAGAGACTTCTCACCCCACATTAGTAATAGCTGCCTGGAACCATGTGTTGAGGAGGATTCTGAGGCCAAGTCATGCCTCAGAGGAAGGGTCTGCAATGGTTAGTGGTGGTCATGGGAAGGGGCCGTTGACCCTAGGGCCATATGTTTGTTAGCTGAACCTCGGTGTTACCTGAGCTCTCTTTCCTTGCACCCTTCACCTGCCATGGTTCCAGGGTCTTGTTTCTTTAGTTCTTACACCTTTCCTCCATCTCTGTTGTTCTCCTGAGTTCTGGTCTCCGTATCTCTCCCTAGTAATAAGCTAACTCAGCTTCCTGCCTAGGGCTCTCAGATTTAATCCATCTTGCCCATGGCTGCAAAGCAATTTTTCTTAGCATAGCCCCATATTGCTGAATCTTTCCTCCATCCCTTATCACAGGATAAAATCTAGAGTCTTCAGCAAGATATATTTCATTCTTGATATCTGGTCCCCGTCCCTGACTCCATCTCATTTCCAGTTGCTTTCTGACTTTCTCCTGTGTAAGTAAGTGTTCTAGAACACTGAGCCACTCGTGCTTCCCAACAGGCTGTGCTTTTCCATGTCCTCCATGCAGCTTCCACTCTCTGGTGTACCCTTCTCACAGCCCTGGCTTGGCTGTATCCTTGAACATCACCTCCTGTGCAAGCTTCACCTGCCTAGCCAGCTCCTCTCCTTCATTTTCCCGAAGCATTGCTGGTGGCTTCTTCTTCCAAGTGCTTCTGCAGTGTTTTGTAATTAGAGCTATTATTACTAACCTTATTGGATTTGCACTTAGGCATGGTCCATTCACTTATTCATTTACCAAATGTTTAATGAGCAACTGCTATGTCAGGCATCATTCTAGGGGTGTTGTGGATAAAGCAATGAGCCCAAAGTTCCTGCTCTCAAGGAAATTCCATTTTGTGTGTATTTGTATAAATGTGTGTTTTTATAAACACACATAAGGACTGAACCCAGGGGATGGCTTACCACTGAGCCACATCCCCAGTCCTTTTAATTTTTTAATTTTGAGAAAGGATCTTGCTAAGTTACTTAGGACTTTGCTAAGTTGCTGAAGCTACCTTTGAACTTGCAATCCTTCTGCCTCAACCTCCTGAGTCATTGAGGTTACAGGCATGGGCCACCACACCCCACTGAAAGACATTGTTTTAGTCAAGTGATAGTTGACCAGAGATTTGAATGGAGTGGGGAACCAGCCAAGCTGACATCTGGGAGAGAGTTGTAGGCAGAGGAAATGGCTTGCAAAGGCCCTGAGGCAATTACCAGGATGTAGGAGAATGTGGCTGGAGAAGGGAGAGTGAGAGGCAAGGTCAGGAACAGCGGAGGTGGGGCCTCAGGAATATAATAAGGCCTTTGGGGGTTTGTTCTGCCTGAGCAGGAGAGCATTTGGTGCATTTTGAGTAGAAGAGTAAAGTGATCTGCTTTGTTCTTTAAAAACCTCAGGCTGGTTTCTGTGGGGTTGAGAGGACCGTGCAGTGACAGGTGGAGTGTTGCTCGGGCAGAGATGGTGACTTGGAGCAGGGTGGGGCAGTGAGGTGGTGAGCCCAGGATGAAGGCATGATACATTTTCAAGGGAAAGCCACTAGGACTTCCTGACAGATTGGATGTGGGAAAAAAGAGACACTATCAATCAGTCAAGGATGACCGCAAGAAACTGCCTCTCAATGATTTGCTCACATGTTGGTGTCTCCTTCTAGATCACTCCTGCCTCCTGACCCCATTTTTCCTTAAACTCTGAATTCCTTGGGGAATTTGAGTGAAAAACAACCGCGTCTTTATTTTAACTCTTTATTGGCCCTGGCAACAAGAAAGGATGTCCCATGAACACTTCCACTAGTAACTGGGGTTAATATGGCTGTGTACTAACAATCAATCAAATCAATACACCAAAAACCTGAAAGAGAGAAGCAAAAAAATGAGATAAGGGCTTTACAGAGAAAAAGCATTTTTTAAAAATGTTCCTTTCAAAATGAGTTGGCAGAAATACACGAGGGAGGAAGACATGCGAGCAGAAATGTGATCATTCTGCTGGTAACCTTGGGACCGTCTCCACCTGAGTGGCAGGCAGAGGGGCTGGCTGGTTTCAGAATATCTGTACTAGGAGAGGGAGCTCAGGGTCCTGCTGATAGCAGGACCTCAGGGCAGGTGCCTGGAGGGAAGGAGTGGTCCACACTGAGCTTCTAAACTGAGAGCCCAGGTGCCGCAGTCTGGCTGGGCACAATCAGAAGCCACTTGTCAAAAGAAACTAACTTTATTTTTAGAACCACACACGCCAAACAAAACAGCCTCTCAGGAAAAATCCTCAGAGCCTCAACTGCCACCACCCGCTGTCCAGAAGCCTCTCTCTCCCACACAAACTTCTCTCCACCTCCCACAATCCTCCTGCTCTTGAGGCCGATTGGCTGGGTCACGTGGGCGGAGCCAAAAAAGCCCCCCAATGAGCAGCTCCGTGGTCTGAAAGGGCAGGGAAACAGCCCAATGAGCATCACCGCAGAGGAGCCAATCAGCTAGATGTTGCTGGGGCCGCTGTGAGCCAATCATCAGCCGGCAGCTGGAAGTTTGCTGGGGCCCCTTCGACTGTGGCTCTCAACACCCAGGTGCAGAGTGGGGCCAGGGAACCAGCAGAGAAAGGCTCAGTGGGACCAAGGACCAAGACAAAAACACATTCACCAGAACCCTGAAGTGGGGCAGTTTGAAATGATCCCCTTGGCTCTCAGGATCCAGAAAATTAACCTCCTTGTGAGGACAAATTGATCATAAGCAACAAGTGGCTTTTTCCAGGGTAATAAGAGCCTATAGTCTAGACAATGGCCTTTCTCCTTGAGAACGAAAGAGGAGCCTTATTTAGAAGATGAAGAAAACCAGAAAGAAGTGTCCATCTCCTTTTAACTCCTTTTAAGAAAAGAGCTAGAAACCATTAAAACAAAGTAAAAGAGGCCAGGCATGCCTGTAATCCCAGCAGCACAGGAGGCTGAGGCAGGAGGATTGCAGGTTTGAAGCCAGACTCAGCAGTTTAGCGAGGTTGTCAGCAACCTAATGAGACCTTGTCTCAAAATAAAAAAATTAAAAGGGCTGGGGATGTGGCTCATGGTAAACCCTCCCTGGGTTCAATCACAGTCACAGTAAGGGAGAGGCCAGTGCCTCCCTAATCGTGAAGCTTAAAAGCTCCAGAGTCAAGGGTTGTGGTCACTCCCCTAGAGTCACAGTCCTGCCCTTCTAAATCCCTGTGTGTGCCCTGGAATGCATAGGGCAAAGGGACCTTTGCATCCCGGCTTCTGCTTCTGTTCCCACAAGGTTTCCCCACTGATGTTCCTCTTATTAGGTGGTGTGTATGTTCTCTGGACACTTGTGCTATTTGCATATTGGTAACAGAAAAATATAAATTTTGTTTAAAAGCTAGAAATTAAGAGTTAAGAGAACTAGAGTTAAGTAAGATCTTGTAACTCTTGGTTAAAAGCAAAATAAAAACTCATATGGCAGAATAATAAATAGTTAAACACTATATATTTTGCTATAGCCAAAGCCAAGTTCAGAGGAATGAGTACATTACATTGTGAATGCATAAAGTGCTTTGGAGCACTTTATAATTTTTTTCCTTAAAAGGCGGGGGTGGGGTGGGGGAATGCAGCTCTGAACTGCAAATCAGTGTTTTTGGCTCATTTAACATGGTGGATAATTCAAATTTAGCAGACATCTCCTGGGCCTCGCCCTACCCTATACCGTATTTGCTTTACTCTTTACAATGACCGTTAGGCGGGCATTACTCCTCTTCCCTTTGATTTGAAGTTTGGAGAAGCATCACTGCTGCAAAGTGGCAGAGCAGGACTGGGACCAGCAGGGGCTGACTGCAGCCGGTGCTCTCATTCACTAGGCAGCCAAGAGAAAAACAATTAGCCCTCTTTTGTCCTGTGAGTCAGAGGGCGTTTGGGAAAGGCTGTCTACTCACCCTTCCTCCCAGGTTACGCATCCCACAGAAGAATGCGCTGGGAGCCCCAGCCCTGGGGAAGAGCCAGTCTTGGGCGGGCGGCTACCAGGGAGCTGGGCTCAGGCTGCCTGGGTTCTGCTGTCTCTGTCTCTTATGTGACAGTTCCTATTTGAGAAGCCAGTCTGGGGCATCACTGAGGTTTGGGGACAGAGAATGTCCTTTGTCTTACCCTTTTCTGGGGACCAGGTGGCTGGCTCAATGGAGATACAGCAATGGAGATGGATTAGATTCAGATCTTATTCCTTTTACCACCTGTGCCCAAGAGCCTTCGGCTGGTTATAATCTTGTTTTTCACTTTCCAGAGATTTTTGTTTTGCCTCAAAGTATGAAAAGGCAGTGTGGACTTTTTTTTTTAAATGATGTTCAGCAAAATAGCAAGGCAAGGTGGCAGAAGCACTCTGCAGAGAAGTTACCGGAGTTTCTAATGTGTTTCTTCTGAGCTTCTTACAGTGAAGAGAGCAGAACTCCCAGACAGGGGAAAAAAAATCTTAAGAGGCTCTTGATAGGAAATATGCTGCCACTTGTCATCTACCCAATGGCTCCTAATCCTCTTTCATGAGCTAAAATCCCCTTGAATTGGATTATAACATTCCTCCTGGTAGAAGGCACTTCGCTGGAAAATGCAAAGCCCTTGATTGTGAATGAAAACAAACACTAATTTGAAATTTCTTGCCTTAGGAAAAAAAATATGTGGGTAGAAGCCTTCAAGGAGCCCTGCTCCTGCCTTTGAATCCACAGTTCCCAAGGGCTGAAGACCATCACTGCCTGCACTGCCTTGAGTCAGTTGGCATTTCTACAGAGGATGTCACTTTCACTTATTAAAAAAAAAAAAAAAGTTATTTGGAGCATTCAACAATGAGAAACAAAATCTTGTTTAGAAGCCAAAGAGCCCTTTCAAATGACCCATTAATTGGGTGTAAGCTTCCCTCCATGCAGGGATAATTGCTTTTAATTGGCTGAAGTTTCGTGACCTGGAATTGGATTGACAAATGTCAGATGGCAACTCAGGGAAAAGATAGGAGATAACTGGCAGCTGCAAAAAATTGGCAGGCGGAAGGAAGGACTGTTGCTGGAAGCACATTTTCTTGCTGATTACAGTTCAGATTCCTCCCTTCTGAACCTCAGGGTTTTTTCCCCAGACCCACCTCCCACCTCTGCCCTGTTTCTGTTGTCTCCACTTATCAGATGCTGCGCCCTCCCCCACCCCACTTGGCTCTAGTTCAGCAGTAGCACTTCTCAGTTTCCAGGGATAGAGGTGGCCCCAGGGATCTGCCATGGCTGGGGTGGGGAATGGGGTCTGGGAAGACCTGGGCCTTGTTAAGATCAGGAAGGGACCCCTTAGCCCCACACCAGCACCGGGCACTGCTGGTGGGATACTGATCAACATTAGTGCTTAGCAGAGGTGACATGCACTGCTAAAGACTTTGTATTTAATTTTGTGCAGGGTTGATGAAGATCTGGTCATCACATGACTTTTTCACCAAGTTGAAATCTGTGAAAAGCTGTGGCTGTGTCCATACACTTAGGCATCTTTTGGAATCACAAAGAAACAGGAATTGTGACTGCCAAGGGGTAAATGGGTCAGAGGGGTTTGCTCCCCCTTTATTTCCTCTCAAAGGCAATGCCAACAGCCACCCAGCCTTACCCACATTGCTGCCCGCACTGTCTTGGACCTGGGTCTTTGGCAGGGTTTCCTGGTCTTGGGAGCTGAAATCACAAACTCAGAATGACACAAAGTTCTTTTGTCTTACTTATCTAGGTAAGGATGAAAGTTTCTTCCTATTTCTCAAGAACTTAAAAGTTAAGCAAACAGGATTTCTAAACAAAAAGGGACTTCAATCAGAAGATTTGTTGTCATGACTGGTTCTATTCTCCCAAGGCTATCTGTAGCCACTTTCCAGGAAGAACACACAGACCTATAAGAAGGCCAAGGAGCCACGATGTCTGTTCCCTACAAGGTCAGAAGCACTAGATGGCAGAGCCAAGAGGTCCTGGGCCCCAGGGTGGGGAGATTCCCAAGTCACCAACTCAGAGGGGACCAAATAAATAAGGAATATTGAATATATCTCAGTTTTTCATTTATTTTAATTTTTGTTTTCATTTTTTCTGAGTGAATAATCCACACATGAGGTTTAACACTTGAAAGGTCCCAAAGAGTAGAGAGTGGAAAGCAGGTTTCAACCCCAATTCTCAGCCCTGATGGATCTCTGCGGCTGCACCAGTGTGTTAGTCAGCTTTTCGGCACTGTGTCTGAGATTCCTGACGAGAACAATGGAGGGGAGGAAACGTTTATTTGGGGCTCATAGTTTCAGAGGTTCAGTCCACAGATGGCCAACTCCATTGGTCTGGGCCTGAAATGAAGCAGAACATCATGGTGGAAGGACAATGAAGAGGAAAACTTGTTAGCCACGAGCCAGGAAAGAGAAGGAGGGATGGAGAGAGACAGAGAGAGAGAACATAATTGCACACCAGGGGAACAAGTTATAATCTGCAAATACACACCCCTGGTGATCTACCTCCGGCCACACCCCATCTGCCTACAGTTACCACCCAGTACAATAGCCCTTTCAAATTATTACTCCATCAAATGGATTAATCCACTTGATGGTCACAGCTCTCATAACCTAAACACTTCACCTCTGAACATTCCTGCATTAACACAGGAGCTGCGGTGAGACAAACTATACAACCAACATTGGGGGAGGTTTGGAAGAAGAGCCTGGAGCCAGGCACTCAATAGCCTGGGCTGGTGAAGGAGCCTGGGAGGACAGGGTGGGAAGATGGGCAGGGAGCTGGTAGGACTGTGTCACTGTGGAGGAGGAGTAGGCAGGACTTGGGGGGTTGAAGATCAGGGGCAGGGAGGTGCAAAATACTAGAAATGGGGACCCCGTGAGTAGAGAGTCTATCATGGGAGAGAAATGGTAATCCTGGCTAAAAGCAAGATGGAGGGGTACTGTAATGCCAGCTGTAGTATTCCAGGAAGTGCAAAGGAGGCGGAGGAGGCCATGGCAATGCAGAATTGGGTTTTCAAAGAGCAGGTGGAGATCTGGGTTTTGAAGGTCAAATAGGATCTGTACATGGGTGGATATAAGAGAGAGCGCATGGAAATGGTGGAGGGGTCAAAGGTAAGAAGGTCAGACTGAGGGATAATAAAGGGGACAATGGTTCTATCAGAGTACAAGCAAATAGAGGTTGGACCAGATATAGACAGCTTTGAGCACATGCCAGAGATGTCTGGATTTAAGATGAGACTCATGAATCCATTTGGGAAGAGGAAAATAAGAAAGTGACTCCTGATGAGGTTTTACCATCACCTGTCCATCAGGTGAGCTATTCACTTCCCCTTTCGACATCTTGGAGACATCTTCTTTACCCTTTCCAAAAGTTAAGCCTTCCCCTTGTGCGTGGAATATTTCTGTCTTCTACTTATTCTACCATGTTGGCAATAATATGCCTGGCTTTCCCACTGGAGTGTCTTTCTCATTTTTTTTTCTGTTCACATTTCTGGCACAACAATAACAACAGCCATAATAATAACAGCTCTTTATTGAGTTCTTATTATCATGTGCCAAGGCACTGTACCTTATAAATATTGTCTCATTAAATCCTGTCAATAACCCTGTGAAGTAGATATCATTATAAGCCCCATTTTATAGAGGGGGAAACTAAGTCACAGAGAAATTGCTTGTCCAGGGTCACATTGTTAGTAGGCAGGGGCAAGGACTGGAATATGAGCTGTCCAACTAGAATCTGCAAACTGAGCCTCCAGCCACATTGTTGGAATGACAATGAGGATGCAGGCAGGACATTTTGGGGTTAACAGGAACTGGAGAGATTTTTCTCCATGTCATCTAATCCTTCCATAACCTTAGGAGGTAGATCTCCTTATGATTCCCATTTTTTTTTTCTTGTAAGGAAACCCAGTCTTAAGTCATGCCCAAATCATGCAGAAAAAAAAAAAGAGAGGTCCTGGATCCATTGTGACCTCAGTCTCTTCAAGATTGTTCCAGCCTCCCCTGCAGCATATAGCATGTGTTCACTAGATAATTGTGGAAGAAAGAAATGAACAGAATAGAGGGAGGAGAGAAGGGGACAAGCAAAAATGAGGGAGGAAAAAGAAAGGAGGAATGGAGGAAGGACGGAAAAGAAACCCAACAGGACTCTGATTCATTTTTGTTTTGGTGGTGCTGGGGACTGAACCCAGAACCTTGTGCATGCAAGGCAAGCACCCTACCAACTGAGCCATATCCCCAGCCCCTGACAGGACTCTGCCCCCAGCTCCCTCTTAAACTCAGTGCTGACAATGTAAATTTTATGTTATGGAAAAATTTTGAAAGAGGACTCTGAGTTCAAACCTTTAAATCAAGGGAAGCCTCACTGATGGGACATGTCAGAGCACCATGGCTGATGGGGAGTGCTTTGCAGCCAGGTGAGTCAGCCAGCAGCAGACTCTCACTCTCTCGAGGCTGCCACCCTTTCCTGCAGAAGCCAATTATAATTTGTTGCTTCAAAATCACCCACACCTAAGAGGTACCTTCTTTAGAGCATTTGCTATGGTTATTGTTGTTTGATTGTCCAGAAAGGATACCATTAATCTCCTCTATTATTCTGTGACAAACTGATTGTCAGGATGAATGAAAACTCAAATGTTTCCTTTTTCTTCCAGGGAAATGTTTTTTTGGTATTATAGGTATCGTGTGCGTGTGCACATGTATGTTGTGTGCACGTGCATGTGTGTGTATGCATGCATGAGTGTGTTCTGTGTTTCTCTGTTGCTGTCTGCCTTGGAAATGGGCAGAATTTTTGCCAGGTAGGCAGCCCTGCTGGAAGTACTTTCCCTAAGTTTAATCGAGCCTTGCCTTGTGGATTTTCCTGCCACAGACGGGGAGGTCTCTGTTTAGTATATTGACGGTACCCATACTTTCCAAACTCCAAATAAGGGCACGGTGTCTGACCAAGGACTGAGTTCTGTTTTATGAATGTAGTCATGTGAACTTCTCACCAAGGCACAGGAATGACATCATCTGTCATTAGCTATTTTGTGAATTGCCTTATGGAAGGAAAAGTGGCAGGATGTTAAAACCACCAGGGATACACAGTGGCAAGTGACACTTGGATCCCTCTCTCTGGAGAGAGCGATCATTAAGGATGGGGAGTCCAGTCTTAGGTATGGGGTTTCTCTGCCCCACAGACAGAGCACAACATTGCTTAGGATCCCTGTGGTTAATGAGCTCACCCCTGGGCCGCCTGGGCCGCTTGGGCCGCCGGCAGGTCTGCTACAAGCTGCCAGCCTCTTAGGCAGTGAGTCAGCCTTGGCCGGCCCTGAATCCAGCCGACCACAGAGCCTTGGGTGCCTCCCCAAACCCAGCCCTGCAGCACTAAGCTGGGGTGTCACAGGGAAGCTTGCCGGGCCCAACCCAACTTCTCCTAGCTTCCCATCCCCTCTGTGCCTGGCAGCTAAGCAGCTCCCAGTGACTAGAATTCAGGGCTTTCTTTGTCAAGAAGCCCCTTTTCACACCCACAGGGATCCGCCTCTGCCAAAGGAGGCGTGTGGAGCTTTGGAAGGGGACTCACAGGCACTCACAGTGTTTCTTTGAAACACTCCAGAGATTTCAGTGAATTAAACTCCTTTGTCCTGCACATAATTCCAGTGGAATTAGTCAGCTTTAATGGGTAGCATCTCATCTCCCTTCCTTTTCTGCCTGGAAGTACACCCACTAGATATTCCTTTCAAACCCTTTGTTTTTTCAGCTCTGGTTGGTGGTTCTAAGATCTGTGAGTTAACTCTTACGGGACCACATTGGAGGAGTGGGAATAAGAGAATCTGCACATAGGTTCCTAAAATACCACTTCAGGGGCGTGTGTAGGTTCTATCTGTTGAGTCTTTACCATAGACCTCCAAGGTGGAAAATATTGTCCCATTTTACAGATGAAGAAACTGAGGGTCAGACATATTATGTCACTTGCTTCAGGTCAAAGAGAATTAAAGATTCAAGTTGGGGTCCACATGACTCCTTAAACTCTCCTAATTCTGTTAACCAGCAAATTGGGAGGGGAGTTCTTTGGGGGACTCTCTCTCCCTATTGTTTTTGCTTATATTTATTTATTTATTGAGCAGTCCTGGGGATATTGATCCAAGTGGATCTACCCCTGAGCCACACCCACAGCTTCCTTGTTTTTGTTTATTTTTCCAAAAAGAAAAAGAAATTCCTCCCAGAAGTCCTTCATTTTAGGAAAGCTTCTTATAGATTCTGTGACCCTAATCTGTCAAGGAATGATATTTGGCAATGTGATGACACAGTGCTATGAGCTATAGGCGGGATGTGTTCACCTGCTGCACCAAGATGCGTAACAGCCTATAACGAAGACCCCAAGGAAATCTGTAGATCAGGCCATGGCCTTCTCTTCCAGTCCTTAAGTTCAGAGAACAGCCACTGATCAGGTAGGTCCTCCAGCCCCCACTGTTCCACCTCCTTGTTCAGCCCTTCTAGCCTGGCCTCCCGTTTCCCCGCTCTCTGCTCTTATACACTCCTACTGGAATTTTCAAACCAAGATGTATTCATATAACATCATCGACTTCAAAACCTTCTACTGCTCCCATTTCTCCCTGGGAGAAGTTAAGTCTTTCAACGAGTCCTTGGCCAGCAGAACGTGCAGTTCTTTCCTCCGTACATCAAGTTGAAGTCATTGCAAAAAGTTCACCTGTCCCCAGCTGGGCAGCACTGAGATTTCTCCAGGAAATAGCTTTCTCTCCTCCTTGAAAGGCAAGTCAAACATCACCTCCACTGAGCAGATGTGCAAGCCCCAAGGCCCACAGTGGGGCCGGCCACACTCCCATGCCACACCCGTACCGTGTCTTCCCCAGCAGCCAGGGCCCTCCACAGCATTGGCAAAGATCCACTCGGGCCCCAATTACATAGCAAGTGATTTGCACCATCAGTAGTAAATGTCCCAAAGTTTTCAAAGGAGCTGCTTGTGTTTTAAATTGGGGTGGATTCAAGGTTATTCTTATAATGATGTCATTTTCGTTCACTTGCATGTTTTCCTGAGTGGGCGAGAAAGAGGAAGGGTTGAAACAGGCTTGCTGATAATTATTTAAAGTGTTAAAAAAGATTAAGACGGGATCACAGATCTTGAGACACCTTAATGGGCTGTAGATAATCCTTAATGGCAGTGGTACACACCTGCATTAAGCATTTACTTGTCTCTGTGTGTGTGTGTGTGTGTGTGTGTGCGCGCGCGCGCGCGCACGAGCGCGCGCATGCACACATACATATAGGAGGCAGGCAGGGAGTGCTTTAGATATTCATGTTACAAAAAACACCCCTAGTGAGAGCAGCAATTATTCATACCATATTGAAGATTAACTATGAATAAGATGAAACAATGTGGAAAATACTTTATGTAATATTCAGAGGGAAAAAAAGGCAGAATCTCAAACCATGTGATCAATGTAAGTACATAAAAGTCACTGAGAATCTGGAAGGAAGGCAAGCTAAGAGAGAACAGCTCTGATTTATGAGATTCGAGGTTGGATGACTTTTAAAAAATTTAATGGTTTCTGCAGTGTCTCTGTGTCATGGACACAGTCCCCTGGGTCTGCCATCCTGGGGCTGGACGGCAAGTGGTCAGAGTTCCAAGGATGTTTTCAATCCACCTCTCACTTGATGTCCCTGGAGCTTCAGGGCATGACAGAGTACCATCTGCAGCCACCAGACCTGGTGCCTACCCTCTTCAAAGTGCTGGTCATCCCTGTTTTAATCAGTTAAGAACCAAACTGCCAGTGCTCCTGGCCTTCACTTTCCTGATGTTCCAGCCTTCCCATGGTGCCCTCGGCTACCTCTGTGTCTTGGACCTGACCCATGACCACCCAAACCTTGCAACTGAACCCTCTGGAATTGGTGTTCCCCACCTACCAAACCACTCTCCTCCCAAGTGCTCCTTTCTACTCCTTTCTGGCATGGAAGGCCGGCTGGCCTTGGGGACCCCATGCAGCCCACAGCCCTCCCCAGCCTGGCTGATGACTTTCTGCACCTGCAGTCTTAGGGCTGGAAGGCGTTGCTGACCTCCTTGTTCCCAGTGCTGCCTCTACCATATTGCTTCTGTGCCCTTCGAGGGTGAAGCTCTTCAGCTGCATTCTTTTGCCTCCATGTTGCATCCTCTTCCAGTTCATCACCGCCGAAGATGGGAGCCCCTGGTTGAAGGTCTTCCTTTATACATGGCCCCTGATGGACTCCAGGGATGGACTTTCCACCTGATGGACTCCAGGTACTGCACAAATGGCTCACCTGACATTGTGGACTCATCCATTTCTTTCTCTTCCTTTCTGGTAAAGCTCTTATAGAGTCATCTCAGCTTATTCCATTTTCCTTCCTCCCTTGCTCTCCCCTCATTTTATATGCAGGATGCCATAGATGCCACCACATGCCACCAAAATGGCTCCCAGCTGTTACCAGTGACCTCATCAGATCCAAGCTGTTGTTCTGGCCTCATCTTCCTTGCCTTCTCACAGAGACTGACAGTATTGACCACTTACTCCTTCTGGAAACCTTCTTCCCTTGGCTTTAAAAATAAAACATTCTCCTGGTTTCTTCCCTGATTTTTTTTTTCTGTATCCTTGGCAGGCTTACCCTTCTTGTTCTCACTATCAAGTGCTGTGTTCCTCTCCTCTTCTTATTCTATATCTTTCCCTAGGTGCTTCTTGCCTCACCCACAGCTTCAGTTCTCCACAGATTCTATAGAGACCTTGGAAATTTTTATCTGCAGACTGACCTCTTTTCTGAATTCCAGGCCCTTAGATCTAGCTCTTGACTTGGGTTTTCCATTGGAAAATCTCAAAAGCAGCTCAAATTCAACAGGCTCCAAACCAAACCCACAGTCTTCCTCCACCCACTTGCTCCTCTTTCAGTGTTCTCTTTTAGAGGGTGGCATCCATCCAGGTACCCACGCCAGAAATTCAAGAGCCATTCTTGGAGCTCCTTATCTTGCACATCCGATCTCCAATTCATCACCAAGGGCTGCTGCTTTTCCCTCCTTAAAGCTTCTCAAGTTTATCTACTTCTCTTGATCTCTCTAGAACTCCAACTAGTAGAAGCCCTGGTCAAGTCAACATTATTATTTGCAAGGATGATTACAACGGTTTCTTAACTGAGCTATTCAGTATCTACTCCAAGTCGTGCCGGTCCAGTCCCCACAGAACACCTGCCGCCTCTTTTTGAAGTAATCATCTAATGACTTGAGCACCCAATTAAACATAAAAGCCTCCATCACTCCTTTGTATTTTTATAGTTTTGTTTTTTTCTCATAGCAGTTATAACCACTTGCCATTTATGTATCTCCCTCATTATATTGAAAGTTCCATAAGCACAGGGAATTTGTTACTGATGTTTTATTCCCAGCACTCAAAACAGTACCTGGCAGTTGGTAGTCATTTCATAAGTTTTAAAAAAAAACATAAATAGTGTTTAATAAATATTTCTTGAAAGAATAAATATATTTTGCACAATAATAACAACAACAAACCTCCCCAGCAACAGGATGGTATCTAATTAGCCCATTTAGCTATTATGTACTTCATGCCTGTATTCACCATAAATAAATCTGTTACATAAAGTATGACAATAAATACTGTTATATAAAGTTGTAACTACAACTACTAAACTTACTAAAATAACTACCTCAATAACTACCTCAATATAAATTGAACTATTACTATAAAAACAGAGTAATCTGTTTACTTCTCTATCCTTAAAACAACTTACAAATCAATCATTCTCAGAAGAGGAAAATTAAATAATGATAACCATCCAATCTGGGATTGTAGCTCTATCTTTTAACTGACTTTTAATCTGTCACTTGTCTCCTCGGGTTTCCGTGTTCTCCTTTCGAGAAGTGCTGCCAAGTTGCCCCTCAGAGAGGTTTTACTAATCACCACTGCCACTGGTCTGGGGTGGGAATGCCCTCCCCTAGGAAGGCGGATTCTCAAAAAACAAAACTAGCCACTGGGAGAATCCTAGAGAGAACTCCACCTCTGCCCTCCGTTATGTGCCACGACAGAGGAGATGGAAGACTGCATAGGACAGTACCCCCATCTTCTTGGTTCTCCCATCTCCCCAGTGTGGCTTCCCTCAGGGATGGCCTAAGAAATTTAGGTCACTTCCGCCACCTGCTGCCCAGATTGTGAATGGCTTCCCAACATCCTTACCTCCGTTGGGATTTTGTTTCGAGGGATTTCTACCCATGTCCCTCCCTATCTATGGCTTTCTTTTTCTCCTTTCTCCTTAGAATGCCCCTTCTCAGGTCAATAAACACAAAGCCATGGCTGGGGAGAGTGACTTTTGGAGAACTGGGGCTCTGAGCTTCCACCTGTTCTTATTTCTACCAGGGTTATAACTTCTTGTTTCTACTAATGCACTGTGGAGCTTGCTGGGCCCAGGCTTAAAGAGGTGAGTGAGGTGTGATTCTGCTACCCAAGGAACTTGAAGTCTACTGGGAAGGGGGCGTGTTTGACACATAAACAAATAGCTAAATCACCAAGGTTATGGTCAAGACAAAATATGGAGGGGATATGAAATCCACTGGTGAGAGAATAGGGAGCGTTTCAGAGAGAAGAGACCCTCCAGGGGATGATCAGGGGTTCACAAGGTGGAAGAGAGGATTGGCAAGTGGAATGGCATATGCAAAATAGTAGAGATGCCAAACATTTGCAGCCTCTTCCAGGAGCAGTAAGAAGTAACTTGGGGACAACTAATTTTCTCTTATAGGTTCTCTCCGACTTTTGAGATGCATTTGATGTGTATACTTGCAATGAGTGTGTGTCTGGGATTTGCTTTCTTTCACTCAACATCAAATTTTAGAAACCTCTTCATGTGGTGAATAGGAGCTACCTCATTCTTTTCAGCTTCTCCAGTTTCCAGTGAGCTCATCTCTTGTAGTCCCTCTTTGATGGACATTTTAGGTGGTTTCCAGTTTTTTTACCTTGCATATATATCTGTGGACATGAGCAGGTATGTCTGAAGCACGGTTTCCTAGAGATGAAACTGCTGAACCAAATGGTATCTATATTTGGATTTTGACTGATGACACTTAATGACCCTCTGAAGCCTTATCAATTTACACTCCTCAGAGTATCTAGGTCACATCCTAGTAAATCTTTTACCTTTTTCTCTTCTGGCTAAGCCCTGTAATTTTTTTTCCCTAAAATAATGACCTGGAGAGTAATCGCACATGTATGGAATGAGTTACTTTTTACACAGTCTTTGCCACAGTTCTCTAAGGCGGTTATTATTGTTTCCATTTTACAGATAACAAAAAAAAAAAAAAGGAGGCTCAGAGGAGCTGGGTCTTATGCACTGAGCTCCAGGTGGTTGGCATCAGAACTAGAACTCAGGTCTTCAGAATCCTAAAGTGCTTCCTACTACTGTGTTGCTAGGCAACATTTCTCCCTTTTGATTCTTGTGCCAATGCTACTTGTTGCCATGGTACTGCTGGGACAAGGAGCAGTAAGTTGTAATTAAGCAGTGAGCTAGAATCTTTGCTACTGGTAGAGAAAAGCTTTTATGCCCTTGTGGGGTGGGGGTTGGGGGTGTCGGTGGTAGGTGGGGGCAGGAGAAGGCCACTAGGGCTGCAGCTAGTGAGGGTATAAGTTTCATCTGGGGCAGATGTTCTTCATTTGTCTACTAAAAACCATGTGTACCCAGGAATGCCTGAGTGTCCTTGCCCACACTACTTTGTCAAAAATTAATCCAGCTTCATGAATGCCTTCAGTCTAGAAGACAGCACCATTTGGGAAACAGACAGACCTGGGTTCAAATCACGCATCTACCACCTTACCGGCAATTTATCTCTGTCTTTTGATTCTCAGTATCTTCATTCGAGTGGAGACAATAAGGGGCTATTTTTATTGAGTGAGAAAATGATTGCGGATCACTTAACCAAATACTCAGCATGGACTATCATTTATTAAGCATCTGAACAGGTAGCCAATGGGAATGTTTTGTTTTTATTATTCACCCACACATTTTTTCTTTGGATGCTTTGCAGTAACCAAAGGGGTTCCAAAACATCTTTAGTATTCTATCACTCAACACCAAGTTGAGAGATTCCAAACGCCCTTCATGTTTTTGTCTTTAGACAGGAACATTCAAAAACAGATTTTCAATGGCTTTGACGAGGTGAAATTCTACACCTCAGAAATGTGTTATCCGCCCCAGATATGAGTCATTAGGAGGAGGAGGAAAAGTGAAACTGTTTTTCAAAGAGGACACAATGGAGATTGCACAACTCAAATGACTGCAGTTGCCTTTTCAGCCGAATCCAAAGAAATGTTTTGTTTTGTTTTTTTTTCTTAAATTCATTCACTTGACTTTTTGAACGCATCTTATATGTCAGGCCCCATGCAAGGGGTGAAAAGATGAATAGAACATGTTCCTTGCCCCAGGAAGCTGACAGATTAGAAGGGGGGAAAGCATTTAAAATAATGACGCAGTGTGATAGCTGCTGAGCTGAGGTCTGTGGCTGGTGTTGTGGGGACCTGGAGTAGGAAGCCCTTATCCAGGCTGGGGTGGGAGGAGAGGGGATTAGCAAGAATCACCTCTCAGAGCTGGTATAGGCTAAGTCTTAAAAGGGAGATAAGGAGAGAAGGCACGTGGGCAGGGAAAGATGGGGAAGCAGGAGGAAGCAGGTGCCTCAGGCTGGGGCATAGGCTGCAGGCAGGAGTGGTGGAGAGAGGCTGAAGGGGCAAGTGGCTATGCCCAGGAGCCTGGCCCTGCACCACACAACTCTCACCTCCCAGGAGTGCCCCCACTCCCTCCCCTCCCCACAGTGCTCATGACTATCCCTCAGGGTTCCCTGTCTCTGTTCCCTACCTTGCTCACCCCCTGCCTTCTTACCCCACACTACATTCTCTGGCTTCCTCCAGCATGCTGGGTACTCAAACCCTATCTTCTTCTTGCAAAGATGTTCCAGTGCCACTGGATTCTCAGGCTAAATTTTCCAGTTGGTCTGGTGTTCGTGCAGCACTGAGCAGTCATAGAAACTAATTCTGATTTTGTCCCCATCAGAACATCAATCTCACCCCCAGGGCAGCCAGGAAGGGTGTTGATAACACTGGTTCCCCTTCCAAGGCTGTGTCCTTGGGACATAGCTCAACACTTGGACTTCTGACATAGAAAAGGCCTCTTCAATCTCAGGTAAGGAAGAGCAGGTCCCCTTTGACCTGGGAGGTAAGGCAAAGGCCATCTCACAGGTGCAAATTTCAAGGGGCTGCAGCTATGCCTGAAGGTGGAGATGTACCTTTTTGTCCCTCCTGACCCATTAGTAGGAGAATGCCAAGTTGTCTTTCATTGTTTCTCCTGGAACATAGACTTATCCAGCTGCTACTGCAAAGCGTTCTTCTTGCCAGCTCAGGGTCTTCCTTGGTCTGGAGTTGTCCATTCTGTAGGTGCAGTTCCAGGAAGGATTACGGACTCATCCCTAATAAATGGTCCCAGACAACAGAGGACAGGTGCTTGTGTGTGATTGCTGGTCTGGCTGGCCATCGGATGCCTCATCCTAACAGGGCCATGTTGCAGACTGCAAAGCTCATGGGGAAACCATTGTTTTAGTCAGTTTTCTTTTTTCTTTTCCTGCTGTGACTAAAAGACTTGACCAGAACAATTGTAGAGCAGTAAAGTTTATTTTCAGGCTCATGGTTTCAGAGATCTCAATCCTTAGATAGCAGACTCCATTTGTCAGGGCTTGGGGTGAGGCTGAACATCATGGCATAAGAGTGTGGTGAAGAGAAGTGGCTCATAGGATGATCAGAAAGCAGAGAGAGAGAAAATCCATTTGCCAGATACAAAATATATACCCCAAGCCACACCCCTAACACCCCACTAGCTCCTCCAGGCACACCCTACTAGCTTTCAGTTTTCACTCAATTAATTCTATAAAGGGATTAAGTCACTGATTGGGTTAAGGCTCTCATAACCCAATCACTTCTCCTCTAAACCTTCTTGCATTGTCTTGCAAGCAAGCTTTTTGGGGACACCTCACACCTAAACCATAACAACCATGAACACAAACTTGGATGTGGATGTCACCTCCTGGGGTTGTGCAATGCAGGGGCCCTCTACCCCAAGCTCTGGGGCAGTCCCCCTTCAGGGCTGGGAGGTGTGTGTTGGGGAACAGAGTAAGGAGGGGAACAGAAGAACATTCTCTACCATACACACACTCCTGACAGTAACTGAGGGGCAATGGAAGGCTTTGGGACACCAAGAACTGCAATGATCAGCCTCAGTGATCCAGCACCTCTATTTCTATTCTGCTAGGAATCCCTCTCAAATTCTGTTGAGTGTGGATAGAGTCAAGGACATGAAGTTTATCATTCTCCAACTCGTATTTAACATTGGCTGGCTGGAGGCCCAGGTCTTTCCTACTTCTTGGAGCTCCTTGTCTAGAATAGGATAAAAATGATCTTAGGAACAACCTCTCTACCACAGCACACACAGATCCGTCTCACTGCAACAGTCTATATTGGTATCATGTCATTAATGCTTTTAACAAGTGTACTACTGCATTAGTGAACATTAAGCTCCCTTTGTATTATGCTTTGGAAAGTCCCCTGCAGGCAAATAGCTGTGGAGAAATAGAAAAAGAACCAAAGTCATATTGGATGAATAAGACAGTGGTTTTGCCACTACTTGCTGTAGCACCTTGGTCCAATGGTAAATCCTTGGTTTATCAAACAAGTGTAATGATAGGATCTACCTCAAGCTAGTTTCCAAAATGAATGAAATAAAACACAAAGAGAGAACTTAGCAATATGTTTGATACAAAGTAGGCTCTCAGGAATATTAGCTATGATGAATGGTATAATTTCTTTTGTTAATGAAGTTTCTGAGAATTTCTAATAAGGGATCAAAGATAATATGGGGCTATGACACTCATCTCTGAGCACGACCCAGATTATGTACCAACTAGATTGACATGGGCCCCTGCCCCATCTCGAATTTTAGAAAGTGGAGATTCAAAAGAATAGCCAGTTGTCCTGGGTCAAGCCAAGAGTGGGGTTATTGTGGGTACTGTCTCTGAGAGACAATGGTTAGACCAAACCCTGCTTTTTCATTTAAAACCTGAGATGATAAAAGAGATCACAACATGACCAGCTAGCCTGCTGTGGGTCCAGAAAAGAATGATTGCAGTCACATCCATTCTTTTTTAGACCCAAGAGACTATGGAAGTCCTAACAATCAATTCACCCTTGCATTAATGGGAGGGAAAGAGAGCTGGAGGAATTCATCGCATTTCCTGTCTGAGAACTGTATCAAAGCAAATGACTTTTAATTTGGAGTCCTGAGTGTCAAGAAAGCTTATTTTGGATTACTGGGTTGGAGAAGTAGGGATGAGTTCTTCCTATTGCCAGGATAGTTGAGTTTTTTGTTTTGTTTTGTTTTATTTATTTATTTATTTATTTATTTTTTGAGTACCAGGGATTGAACCCAGATGCACTTATCCCCTGAGCCATACCCCCAGCCTTTTTTTTTTTTTTAAATGTTTTTATTTTGAGATAGGGTCTTGTTAAGTTGCTTAGGGTCTCACTAAGTTGCTAAGGCTGGCTCAGAGATTTTCCCAATTTTTATTCCTTCAGCCCCTTGTTTACTAAGCATCAGATTCCCTGGATTGACTCTCTTCCTGCTTAAAATACCTAGAATGGTTATTTCTGTTTTCCTTATCAGTAAAAGAATAGCTGGCCTTGAAAACTCTTACTGGTAAAAGTGAGGACTTAGAACTTTGCCATGTGTCTGCATTACAGAATGCTAACTGAACTTATCCTGGAAATTGAGAAACCTGAAGTCTTATTTTGGCCCCAATGTCTCAAAATTATCCTTTATTCCTAAGAAGTAGAAAGAGAAAGGGCAGATCTCCCTGTCCAAGGGTATATCCCTAAGCTATGGACTTGAAACTTCTGAATCCCCAAACTCCTCTTTTGAAATGTAAGCGTGTACTGGGAAACTAATGCCCAATGAATTACTTCAATTTGATAATCTCCCTAGTCCATAACTAATATTGTTTTGGGGAAAGGTTTTATTTTATACATAAAGAATATTATAAATGCATCACTACTTACCAAAACAAAAGAAAAAGCATACCACATTTTAAACATCTTATTAAATTAACTTATTTTGATGTGTCTTTTTGTTTCTTATTTGTCTTATCTACATACATGTGTAATTTTATATATCACAACTTTCTATTTTTTATTCTGAGTTTTGCATTAATAAATTTTCTATCTTATTATACAGACTTTCTGTCACAATTAACTACTTCATAATATTTAGTTGAGTGAATTGATCATAATTTACAAACCTTATCCCCTATGGCTGAATATTCAGGCAGATTCTAATTATTTTGTTAGTCTGATTAATGCTTCAGTGAATATCTTCCTGCTTCTGTTGATTAATCTCCTCAGGATGAATTCCCATGAATGGAGTTTCTAGTACAGTAGTCCTAATAAACACTTCCAGAATGGATTTCTACTCTTGTCTCACCTAATCCTTCTGGTTTTATGCTTGAGCAGTTACTTTAATGGGATAGAAGTAAGAGAGGAATAGTAATCAGAGATCCGGGTATCCTCCTCAAGTCAGGCCGACTGAGATGTACAAGATTTGGGTCACCAGACATTGTGATGGGACAAGGCACTGAGAGATCAGGGAGAGAGACTAAGATCAGCAACAGAGACAACGTTTCTCTTAATTAGTCAGGAGGGCTTAACTAGAGCAACATCAACCTTTAAATACACAAGTAAGTGAGGAAGATGTAGAAGGGCCTAGGCAGCCAGGGCAAGATGGCAAGTGAGAAGGTCCGGTGTCCAGACCAGAACAAAGGAGCACGGAGAGGGTCTTCTAAGGAGGTCAACTAACTTCCTGCTTTACATGAGCAAGCGGGGACCCCAATCAGACAGACACTTCCATACTCATGCTTCTAAGCAGGAGATCCAATAGAAAAACTAAAACAGACGTGTGAACAGAGGGGGCACCAATCAATAATAGTGAGGAGAGAATGGACAGGGAGGAGATAAGGAAAGGAGGAAATTCCAGAGACCATAAAAAGAACAGGCCAAAAGTCCCCCAATGGATTTCCATTGACCCTTCTCTTTGGAGAATTTTGATTCTGTTACCTTTGCGATAAACCTGGGGCTAGTTTGCTATTTCTGTGTCCTGTCTTTCAATTCTTTGCTGAATGAAGACAATGAACCCAGCATCCCTAGATGGTTAAATAAGTTTATTTTCTGCTTAGTGGTTGATGGACCTCCCAGAATGGGGAGACCTGTTCTTTTCTTAGGGACATCCCTTAATGGACTTGCTAGGCTATTAAAGTGGAGGCTTCCCTGTGCATAATCAAACAGAAAGATGTTTAGTAAATGCTATTAATACTAATTGTAAATGCAGAGTGGGGGGAGATAATTTATGATAGAATGAAAAGAAAACACTTTTGGAATTGGAGTTGTCTTCTGCTGGATCCTCAAGAAAATATGGGTGATATGGAGAAGGAGGTAAATGTTTCTTCAGTCCTTGTTTATTCATCAAAATTGCATGGAAACAATTTTTTTTTAAAGAGAGAGAGAGAGAGAATTTTTTAATATTTATTTTTTAGTTTTCGGTGGACACAACATCTTTATTTTATTTTTATGTGGTGCTGAGGATTGAACCCAGTGCCCCGTGCATGCCAGGTGAGCGCGCTACCGCTTGAGCCACATCCCCAGCCCCTAATTTTTAAGACTTTTAAAAAAAATTG
Source organism: Marmota marmota marmota (assembly GCF_001458135.2). Lineage (NCBI taxonomy): Eukaryota > Metazoa > Chordata > Mammalia > Rodentia > Sciuridae > Marmota > Marmota marmota. The sequence continues at coordinate 26,137,469 of NW_026000174.1, read as the reverse complement.
GGGGCTAGGTGTGACTGAGTGGTAGAGTATCCATCTCACACACAAAGGCCCTGAGTTTGATCCCCAGCACCACAGAAACAAATAAATAAAGTTTGAAGATGGCAATCTAGCATACATAAAGAAAATCTTACCAGTCACAGTCTGTGCACAGTTTGATGTAATTCCACAAGGTAACATACCTGAAGAAAGTAAATATTGCTAGTTCAGAAACCCCTTTCATGTCCCCTCCCAGAAACTATTCTACTCCTTCAAGGCAATTCTACAAAATTTCCAAACTCTACAAGAAATTATTGTTTTTTGTGTTGTCAAGATGCACTGAGGTTCATCACCCACTTGTCCTGTATCTTGTTCCTTATTTCTTCCTGTATTTTCAGGTTTCAACTGGAACTGTTATTTTACCCATCTCAATAGTCTCTTTAAAATTTCTTTTGTTATAGGTCTTCTGGTGATGAATTCTATCAGTGTCTTTTTCTTTTATTTTGGTTAATATTTCTCAAAGGATATCTTTGCTGGGTATGGAATTCAGAGTGAGAAGTTCTTTTCTTTCTAGGCTTTAACGAAATTATTCTATTCATTGTCTCTTTAGCTTCCATAATTTGTTTTTGGTCTGGTGTCAATCTTGTTGCTCTAAAGATCATATGTTTTTATGTCTCTAGCAGGCATAATTATTTTTTTTCTTTAGCAGTTTTAATATGCCTTTGTCTTTGCAATGCTTAAATCTGTAGATTGGTTCTTTCATTAACTTTTGAAAATTCTTGGCAATTATATCTTCAGATATTGCTTCTGCTTCACTCTCTTCTCACTTCTAAAACTCCAAGTATACCTAATCGAGATACTTGTTGACTGTATTTCATGTGTCTTTTATGCTCTTTTCTGTGTTTCCATCCTTCTCTTCTTCTCATATTTCCTCCAGTTTAGATATTTTCCACCGAGTAGTCTCCATTATGTAGTATCTAATATGGTGTTAAAACACTGAGATTTTGCATTATCTTTCTGTTAAAGAATCTTCATTTGATTTTTTTTATAGATTCAAATTCCTTGGTAAAATTTTCCATATTGTCATTTATTTCCTTTAACTTATTAATCACAATCATTTTAAAACCTGTGTCTAATAACTTATGTGTCCTCATTGTGGGTATATTTCTTCTCTTGATTTGAAGTTTTTTAAAAAAATATTATTTTCTAACATGCCTAGAAATTTTTGACTCTGTGGTAGATATTAGGTTTTAAAAGCTTTGGAGATAATTTTGGGCCCAAGATCATGCTATCTTTTTCAAAGAAAATTAAAATTTCACTTATGGCAGGCAATTAGAGTAGAGGTAGAGGACCTTTATTCTAGAGACTGGATTTCAGTCTTCATGAGGATTGGGCTATTTTTCATTAGCCATAACTTCTGTGCTGAGATAACTTGGTATCTCGGCTGAGAACTTGATGTCTTTCTTCTTGCTGATTTTGGACTCCAATATTTCTCTCTTCATAATACTAAGATCTCTGAAATCTCCTCTGAGCTTCTCTGACATTTATCCCTGATTACTTCATGTATTCAACATCCTGACCATTCACCGCTTACACATAAGCAAATGATTCAAGTGGAAAATATCAATCTCACTGTAGAAGCACTTAACTTAGATGTTTTGATTTCTAAAGACCTGGTTGCCTTGCTGGCTTAGTTCTCTGATGCCTTTAAATACATTTTGAAAGAAGGAATGGGAGCGAGGGAGGGGAAAGAGTTCTTAAGTTGTTTTGGGAAATATGATTGGTCTGATTCAAGTTGGTGTCCCCTAATCAGAAACAGAAGTAACATGGAGATTAAATTAAAAAAAAAAAAAAAGTCTGGGCCTTGCGTCCTATGGTCTGGACTGGTCTAGAGAGGAGCCCAAACATTGGTACTTAAGGAAAAAAAAAAAAAAGCTCCTCAATGATTCTCATTGGTCTAGAAAAAAAAATTATAAACTAGTAGCTATGATCAAATATTTTCTCAGACAAGATAATCAATCTGTAGAATGTTTAAAAAGTGTTTTAAAACTATTTTCCGATATTTAAAAGCTGAAATATTTTACATAAAATCTACTTGCTTGTTTCTCTTCTATAACAAGAGGCCAGGAACTTTAGCTCCACACTTTCATAATGGGCTGGGACCAAAGAGAAGCTCTTTCCCTTAGACAGCATGAGGCTTGCCATTTGCCATATCCCTGCCAATCTCTTTGTCTTATTCCTCTTTAACTTCACTCGGTTGTGTCCCTGGCCTCGTCTTTACCTTGACTTGTTTTTCTTTGTAGCATTTGTAGCCAGCTGACATTATATCATAAATATGTCTGTATTCCTCATGGAATGTTCCAGGAGGGCAGAAACTTTGCTTTGATCCCTGTTGTACCCCTAGCTTTTAGAACCTCCGAATAATTAGCTGTGAGTAATATTCATTAAATTTAAAAGCATATGAATTTGAGTTTGTGAACCTTGGCCTTGGGACAGCAGCTTCAACACTACAAAGAGAAGCTGACTCACAGTGAAAAGCACCTTGAACGGGCATCGGAGACCAGAACTTGTCTCTTCTGGCTTCAAGTTTCCACATGGGAGGCGTGGTCTAGGAAACACGTGCCTGGCTCTTCTAAGCCTTGAACTGTGTCCTCCTCAGAGGAGAGAGGGTGCAGGTTATCTATTGGAGAAGGAAAAGTCATGTGCAGCCCAGCAAATTTTCTAAGTCTATTTTCTCTTCTATTCTGGGATGTAACTTCCTTAAAAACACGCTCATATTCTATTTGCTTCTCCATGATCTAATTTCATGGACTGTCTCCTGACTCCAGCCTCTAACGGAGGCCCATGGTTTCCCAACACTGTCAAGGTAGGTATACCCAGCCTATGGATGAAGGGTTTGGAGACCCTCTTAGCTAATACACCAAAGGTTTATGCACCAAATATTTATTAGCATTTTTTTAAAGGGGAGTTTCTTAATAAGCTGTCAGTCTAACAACTGGATCTACTCTCCATTGATTTTGAACTTTGGACAAATCTATTCTCGGATTCCCCAAAACCTGTGAGGACTTCTGAGGCATAGTGACTCCTGACACCCAGTTTTTTTACCAACCTGCAGTGACTCTGTTACTCCTGACTCTAGGAAAAGACCCTCATACACACACAGCCTTCAGTTGGTGGCACTCTGGGGAATGAAAGAGTAAAGGAAACTCTCTCAAGTGACCACTTTCAAAGTGAAGAGGTTGAGCTGAGGATAAATACTCGGGAAACTGAGGTGTCCCAGAGGCTGTGGATTGGTCTGAATGAGGAATGTATTAGACATTAGCTCCTTCCTACCTAGTTAAGTAGCCAGGAGTGATTCCTGGAGGGATGCTAGTGACCTATGTATATCCATCCATAAGTAAAACCTTGAGTAGCATGGTGAACCAGTCCTTCTAACAATCATCTGTCCCCATCCTATAGATGCAGGTATCTTGAAAGTTCATTGCTCTATGGCAATAGAATAAAAAAAATAATAGGGGAGAACAAAAAATTCCTCCTCCTGCACTCACATTTGCCCCCAGAGAGAAAAAGGTCTTGTAAGGGGTGGGGTTGGAGACACAAAGAAGACTAGATGCAGAGCTGGGAAGGGAGCTGAGGCTTCTTCATTGAAAAATAGCCAAGCCTGAGTCTGTGACCAGCATCAGGGAGTTGGGTAGAAGTCAAGCCAATGCTTCCAGATGCTTCTGTATCCCTTGCCATTGACATGAGTTTATATCATCACTAGGGACTGAAGCTGTGGCAGATGTTCTTCATGCAGGCAAGAAGGTCCTTCATGCAGGACCTTCTTGAATGTCACATTTAGAATGACCAAGAGAGGGATGCCTGTTTCTGTCAGGTGACCTCATGGAACTCTCTCTGAATAGTCCCATGTGGATACCCCCAGGATACTTGTGGTCCCTTCAGGATACAGGATGGGTTTCTGGACAAACTGAGAGTGATGATACTATAAAAGAAAAACCCAGCACACATACCTGGGTGGAATCAGACAGTCAGAAACCATATACCTATTACATAGATGAGAAAATTGAGGCCTACAAAACTTATGTGATTGGTTCAAGGTCACAGAGACAGGAGGTGATAGAGCCAGTATTTGGATAATAGTTGCTTTCAGTGCAAACCCTGCATCTCTAGCCAATCCACTGTACCAGCTCATGTGTTATTGGTGCAGATGGAGAAAGCCCCATGCTCTAACTTTTTCACATGATCCAGCAGATCTGATTAAGCCATTCTCTCCCAACTCTGTGCTATCTGAGGCTGACCTGTGTGGACCTCTGCTACTCTGCCCTCTGGCTTCTAGCTGGGTTTGGCCAGCAAGAGGCACTCCAAGACTTCAGAAGGGAGGGTGGAGTGTCAAGGTGTTTGTTCTTCTAAATCTCTGCCAAGCAATGGATCAGGGAACCCTGCAATGAAATGCCATAGCTCCATTCCAATGTGCCATTGTCCCATTCTTGCAGCTATTCTCTTTGGGTTCTGCAACCTCGCCCTTCCTTTGTTTCTATAGGTCCAGGGGTAGTAATGGCTTCTTTCTTTTGTAAGTCTCAGGGGCATCACCTTCTGGCTTCCTTGAACCCTTATAAATAACCTGGTTCTTATATTTTCTTTATTTAACCTGTTGGATGGAACATAACATCTGTTCTTTGCTGATGCCCTGAACAATCTAACCTAGAGCCTCTTTGCTTATTAGGTTTGGCTGGCTTGGGGTGGGGCCAGATTTAAAACCAGAGTAAAAAATAAAGGAAGAGCTTAAACAATGGTCTAGGACATAGAATTAAACCACTGGGGACCATAGTGCCCAAAGCCCCAAACCACAGCTCTTGGGTGCTTGTTCTCAGTGCACCTGTTCCCTTTCCTCACCCTCTTGTTCCTACACTGTGGCAATCCTTGCCCCCTGCAGAGGGAGCCCCTGACTTGTGGCTTGGAGCTGGGAAAGTCCCTGTTGTCCTGGTCAGCAGACATAGGAGGAGGGAAGCTCACATGGGGTCTCCTGGTTTCTTCACAGGATGGGCTCTGCCCTGCTGAGGTTTGAGTGTGGAATCCTGAGTGGATCTTTCCCAGAAATATTTTTGCTTAAAATCGATTGCCATCACCAAAAGGTGATATTTTAGAAACATGGAGTGAAAAAACAGCATTCAATGATAAATGCCTTTTTTTTTTCACCCACTAACATGGTTTGGATGTGAGGTGTCTCCCAGAAGCGTAAATTGAGATAATACAAGAAGGTTCAGAGGAGAAATGATTGGGTTGAGAGAGTCTTAACCCAATCAGTGAATTAATCCCCTGATAGGGATTAACTGAGTGGTAACTGAAGGTGGTAGGGTGTGGCTGGAGGAGGTGGGGGCCTGGCTTTAGGGTGTAGAGTTCGTATTTAGGGAGTGGATTCTCTCTCTCCTGATCATCATGTGAGCCATTTCCCTCTCCCATTCTCTTCTGCCATGATGTTCTGCCTCACCTCAAGCCCTGAGGAATGGAGCCTGCCGTCTATAGACCTTCATGTCCATTTGACAAGGAAGCATTACATGCAACTAAAAGAATGTTTAAATAGTCTGAATGTGTCTTCAAGTTGCATTTGAATGGCTGTTTCATCTTCAATGTTTGTTGTGGCCAATTTTGTACTTGTGTGTGCATCTGTGTGGTTTTCTGCAATAATAGACATTGATGAAAATATGCATACGACTATTTGTTAAATTATCAGGATGTAAGCAGGTTGGAGACAATGTGACCAAGAGGAAAGACAGAGCTTAACATTACACAGACCAGGGTTACAATCCAGGACCTTCATCAACTCTGTATTTTCCTTTGTTACTTAATGTCTCTGAACAGTTTTTCTCAAATGTAAAATAGGAATTATAGCACTTTACTATGGTATTATAGTAAGTATTAAGTATGAGTTAAGCATGTTTTATTTGTTATGCTTGACATATTGTCACATTGTGTCACTCATTGCAGGACAAATTGAAGGTGCTCAGCATATATTGGCTGCGTTGACTATGAAGAACAGTAGAGGGCAGACTTTACAAAGTTATGCATGAAATAATGTCTTTCAAATTGGCTTCGGAGAGGAAAACAGGAATATCAGAAATAACTTTCTTAAATGCTTTGGCTAAAATATGCCTACATCCCTAGTTTTTATTTCTTTATAGAAACTAGGGTTTCCTGTCAGGCAAGAATTCCAAAGAAGGATATGGGGCAATGTTTAACCGGTTTTTTTCAGCACCACATAAGGGTCTTAATGGGACATTTCTCTGACCATGTGTATGTCTGTCATGGATTTGATGATAAGTAAAGAAAATGAAAGATGCCAAATTTTCCTGACGTGATTTCTAATTGTATCATTTCAGAACAGTATGAAGTTAGCAACTAGAAGCATTGTGGAATCCAGAAAAATCAACTTGCTCTGACAGGAGCTCATGTTACATCTGAATTACTGACTGGAACTGAGGGTAGGGGCAAATTCCATTCCATTACCAAAGAATAAGTGGGTATTTCATAAACATTTGTGGAAATCTGAAGGGCTTCTGAAATGTAAACGTTCGTTCCAGCTGACACTGCCACCTGCAGTCTCTGGGAAGCCAGCCTCACCCAGTCTCTGGAGCACTCAGGGTCCCCACTGCTTGGCACCTTCAACAATTTAGAGATGAAAAATTGGTGACCCCAGTTGCTTAACTGGCATCTAATGGCTACTGATGGTGAATATTTTTCTCTTTTAAACCTTAATATTTTTCTGTTTTGTTTTATGGATAGTTGGATCCTATCTCTGGCTCATTTTTCTATTTGAACCCTGATAATGTTTTTCTTAACTTCTGATAAAGGGCTTTTTTTTTTTTTATAAATCACTGGTATCCTCCTTTTGTTTGCATAAGTGATATCCAGGTTTGGTGGCACAAGACTATAATCCAAGATACTCAGGAGGATGAAGCCGGAGGGATCACATGTTCAAGGCAAGCCCGGGCATTTTAGCAAGACCCTATCTCAAAATAAATAAAAACAGCTGGGATGTAGCCCAGTGCTTGCTTTGTCAGGTGTGAAGCCCTGGGTTAAATCCCAAATGGGGAAGGAGGGAGCACAACTGAGTTTTGTCAGCTGAGTTTCTTAACATAGCACATAGTGTATGGTCAGCCATCAAAATGTTAATTAAATTATAATCTGTTAAACCATCTCATATTTAAAAATAGAGCTTTTAAAATATAAAAGAAATATATACTTGTTATTTTAAAAATCAAATATGTAAACAAAGAAAGCTCACCTCTCAAAACCATTTTGTATTTAATTTATTAATTAAGTAAATTATTTATTTAAATAAATGAAAACTGTTCCTTCAAGGTATATTTTCATTTGTCTGTTTTCTAATGCTTCCTCGGTTATTTTATTTTTATTTTGCTCTAGGACAGAAATCCAAATTATAAATATGTGTATTTACAGTTGTATTCCAATTCCCAAGCTATATAATCATCACCTCACTCTTCCTCCCTTCCACACACAGTCTCTCTGAGGACAGTAGGTCTACAGAAGGCACTTTTACTTTGCTGAGCTAGGGGGAGTAGAAGACACTATAAATGGCAGAAGATATGAGGAACAGTTTACTTCATAAAGAAGGCAGTTTGATTTGCTCAGGGATATTAGAGAAATAAGTTGAGAGATAAAGAAGATGAAAGAGTTGCACTTCAAGAAGGAAAAAAATGGGATTCAGTGACAAGAAGATCTTAATAAAGTTTTGATGTGTTAGTCAGCTTTCATTTACTATAACAAAATACTGAGATAATCAACTTATAAAGAGAAAAGATTTATTTTGGCTCACAGTTTCAGAAATTTCAGCACATGATTGATTGGCCCCATTGCTTTGGGCCTTGGCAAGACAACACTATATAGTGGGAGCCCATGGCAGCATAGAATAATTTATCTCATAGCCAGGGAGCAAAAGAAAGAAAGGGGAGGATATTGGGCACAGTTGACACATGCCTATAATCTAGGTACTCTGAAGATTGAGGCAACAAGAGGGTCAGGTTTGAGTTTAGGCTCAGCAACTTAAGGAGACCTTGTTTCAAAATAAAAAACAAAAATGTTGTTCAGTAGTAGAGTGACCCTGGGTTCAGTACCGAGTATGAGAAAAAAGAAGGAAAGGGAAAAAAAGGAAGGAAGGAAGGAAGGAAGGAAGGAAGGGAGTGAGTGAGGGAAGGAGGGAAGAGGGGGAGACGGGGGTCAGGGGGGAAGAGAGAGAGAGAGAGAGAGAGGAGAGAGGGAGGAAGAAATGAGAAGAGACCAGGTTCCTCTAATTCCCTTTAAGGGCATGACTCCAATGACCTAAGGACCTCCCACTAGGTCCCACCTCCTAAAGCTTCCCCCACCTCCCAGTGGTGCCAACCAAGACTTTACCATATGGGCCTTTAGGAAAAATCAGGATCCAGACATTAGCAATATAGAAACTGGTGCTACTCTTAAGTGTTAGAACTGAAAGCAAGCATTTGGAAACTTTTATAGCCATTTGACATTGCTGCAACACCCAACAACTGCACAATCCATGGACTTGAAGAACAGGGTGTGAGGGCAAGCTCAAGACTAGTGCATAGGACCACACGACAACATGCAGTATTTAAGGTCCATCAATCGCAACCCCAAAGATCAGAGAAATCAGAGAAAATGTAAGCTATTAAAATGGTTATTTTGTAATCATGTTACATTTTAATCAAGTCTGTCTTAAGATTTACATTTTAGTGAAGTTAGAGAGGTAAAATTTGTACTCCTTCTTATTAACTGTAATTCAAGATGGCAGGACAAGCCAACAAGGCCACTTGATCAAGAAAAGACACAACTTCTGTGAATATGACAGTAGTCAGCCAAATGATGATAATGGAAGTTACTCTGAAAAACTGATGATCAAAACCATGCATACCCATTTGACCTGGGAATATGATATATCGTAGACCAAGTACACATCTGTAGTCTTCATTGATGGTGAAGTGTTTAAAAACAGAGTTTTTATTTGTAGAAATCACCTAATAAAGAAATAAACTCATCAAAACTTACGTGGTCTTACATACAAAGCAAAAAAAAATTATTTGAAAGAATGCTGAAATAACAAATGTAAAAATGTAATTATTAAAAAGCCAACAAAAGCAGATGCTCAGTATTTCACATGTTATCATTAGTACTTTATAGGCTTTTAATTAAATGGCATTTCAGATCTCTTCAGTCTAAAAAAAACCTATACAATTTTTATTTTATTTACTTTTGGTACTGGGGATACTCAGTGCTTTACCACTGAGTACACCCCCAGCCCTTTTTCTTTTTTATTTTAAGACAGTGTCTTGCCAAGTTGCTTAAGGCCTCTCTATGTTTCTGAGGTTGGACTTGAACTTTTGATCTTCCTGCCTCAGCCTCCTGAGTCACTGGGATTACAGTCATGTGCCACCATGCTCAGCTCACTGGACAATTATTGAGACATGACCAGGAGATAGGGCCAAAGAGGTAGACTTGTAAATGCTGGGTCAATTTGTAGCAAAGAATATGGTGCAAGTGACATTTTAAAATGATACCATTGCTCAATGTGTGCAGAAACTAATGATAGGATAATCCAACTCACAGAACACAAAAGTTTGCAAAGCGTATTTAGCTGAAGTTTGACAAATACACAGACATTACTAACTTAGAAAATTGTTTTAGTGTTTAGGACACTAATCTGAAGAATGTGATGGTGATATGAAGGAATCATTCTTTTTCTTCATCTTTCAAAAAACACAACTAGCCCTGAGCTGCATAGAATTATGAAGGATCCCATTATAAACAGATATAATTTAGAGCTTGAGTTTTGGTTAGAAGTATGTTTCTTGAAATGTCACTGTGACATAGTTACTCAGATTAAGGAGATTTGTGTCAGAATGTAAATCAATATACTTCCTTCACTGACAAAATTTTGCTATTGAAAAAGTCAGATGAACTAAGCATTCTACTCTGTTTTGGAGTAGAAATTGTGAATCACGTAAGGCCAAAATGTTCCCCTCATTATTCTCATTATGTGGTAATATGGAAGGTGATTTGAAATGACCTGTGCTGCATGCAGAAGTAAAATGATTTTTAAGGAGAAAAACTCTGTCAACATATTTGGGCTCTTTCTGTTTTCTGCAAGACAAGCTACTTTGGGATGACTTTTAAAAGATGTGAAGTGGATAGCCAGACTAGCTTATTTGTCTAATATTTTGATAATTTAAAATATCATGATACTTCCATGCAAGAAGGGTATGAAGTGTATTTTTTCAATAGCAGATAAGATCTAAGGACATTAAAAAAATGAAGTTTGGAAGAACCAAGTGTCTATAGGTTGTTACAACACATCCCATAATGTAAACAGTGATCATCAACAAAGCCAGGACCTGTGAAATGTTATCACTGAATACTTATCAAATTTGAAAGTACATTTAAAAATTTTATTTTCCACTGAGTGAAGACCCATGCAAAGGAAGTCAATCAATGTAGAATCTTTCTCTCTTTTTTTTTAATGAAAAGATAATTTAAATACAGCTCCCCTGGATATTTTGTTGGAATGGACAACTTTTGAAGGATTGAAGGTGAAGGTTGAAAATACAGCATCACCTGCTTCATTTGAATAAAAGTTAAAAATGATCATCCTGTGTTTCCTGAAATGTCTTTAAATCCTATCTTCCATCCTGCCAACATACCTCTGGAAAACTGATGTCTCTATTATGAATGATATTAAAATAAAATATGGGAAGAGTTTAAGTATAAATTATCCCTTATGAATAATGTATCATCAAGCTGATCTAGATTAAATAAGTTACTATGGAAGAAGCAAACTCACTTTTTACATTAAAAAGTTCAATTGTGAATATAGGAGTCTATAGGGATGATTGTTATTTTATTCGTGCTTGGTTGTTTAAGAATTACAATTACTGAACAACAAAAGTTTCATTTTATTTATAAATCACATCCACACAATGTCAACCACCATGTGTAGTTTCTGTGATTTCTTATTTATATGTTTAGCTCTGATTACATCGTTGGAATTCAATTTTGTTTGTTGAATTTAATCATAAAACATAACGCATTATATGTATTTAAATTTCTTTAATTATTAACTCTTCTCTCTGTGTGTATGTGTATGTGCACACATGCGTGTGCTTGCAGGTGCAGTATTGGGGATGTAACCCAGGGCCTTGGACATGTTAGACAAGCACTCTACTACTCGGCTTCATTCCCAGTCCCTAATTATTCACTTTTTATTGTATTTTACAACATTCAGTCCATGATGGATTGGAGATGTAAAAGTCCTGGCCCTTCAACGCAGATGGTGTGAGATGTACCTGTGGGAAACTACCCTCTAAGGTCCTTCCCAAGAGTGAAGAAAAGATTTTCAGTGAGAGCCTGGGTTAGTGATCAAGGTGTTTGGGAGGCAGTTACATTTTTTATTTCCATGTGACCCTTTGCTGGAGGAAGTAGGACCAGGTTAATATCATGCTCCAACTTTGTATCACATCTAGTAGTTTTTTCCTCAAAATGCATCCAAGAAGTGGATGGTTAACTCACTTCCAAGGTGGAAATAAGAAGTTACACATAATTTATTGGAACTATTAGAAGCAAGAGGCACAACTCTGACACCCAACCTGAATGGAGTCCTAGGCTGGGAATGAGAAGACCTCAAGACCCATCTGAGCACTGGGTCTTGCCTGAGGTATAACCAACAAAGATGAACAAGCAACTGATCTCTTCCCTGGGCCCTGCTTTTTCTCCAGGCCACCAGCCCAAGACCCTTTCTGACTTCTCAAATACAGTGTGTGACACTCACTCCCTTCTTTTCAGGCTCCCTTCCGTCTCTACCCACCTTGGGATGCACCCTCCCACTGCAAGGCTGCCAGCTAAGTCCTCTGTGTGGACACATTGCTCGCCGACTGTGGTCTTTGATATTCCCTATTTCTCCTCTCTTGCCTTCCATGACCTCCTTCTGGTTCTTCTCCTGCTTCTCTGATTGCTTATCTGGAATCTCCTTTGCTCTCTGCCTCCCCCGCCACCCCCAATTCTCTTCCATCCCCTTGGGGATCTCATGCAAACACTCAGATCCCAATGTTCATCTCTCACCTTGATGTAAGTCACATTAACTGTGGATACAAGTTTTCTCAAACTCTCTTTGGTTTACCAGCTAAAATTTGGATATTGACAAACAAAAATCAATTAGTCATTTGTTTTCGTGGAAGTGACAGGTTCATTCGTTTTCAAGAAAAGTTGTGCCAAATACCCAACTCTGAATGGCCACACTATGTCTTTCAATTAAGAGTGGTTCTCCTGGAAGAAAGCGGGGAGCTGAACTATGGAGGCACACCCTTCATGTGGGTGAGCTTGTCCTGAACATGCAGCCTTCTACTGACCTTTTGGCAGTGTCATGGCTGAAAACAGTTTGCTTTCCCTTCCATCTCACCACAACCATTCCTAGCCTTTGGACCTTAAATAAATAACGGGGACTTTATTTTCTGAATCTCAAATCAGAACACATAGATTGAAAAAGAATTTCTGTGTTATTGTGAGGTACAGATGAAAGAGATGTTTCAATGGCTTTGATAGTTTGTGGTTGAACAAGAGATCATTTGAAATTGGAACCATCTTTAAAATCCCTGACGTATCCACCAAGAAACTTGGTGAGGGCCATATGCCTCCTGGAAGGTATTGATTGATGCGATTGATGCGACTATGCTGGTTTTCCACTTTCCAACAGGCAAATCTTTGAATGTAAGACATACTCTGGCCTGATTTAAACTGACATTCCACAATGGGGCTATTTAGAGCTGCTTCGTCAACACTCTTATCAAAAGAACAGTCTGGTAAATAAAAGAATATTTATATTCTTAATATATCACTGTACACACAGCTGATGAGCATTTACATTACACGTTCGGATGGACTGTTTGCTGATTTTGAAGGTGGGTCTGATATGGTCATGTGATCACAGGTGCCACCTGTTGGTGAGACAGGCTTATAATTAATTCATGATTGTTGGACAGATGAAAAAATGGGGTATTGTTACATAAGGGAACTGATTATGGTCTTTTCGCCTTGCCCATCTGGCTACAGGAAAACACTCGCACATCCTGACATATGGCCACTGGCTGGGGAGAGGAGAGAGAATTGCAAGGTGTGAATGATGATGAGCAGACACTACAGCTTCCCTTTGGGGTCAATATGAGAGGGTCTGAAATGGGCCTTCTTTAAAAAATTTTCTTAAAGGCATTCATGAAGAAAAAGATCTTTTAACTTTAGTCCCAGTTCTGTCTTTGAGACTTGTTGAGCTAGCCCAGCATACTCATTCATATTAATTCTCCATTCCCTCCAACAGAAATCTTAAATGTTTCTACCCATTTGCCTTATAGCAATGCATGAATATTAATTGATATTTGATGATAGTTGGGAGACTTATGAAAGAAATTGTTTGAGTTATTACTACTATGTCATGTTATTTGGGGCAAGGACAATATTTAATGTCAATAACATTTGATTGAGCTGTTATTATGTGTTGTAAACTATTATTGTAAGTGTGATATATGTATTAACTCTTTGAAATCTTACAGAGTTCATAAGATGTAGACTATTAGCATATCTATTCCACAGAGGAAGAAACTAAGGCATAGAACCATGAAGGGGTACCTCCAAAGGCACACATCTAATAAATGGTGGAAGTGAGCCCATCTCAACCCCAGAGGGCTTTATCGTGGGTGAAAAAACAGAGACAATAAGAAGACTCCAGTCCCACTGCCAACCCCATGGTGAACCTACTATGTGACTTTGCACAAGTCGAATGAACCCGTGGTTCTCAGTTTTCCTATTTATAAAACGGGGATAATGAAATTTGCCCTGTTGACCTCAGGTGGTTGAACTGAAGCTTCCTTTAAACATACACACACACACACACACACACGCACACACACGCACACACACTATATATATATATATATATATATATATATATATATATANACACACACAATATATATATATATATATATATATATATATATATATATATATATATTTATTTATATACACACACACACACAAACATATATATTAGTTGTCAATAGATCTTTATTTATTTATTTGTATGTGGTGCTGAAAATCAAACCCAGTGCCTCACACATGCTAGGCAAGCACTCTGTCACTGAGCTACAACCTCAGCCCCTGAGAACTCCTTGAGAGAAGGAGCTGTGGGTTTATAACTATAATCTGAGCTCAAGCACAACACTTGACAGAGAAGTTTCCAATGACCGTACGCATGCATGAGTGAACAAGACAATGACAGATGTGAAGGCACCCTTAAAATGTAAAGATTATACAGTTATAAAGGCTTATTATTTACTTGACCATGATGTTCAAAATTCAAAATATTTACCAATTATTAAACATTTTATTTTGGGCTAATTATAGATTTGCATGCCATTGTAAGAAATAATATAAAGGGATTCCATATGTACCGAGTTTCTCCCAGGGGCAACATTTTGCAAGATTACAGTATAATAAATAGCACAGTCATGATACTATCATGATAGAGTTAGAATAAAGATCGTTTCTGTCACTACCTGGGTCATGTCTGTTGCTACCTGCTCCTACACCCTCCTAATCAACCACTAATATATTCTCTATTTCTGTAATTTTGTTACATCCAAAATTGTGTATAAATGGAATTATACAATCTGTATAGGTTCTGAGATTGTCTTAGATTGTCCTGTCTACTCATTATAAACATTGGGAATTCATCTAGGCTATTGTGGGTACTAATACTTTTGCTGGTTTTAACAGCACATACCAGATACTATTACTTTGTCAGATAAATGATTTGCAAGTGTATGTAGCTTGTCTTTTTCATCTTCTTCTCAGGATCTTTCACAGAACAAAAATTCTTAATTTTGTTATTGTTGTACTGGGTATTAAACCCAAAGGTGTTCTACTATTGAACCACACTACCCCCAAGCCCTTTTTATTTTTTATTTCTGAAACAGAGTTTTGCTAAATTGCTGAGACTGGCTTGGAATATGAGATCCTCCTGCCTCAGCCTCCTGAGTAACTGGTATTATAGGCATGTACCACCATGCAGGGAAAATCCTTAATTTTAATGATGTTGAATTTATCAGTTTTTCCTGGATAGCTTTTTATGTTTTTGGTGTCAATTCTAAGAACTCCTTGTCTAGCCATAAGTCCTATAGATTTTTTTTTCTTATAAGTTTTATAGTTTAATGTGTTACATTTAAGTCTGTGTTTCACTTTGAGTTAATACAGCACTATAATTCTCAAGGACATTTAAATTTTAACATTCCATCATTTTTCAATGTTTTTAATTTTTTTTTAGTTATATATATTTATTTTAAGTAAATTTTCAATTGAAACAATAAACATTTAAACTTGATGAATTTTCACAGTGAATACTTTCAAATAATCACCACCCATATTAAGAGATGCAGCATTACTCACCACCCCCATAGGTTCCTTCATATCCTGTCCCAGTCATTACTTACCTCAACAAAGGTCACCTTGCCCTGACTACAGTCATTCTCATTTAGTTTTGCCTGCTTTGGGGATTTAGACACTTGGAATCATACAGTATGTATTATTATGTTCTCTCTCTGACTTCTTTTTCTCAATGTTATGTTTATAAGATTCATCTACATTGCTGCAGGAAGCAGTAGTTTGTTATTTTCTTTGGTGGGTGATATTCCAATAGTATACCCATTTCACAATTTATTGATCCAATTCAATGTTTGCAAATTTTGGTTGTTCCCAGTTCCATCTAATATAGGGAAATTCTTTTGACGGCTTTTGGTGATTGTATGCACGCATTTTGGTATGGGTACATATAGGAGTAGACATGTGAAGGTATAGGATATGCATTTATTCAGATTTAGTTTTCCAAAGTGACTTATTGACTTATAATCCAACCAAAATAAAACTATCCTTGAATACATATCCTTGAATATCTGTTTTAGTATCCACCCTATAGATTTACATCATGAAATTATCAAGTCTTCTACTGAAAAACGTTTTGGTTTTTGGAATTTTACATTTTTTGTACTTTACTTTTTAAAATAGTGCTGCACATTATCAGCAAATGTATCATTATTACTATTGCACATTATTAGCAAATTATTAAATTAGGAATTATAAGTTAAATTAAAATTCTTACCTTAATATTATTATACATCATTAGCAAAGTTTGCAAGAATAACCACAGGGTAAACTATTAGCAGGGTAACTCTTTTGTCAACATGTATGTACATTAAATATTTTGATAGACATTACCAAATTATCCTCCAAAGCAGTTGCAAACATTTCCACTCCCACCAACATTATGAGACTGACTACCAAATGCCACCTGTCTCCTCTGTCCCCAGCAACACTTCAATTTAACTTTTCCATTTCCTAGATGAACAATGGCAATCCGTTTTTGCTCTGATTTTCATTCTTTCTTTATGAGCAATGTTCTGACTTTCATTTTAACCTGTCACTGCAGTTAGTGACAGGAGGAGGTAGCAACTTCACCCAAAGGTAGGATGAGAAACTTCCTTTTCACCCCACCTCTCCACGAAAGGCAGATGGGAAACTGGACTCAGATTTATTTGGTCAGGCTGTAAGTTCTCAGGACATCTACAGCATGTCACAATCGCTACTTCCATTACAATTTTTAGTGTGCCAGGTGTGAGTGGGGTTCAGTGGGCAACGTGGAGGCTACTTCTCTCCTGGTCAGTCACCTCAGAGTGCCTTGTTTGTCTGCGGAGGCAGCAGGGTCTCGTGGAGCGTGTCCAGTCTGGAAGCAGCATGGCTCATGAGGATGACCGGCCCAGGCAGTTGAAGGTCCTCGCAGCTGCCTTTGACCCAGAAAGTCTGAGTTTTGACTTCTCCCTGTGGTTGGATAGCACTTCTCTGTGAAGATGCCAAGCGTGAGTTCAGGGTTTTTAGGAAACAGTGAAGACTGCCAAATTAATTTCCTAGGGCTGACATGACAGATTACTACAAAGTGGGTGGCTTTGCTCACTAGAAATGGATTCTCTCACAGTTCTGGAGGCCAAAGTCCAGAATCAAGGGGTCAGCAAGGGTAGACTCTAGGTATGCCTCTCCCTGGCTTCCGAGTCACTGGAAACCCCTGGCATTCTTGGGCTTGCGATGGCATAGCTCCCATCTGTTTCTATCATTGTCATACCGCATGATCCCTGTGTGTCCTGATGTTCTTATTGTCTGTTTGCCTGTGGATATCCAACTTCTCCAGGGCATCATTTGCTGGGAGGGCAACTTCTCCTCTATTGAATTGCTTTTTCACCTTCATCAGAACCAGTTGGGCTTATTGTTGGGTCAATTTCTGTTTTTTTAAAAATTATTATTCTATTACATTGATCTGTGTTTACCCCTCTGTCAATACTATGCAGTCTTGATTACTAATTATATCATAAGTCTTAAAATCAGGTAGACTGGGGCTGGGGATGTGGCTCAAGTGGTAGAGCGCTTGCCTAGCATGCATGAGGCATTGGGTTCGATTCTCAGCACCACATAAAAATAAAATAAAGATATTGTGTCCACCTAAAACTAAAAATATATATATATGCCGCAGTCTGGCTGGGCACAATCAGGAGCCACTTGTCAAAAGAAACTAACTTTATTTTTAGAACCACACACTCCAAACAAAACAGCCTCTCAGGAAAAACCTTCAGAGCCTCAACTGCCCACCAGCTTTCCACAAGCCTCTCTCTCCCCCACAAGCTTCTCCCCACCTCCCACAATTCTCCTGCTCTTGAGGCCGATTGGCTGGGTCACGTGGGCGGAGCCAAAAAAGTCCCCCAATGAGCAGCTCCGTGGTCTGAAAGGGCAGGGAAACAGCCCAATGAGCATCACCACAGAGGAGCCAATCAGCTAGATGTTGCTGGGGCCGCTGTGAGCCAATCATCAGCCAGCAGCTGGAAGTTTGCTGGCAGCTGGAAGTTTGCTGGGGCCCCTTCGGCTGTGGCTCTCAACATCTCCCCCTCTCTGTTTAAACAACAAGCATGTGGCTTAGGGACTGTGCCTGCCTTAGGTTGTCCAATAGTACATATGGTCCTTAGGTTGGTACCATTGCAATTGGATCTTACCCTTCACTGACTACCGGTCCAGTATACAGCCACACCTGTGGAGAGGTCTTTGTACCAGTGGGGGGGGGGGCTGTGAGGTTCTTTGCCTCACCTCTGTTGGCCCCCAAATTTTAGCTGGACGATCATGACAAGGCAGAAGGGAGGAAGATACACCAAGCCACTTGACGGCTGCCTTTTGGAAAAAACTTGTACCACCAATGACATCATCAGCAAAAAATACCCCAACACTACCACAAGTCGCTGCACCAACAGTAGTTCACAATGCATACA
>NW_026000174.1:26052929-26117559 GCF_001458135.2 Marmota marmota marmota | reverse complement strand
CCCTGATTGCTCTTGATTTTACTGAGATGCCTCCTTCCTCTAACAATTTACTTAACACTCTTTCAGTTTGTTTTTTGCTAATTTCTGATCCCGTATTTCTACTATAATACAACCCAACAAGATGACGCCAAACAAAACCGAGACAGAATGAAATAAAAAGGGAACAACAAAAAGTCATTATAGCCTTTCTATCCTCCTGACATGTGCATCCGTCCTTTCTCCCTATCTGTTCCTCAGACGTAAATAGTTTTTCCTCAGATGTGAGCGGTTTTTCTTCTGTCTCACTCATCTCCAGGGACAGGCAACTTAAAACAAAAGTGAAGCAAAATAAAAGAGGTATCTTAAAATGGCTACCCATCCTCTCGCCCTGCCCTCAGGGGCGAGCAGTTTCACTTACCCTCAGTCGCTCCCCGTGCGAGCCACCACCGGCTTTCCACAAGCCTCTCTCTCCCCCACAAGCTTCTCCCCACCTCCCACAATTCTCCTGCTCTTGAGGCCGATTGGCTGGGTCACGTGGGCGGAGCCAAAAAAGTCCCCCAATGAGCAGCTCCGTGGTCTGAAAGGGCAGGGAAACAGCCCAGTGAGCATCACCGCAGAGGAGCCAATCAGCTAGATGTTGCTGGGGCCGCTGTGAGCCAATCATCAGCCGGCAGCTGGAAGTTTGCTGGGGCCCCTTAGGCTGTGGCTCTCAACATATATATATATGTATATAAAAATCAGGTGGACTGCTTCCTCCCACTTTTCAAAATTACTTTAATTATTTTAGTTTCTTTGCCTGATACATTCTAGAATAATCTTGTATACAAAACATCTTGCCGATATTTTGGTAGGAATTGTATTAAATCTGTCTATTAGTTTAGGGAGAATTGAATCTTGAACTATGTTGAATCTACTACCCACAGAGTATTTATTAGTTTTTATTAGTAGTTATTAGTTTATTTTCTTATTTATTAGTATTTATTAGTTTATTTTATGACCCAGAATATGGTATATCTTGCTGTATGCTTCATAAGCATATATACATACTGTGATGCAGTTGGGGGAGGGGGTCACCAGGTATCAGTGCCATGCTATTTGATTTTCCAAACACCAGAATTGTGAGCTAAATGAAGCTCTTTAATTTGTAAAGTATTCAGCCTCAGATATTCTGTTATAGCAACAAAAATGGACTAAGACATATATCTTATGGTTTATTTTCATACGCAATCATGGTTTCTATGTGCTTTTGGTGGGTTGATCCTTTGTCAATATGTAAAACCCATCTCTGATAATAATCATTACTCTGAAGTTTATCTGATATTAATATAATCACATCTGATTTCTTTAATTAATGTTTATATGATATATCTTTGTTGTAGGCAAAGATGTTCATGTCCTAATTTTCATGTGACCTTATACAGCAAAAGAGATTTTGCAGATGTGATTAAGTTAAGAACTTTGAGATAAATGGATTGTCTTGGATTATCTAGGTGGACTCAATGTAATCACAAGTATCTTAAAAGTCAAAAGGAGAGACAGAAGGAGGTCAGAGTGATGCATTATTAAAAAGACTTGACTTTTTGCAGACGGAAGAAGGGAGTCTTCATACAAAGAATGAGGGTGACCTCTAGAAGCTGGAAAGTTGAAAAAAACAAACAAAAAAAAACCCAAGAAAATAAATTCTGTCTAGTTTCCAGGAATAAATGTGCATCCTTCTAATACCTAAATGTTAACCTAGTAAGAACTGTATCAGATTTCCGATCTACAGAAACCTAAGGTAATAAATCCGTGTTGTCCAAAGCCACTGAATTTGTAGTTATTTGATACAGTAGCAAGAGAAAACCAATTCTAACCTTCTCCATCCTTTTGCTTTCAACCTGCCTATGTTGCTCTTTTTGAAGTGAGTTTCTTCCAGGTAGTATGTCCTTGAGTCATGCCTTTTAATCTACCCTGCTAATCTTTGTCTTTTAGTCAGTGTATTTAGTCTATTATATTTAACATCACTGATATGTCAGAACCTAAGTTTGCCATTTTGTTTTCTTTTTCTTTTTTTCTGCTTTTTTTCCTCTGCTTTTCCTGAACATTTTTCAGAGTGCCATTTTAGTTTATCTATTCTGGTTTTGAGTGTGCTTATTTGATTGCTCTTTTAGTTGTTACTTGAGCTACTATAGTATATATAAACTTATAACTGTATATTATCTCATGATTTTGTCAGTTCAAGTAAATGTAGTTACTTTATTTTACTTTATATTCTTTTACCCTCACTGTTAATGGTTTAATTGATTAAGTGTTTCTCTAATACATTTAGTCCCATATTAGACTGTTAGAAATATTTTGCGGGCCTGGGGATGTGGCTCAAGCGGTAGCGCGCTCTCCTGGCATGCGTGCGGCCCGGGTTCGATCCTCAGCACCACATACAAAACAAAGATGTTGTGTCCGCCGAAAACTAAAAAATAAATATTAAAAATTCTCTCTCTCTCGCTCCCCCCCCCTCACTCTATCTTTAAAAAAAAAAAAAAAGAAAAGAAATATTTTGCTTCAACCATATAACATAATTAAGAAAACAAAAGAGGAGATGCAAACTCTATATTGTGTTTTCTCATATTTTGTTTCCATACTTACAGAAGTACAAAAAAATTCTCTTCTTTTGGCCTTTCTTATGTTCTAAGATTTTTTTTTTTTACCATTTTCTTTTAGTTTAGATAATTTAGAATGTTTGATTTCTCCCTCATTTCTCAAAGATAATTTTGCTGGGTATAGAATCCTGGGTTGACAATTTTCTTTCAGTATTTGAAAAGTATTGTGCCACTTTATTGGAGCCTCCACAGTTTTCAATGAGAAATCCTTTGTCACTTGAATTGTTTTTCTTCTATACATAATTCTTCCCTCCATGCGTTTAGAATCCCCCCCCTTTTTTTTAATCTTTCAGAAGTTTGACCATTACATGTCTTCTTGAGGGCTTTTGTGTGTGTGTGTGTGTGGGGGGGGTTATCTTCTTCATGTGGGTTTTGGGAGGGAGGGTTGCATCTTATGTGAAGCTTCTTAAATATGTAGATTTATGTCTAACATATTTGGGGAGTTTTTAACCATCATTTCTTTGACTACTTTTTCTTTCTCGCCTTTGTACTTCTGTTCTGCTGAAACTTCAATGATCTAAATATCAGATTTTTTTTTCTGTATTGATACAGATTCCTAAGGATCTGCTAGAAAGAACATGCAGTTTTTTTTTTTCCATTTTGATACCTTTCACAATTTTTCCTGACAGCTATTTTAACAAATATTCTTTTTCTTCACCCCCTCTGTGGCGGCCCCTGTGCTAAGTGCTGAGTTGTGCACAATAAGGCCACCTATGCCAGGTGCGGTGGTACACGCCTGTAATCCCAGTGGCTCAGGAGGCTGAGGTAGGAGGATGGGAAGTTCATAGAGATCAATAAAAGCAAGGTGCTAAGCAACTCAGTCAGTGCCTCTCTAAATAAAATACAAAATAGTGCTGGGCATGTGGCTCAGTGGTCGAGTGCCCCTGAGTTCACTCCCCGGTACAAAAAAAGAAAGAAAGAAAGAAAGAAAGAAAGAAAGAAAGAAAGAAAGAAAGAAAGAAACTCATTTCATATAAAGTGCATGAAAATAGTCTTTTGGGAAGGTCAAATGCATGAATATAATGTCTTTTTAAAGTATTTGCTAAAATAGGGATGTATAGCTAAGTCAGGGTTTGTAAGCTTTTTCTGTAAAGGTCTAGATAGTAAATATTTTAGGGTTTGTGGGCCAAATGGTCTATATCACAACAATTCATTTCTGCTATATATTGTAAAACTAGCAACAGAGCATATGTAAATGAATAGGTGTGGCTGTGTTCCAATAAAGCTTTATTAAAAAAAAAACTATCAGTGGGCCAATTTAGTGTACTGGTGGTTGTTTGCTGACTCCTGTTCCACTCCTTATTTTCTTCCTTCTCTATGTATTTTCTATGTAAAAGATGGCTGTGAGAATTAAATTAGTTAATATTTGTAAAGGGCTCAGATGAAGGTCTGACAAGGATTAATCTCTCTATGGATTTTAGCTCATTTCCTGTCCAGCCCTCTATTCTATGCACAAGGCCCTGGAGGGGTGGTGTAGGTAGGGAGTATGATGTTTATGTTCAAAGGCTAAAAGAGGTCATAGTTGATTTGTGTGCTTATTACATAGGTAGGTCACTTCAGTAATGTCCTAAATATAGAGCTTCTCAGGTTGTTTTCTAACTTGAGTGTCTAAGATGCTGTGAACATCCTTCTGCTTTACCCCTCTCTGGAGGAGTGAGGAAGGGAAAAGAGAATTTGTTCTGCAGTTAGATGGTCTAAGCCTTGCCCATACCCATTTAGCTTCCCCTCATTGGCCAATAGCACCATTGTTTTAAAATGGGAAAGATGATCCATCCCTCACAGGATGATGGTAGGAATTAAACAAGATAATGTGTATGAATAATACTTTGCAAACCATAAACTATTTTGCAACTGCTGGTAATTATTAACATATAAGGACTCTAACTCATCTGTATGTGGGTTCCTTTCCCATAAAGTTCTCAGTCTGTGCAGTGGAAAGGGTGGCACTTATGGGGGCCCTGAATACCTGATGCCCTGTTATGCCCAGGGAGAAAAGGCAATTGCTATTTACCACTAATATGTAATTAGAAGTTGAAAATCAGATTAATTGTGTAGGCCTTTTGTTCCACTAAATGGTACCTCTGTGACTTTCCAAACTTTACACGCTGCAGTGCAGTCAAAGGAGGGCAAATTGACTTTTTTTCTTTTCAAGGTGTGTTTGTACAATTGCCTGCTAAGTAGGAGTTAGCAATTGAAAGGAAGCTGCGTTTGTGGGTGAGGCTAAAAGACTGTACTGCTTTAGCAGTGCTGCCAAATCTGCTAGGCGGACAACCCCAAAAAGGAGTTCAATTAGATTCACTTCGCTTTAACCTGACTCCAAAAACAGGTTTACTAGTTGCTGGTGCAAGGGACAAGAAATGACTCTGACAGGGCCTCTGCCCTCATGGCACTCCATGAGGCAGACAGAATTCCAGGAGGGCAGAGCCCCACTGAGTGGGAGGAGCTAAGCTAGCAGAAATCCTAGAGGGGGGAAAACACAAGGTATCCCCTTCAGGGGCTGGCTCTCATTTCAGGTCAAGGGAGCAGAGGGATTTATGAGGACCAGGTGTGGGGAGCCACTCTGAATGATTCATGTCTTCTGTCTTGGAGCGGAGAGGCTTTGACCATCACTACATCTCGTAGTGACCTGGACATTGCCCTGGTCCTGGAAGTTTGAGGACACATTTCCAGACGTAGGCATCGCCCTACGCCCTTGGGTTGAATTACACTCACATGTCCCTTCTTACCTTGTTTGGATGGAACTTTCTAAGAATGAGGGTCCTCCCAATAAAAGCCCACTTCTGAACTTGAACTTGCTTGCTCTCTCCTCAGCCTCTCCTGACTATCCCTCGCCCGCCCTCCCATTTGGGGAGCTTGAGGCCGTGAGAGGAGGAGCCGTCCTGAAGCTTGTTTAAAGGTACAGTGTGTGTCTGTGTTTTATTTGGTGTCCTGGAAATTCACAGGAGCGACCTTAAGTTCAGCTGCCCCCATGGGTCAGGAGTGGCAACCAGAAGAAATGAGGCTGTTCCCTACTTTTTGCTCTTTTTCATTCACATTTCTAAGGGAAGGTCATTACCAGCAGGGACTCCAATATTGTTATATTATCATGTGTCTGTAGAGAGTTTCTACTCCTGCACCCCTTCCCCCCGTACTGGGAATTGAACCCCAGGTGCTGTATTACTAAGCTACATCCCCAGACCTTTTATTTTTGTTTTGAGACAGGATCTCACTAAGTAAGTTTCCAAGCTGGCCTTGATCTTGCTCTTCTTCTGACACAGCCTCCTGAGTTGCTGGGCTTACAGGTGTATGTTGTTATGAGGAACTGCTTCAGAAAACATTCTAAATCCAAATTCAGATCCAAGAGAGCTTTATTTACCTGGCCAGGGACTGTCACCCACCCATAGAGACTGATGCTCTGTGGGAGAACAGCAATTTTCTGGCCTGTGTCTCGGGAATTTAAGGACGAAAACCACAACTCGGGGGCTTTTCTCAGCGTCATGAAGCAAGCAAGTTACAGAAGCTAAAAAACGAGTTAGCTTAACCGCATCTCAGGTTGGAACAAGTGTTAGACAACCATATCCTGAGTGATTTTCAGCTGAGTGTGTGTGGGGGATAATCTATTCTAAAGTCATGTAGACCCATAAATGCACTCAAACCCAGGATGCAGCTCACCACGACCACCAACATATCCTGAGCTGGGTACATTCTGTGGGGTACAAAGTACAGAAAAACAAGTTTTTTTTTTTTTTTTTTTTAAAGAGAGGAGGGAGAGAGAGAGAGAATTTTTTTAATATTTATTTTTTAGTTTTCAGCGGACACAACATCTTTGTTTGTATGTGGTGCTGAGGATCGAACCCGGGCCGCATGCATGCCAAGCGAGTGCGCTACCGCTTGAGCCACATCCTCAGCCCGAAAAACAAGTTTAAAAAAAAAAAGTTTTTAAAAAAGCTTTCATTTCTGTTTCTCAGAAATGGGTCATGCAGGTCCCTCCTCACAGGAGCAGTAACAGAAAAACTAAGATGGTGTCTAGAACAGCTAAGATGGAGTCCCTACGGCCACACGTTTTGTTCATATAGCCACAGTGACTCCATTCCTGCTATCCCAGTACTAATGACTTATTTGATGCTTGCAGTTATCTCATTTACTCATCATTTCACTACTGATATCTATAAGCCTATGTCTACATGATCAAGCTAACACAATTGTTCACAGCTATATTGATTATAATATAATATCTATATTAACCTATCAGCCTATATTTATCTATAACTATACTGGCACACTGACTTATCACCTTTCACTGTGCCATATCTTTTTCCTGTGGCTTAAATCCTATGTCTTACAGTTACATGATTTTATTACTATTACTTAGGCTTATGCCTGATGAACTTATCTATGAACTTATGTCTTACTGTTGCTTTTTTATGTTATCTTACCTTATTCCTATAATCTATAACCTATGTCTATGACTTATGGATTATATTGATCAGTTCACACCACAACATATGCCTCCACCCTGGGCATGTTCCCATCTTTTTAATGACTGTTTTTGTTCCTTCAAATTGAGATACTAGGCTTGTTTCAAAACATATTTTTAAACACTTTTATAATTGGAAGCATTATAAATTTAGTTTTGCTGACTGTTACATTGTTTGAAAAGTAGAAGAATGCAAGAAGGTCTACTTGTTCAAGATGCATTTCTGTCAAAAAAATTGTTGCAATAAAAACAAACAAATACAAACCAGTGTGAGCTGTCCTTTCTAGTCCCTCTTTCGGATAACTTTTTCTTCCATTATATTTGAGTCAACTTACAAATTTTTAAGTTGTAAAGAAGTTCATGCAAATGATTTTTATCTTTTAAAATGCAAATGAAGCAGTTCAATAAAGTAGTTTTGCGGGGCTGGGGTTGTGGCCCAGTGATAGAGCGTCTGCCTAGCTCGTGCAAGGCCCTGAGTTCGATCCACAGCACCACATATAAATAAATAAAATAAAGGTATTGTGTCCAACTACAACTGAAAAATAAATATTTTTTAAAAAGTAGTTTTGCACTTGCAAATTTATTTCAGTAATATTCCTTATGCCCGTATATGTTATTCTTTGAATTCTTCTTGGAGAATTGTAATATCTTTCTGGTTCCCTCATTAATTAATAGGTTAAACAAGACCTTTAATATATGTTCATTTTATATTTGCATATAATGATTTTATCTTTTTAAAAACTTACCCTTTAGCATTTTTCACTGAAGAAAAAATTGTCAGGCAATATGGAAGGAGAATTAGCACCTATTAAGCAACAATATTTTATGTGCATTATTTTATTTAATCTGCACAACAGACTTTGTACCTTTGTATGCTCCTCTTCCTCCTCCCTCCTTCCTTCTCCTTCAACCAATGTTTCATATATATATAAATAAATAAATAAATAAATATATATATATATATATATATATATATATGTGTGTGTGTGTGTGTGTGTGTGTGTGTGTATACATATATAGGTATATATGAAAATATATATATATATATGTTTTCAAGGATTATGTTGGTATGATGATAGGCTGTGTTAAGGGGTACATTGTGTTCTGGTAAGGTCCTAACCCTCAGTACCTCAGAATGCAACTGCACTGTGAGTTAAGATTTTGACAGAGGCAATCAAGTTAAAATGAGGTCATTAGGATGGGTCCTAAGCCAATATGACTGGAAAATTTGGAGACAGATGGGCACATGGAGAGAATGCCATGTGAACATTAGGCCAGAGACCTGGGTGATAACATCTGTAAGCCAAGGAATGCCTAGGTTTGCCAGAGAACTGCCTGTCATGGACTGAATGTCTGTGTCTGCTCAAGATTCATGTGCTGAAATCCTAACTCCCACTGTGATGTCTGAAGAAGTGGGGCCTTTGAGCAGTGATTAGGTCATGAGGGGACACTCTCGTGAATAAATTAGTCCCCTTATAAATGGGACCCCAGAGAATGCCCTAGACCCTTCCACCATGGGAGGATACAGTAAGATGACGGTCACTTGTGAGTCAGGAAGCTGACCGTCACCAGGCACTAAATCTGCCAGCCCTTTGATCTCACATTTCCCAGCCTCCAAAACTATGAGAAATGCAGATTTGTTGTGTATGCGCCTAGTCTATGGTATTTTTGCTACTGCAGTGCATATGAACTAAGATAGCTTAGAAGCTGGGGAAAAACCCACAGCTCTCAGAAGGCCCCAACCCTGCAGTTACCCTGAACTTAGCCCCTAGAACTGGGCAATTTCTGGAATTTCTGTCATCTAAGCCACCTAGTCTATGGTACTTTGTTATAGCAGCCTTGGCAAATCAATACAAGTCATTTAAAAAAAAAATCATCATAGTTTTCTACTTTAAAATAACATTTATATTTAATGACCTCTAACGACCAAAGAACCATCCTCTGCAGTGAGCTCATTTCTAAGCCAAACCCATGGCCAGCTCATGAGTGTATGAAGAGATCTTGGTCCAGTGGCTAACCTGAGCATCCCACAGACACTCTGACCTCAGAGGAAGAGGTTGCTGTGTGTGACACCTTTAGATGAAAGAGGAGGCAGCAGAGATGCATCAGCCCCCTCGCATCAGATTCACATGACCAGAGAACTAGCCTTATCTTCTGCCTATAGTGTCTGCATGCTCAAGATGAAATTGGGTGTTTTCCTTTCTGGGATAACTTGAAAGAAATGAAATATGGAAAGGAGTTAGCACTTTATTCTCTGCTGTGGCCAGGCAGTGGAGGCCGGAGAAGAGAATGCCCTGAACTAGTTGTTATTTCTAATGGCCATGCTGGCTGCTATGGGGAGAACAGGTTGGAGACATGCACTTCAGGCAGAGGGAGTGCCTGGGCCCAGGAATGGCGTCTCTAGTACAGGGAGCCCTGGGCTTGGAATGTCAGGACCTGGGATGTAACTGCCTCCCCTTGCTGGAGGGAATCCAGTGCCCAGCTAAACTTCTTGCTGCCACCTCACTTCATTCTGCATCTGGGACCGCAAATTTCACCCTCCAATCCTGTAGGGTCTAGCACATGCCTCCCATAAGGAGGCACACAATAAAATGTTTAATGTATGAATAAATATATGCAAGGGGTATAATTATTTCTTTTCCTAAGCAGGCTAACAGGTTGGCAAATAAGTGAATACGGTAGAGACGGCATACCTTGGTTGACACAAAACATTTGAGAAAATTCTCCTACTCTTTTGAGATTATCATGGAAATATCCGGAAATAAATATGGCTCAGAAGATGTTATACTTAGAAGAATTAGTAAGTGTTGATTTATTGAACAAAAAGATAGCTAATACTTAAATTAATGTCCCACAATTGGGGTTATTGATTGACCTCCATGTGACTCTGTATTAACCCTTACTCTCTATAACATTTTTAGCAATGACTTGGATGAATATACAGTTAAAAATTATTAAAATTGAAGGTATTTTTAAATCGGGTGGGCTAATAAATACCAGAGAGATTAGAATCAAGATTTATAAGTTATTTAAATGAATTTGGGTCCTTACCACAGCTAATAAGATCTTGTGTACTAAGTATAAAACTAATGTAATAAAACATGCATTAAACAAGAAGAGAATGGGGGACTCTTGTCTTCCAATCATCTATGTGGAAAACACCTAGGCCATTACGAACTGTAAATTCAGTGTGAGCTTATATATTAACCAAGCTGTAGGAAAATAGCAAAAGCAGCACTAGAACGCATTATTAGAAACAAAATAACTAGAACATAGAAGGTGACCCCATAACACTCTGTGCTGATTAGAAGACCTCTCCTCTGTTTTGGGTGGTGGTGGTGCGGGGAGTGGGGGATATACTGCAGGTTTGTCAATCCTGTCTTATTCCTTTCTGACTATTAAGGGAACACATGTTCAAAATATAAAATTTCAAAAGTAAAACAATCACCCATAGTCCTAGGATCCAGAGACAATCCAGGGTGTATTTCTTTCACGTTTTTCCTTCTATGCATACTTTTTTCCAGTTTTGAGATCATACCACATATCTAATTTTGAATCTTGCTTTTCTGTTTCTTTATGTAACATTGTAACAAGCATTTTATTGCAAATTAATTAAGAGTCTTGGTTACAGAACCAAACAAATCTCAATTAGAGTCCACCACTTAACTAGCCACTTTGACCCAAGGTAAATCACTTAACGTTAGTTTCTACATATGTAAGGTGGGATGATAGTAGCCCCTTTTCAAAGAGTTTGCTTTTCATATTTGCTTTCCTCTTCCTCCTACTTCTCCTCCTCCTTCCTCCTTCTCCTCCTCCTTCTTCTTCCTCCTCTTCCTCTTCTGCATCGATATAATCTTAACTACTATTTACATTTCTATTTGAAATCAGAGTTTCAAACTAGTTTCTGTTTAAAACTAGAAAAGTTTGTTTTCCAAAACCATTTTCTTGTTTAAAGACAAATTTAGTTTAAAAGAATAAGTCAGTTTTAAAAGAAATTAAAATTTTCTTTTCTGTAAATATATGAATAAAAAAATTGCTTGGTATTTTATGTAACAGAAGCTTTTTAGTTTCTTGTGTATCAGTTTGGACTTGGGGTCTACCATTTTATAAAACCAAATATGTTCACAAGACTTTATTCCCTGAAGCCCTGAGAGAGACACACTGTGATCAAGTGATGCACTCCTAAGAATAAATGGATCTCTCTGCTGTCCCCACAGCAGCAAGGAGCTCAGCCAGTACTTGCTGAGGCCTTGAGGGTCAGCCTCATGGGACAAAGTGCCACAGGATGCTGTTCCTTGAGTTAAAATAAAGAGAAATGCTCCCCCATCTATTTCTCTCTTGACTTAACATCCTCAAGAAAGTAGGTAGGAGGAAATGAGGAGATTTCTGGACCTGCAGGAATACCTGGATATCCTTTTATTCCCCCTCAAAGACCAAAGACCACCCTTGTCCATTTCCCTCTGGGTAGAAGAAGCTGCAGCTCAGCGAAGGTAATGTTGGCAGGTGCAAGAGTTTGTCTATAGGCTACCTGGGAACTTTATTGTCCACAACACCAACATCTAGTCCTCCTCTCTGCCTTCAAAGAAAACATTTTCTCTTCTTCTCTGTGAAGGATGGTGTCTCAGGAGCCCCAAACTCTGCCAGAACAAAACTCCACAATCATCACTTCTTTATTAGCCACCTCAATCCTTCTTCCCCTTTTATCATGTTAATTTGAGTAAATATTTGCTGATATTTGCTAATGACTGTGGCTGCCTGTTTGAACAGATCAGTGGGTACCAAAAGATTGCATCACCCCAACTTCCTTTTATGTAACTATCTGTCCAGTCTCTACTTGTAGCCTGTCCATCACATGCAAAACCTTTCACTGCCAAATTGAATGTTCGCTGAAGTCAGGCTTCCTCTCATATTTCTTTTTTCTTTTTTTGCTACCAGAATTGAAACCATGAGTGCTTAACCACTGAACTATACTCCCATCCCCTTTTATAATTTTAATTTTTTAAAAATTTGAGGCAGGCCCTGTTTAGGGCCTCTCTAAGTTTCTGAGGCTGGCCTTGAACTTGCAGTCTTCCTGCCTCAGCCTCCTGGATTACAGATGTGTGCCAGCTTCCTCTCATATTTCCAACTCACATTCTAAACTAGGCAAGATTAAGTCTGAGGAGTTCTTAAAGGATGCCATTGAACTTGTAATAAAATACCAACTCCTGCCTGTTGCCTACAAGGCCCTCTATGAGCTGCCCCTGCCTGTCTCATCAACCCATTTGGTACCACCCTTGCCATTTCTCTTTGGCCATGTTGACCTTATCTCAGCTTTTCTTAAATACATAGAGCTTCCCTTTCCTGTTCTCAACTTGGCCATCTGGGAGACCGACCCAGGAAGAGGCATATGTATTTTTGGTGTGAGCAGCCCATTCTTAACATGTAGGAGGTGCGCAGCAAAAATTTATAACATTTAACAATAAAAACAGTTTTCTTAAAGTAACCACAGAAATTCTCACCACAAACTCCAGGTAAAGACTGAGAGATAATATAGACATCTGAAATTCACAGACCTACAAAAGCCCTCAGATTCGTTTATAAAATGGAGTATTTCCTGTTTGTAAGGCCTTGGATCAGATCCCAGGGGACTATGAGATGTGGTAGGAATATCAGTGGGCGGGGTGAGACTGAGGCAGGTTCTAGCCCTTTCTTTACTCAGGCATCCTTATTCAAATCTTTCTCTGAACCTCAATTTCTACTTTTGGGATTCAAGAATAGTCAGTGAGACACTAGTCACACTGTATCCAATATTGATGGTGCTTTCGAAAATATACAGCTTCAGTGGTGATCTCAGGTTTGTGCAAAGTCTCCTTCATAGATTTTTTTCCCCTGAGAATTGAAATGATGTTTATGTATAAGTAATAATCCTATCTATGTACTTTCTTAGGTAGGTAGGTTTATGAATTATTAGCTAATCCTTTTTATAGTCCATTTAAAATCAGAGTATTATAGACAACCTCAGAATGATCCAGATGGAATTTGGATTCCTCATGCTCATGACCAGAACTGAAAGGCAGAATGCGTTAGAAAATAAAAAAGTGGGTGCTTACATATCCATTCTTTGCAGAAGTTCTTCCTCCTCTTCTTCTTCCTCCTCCTTTTTCTATCAGATTCAGTTTTTGTCCCCATCCCCAGCTTTATTAAGGCATAATAGGCAAATAAAAATTGTATATATGATGTACAACATAATATTTTGATAGATGTACACTTTGTGAAATGAATTGATCAAGCTAATAACACCTTACATTGTGTGTGTGTGTGTGTGTGTGTGTGTGTTGAGAATATTTAAATCTACTCCCTCAGCAGGATTTAAGATAGATCTCTAGAACTGCTTCTTTCTGCTTAACTGAAACTTTGTAACCTCAGACCAACATTTTCACAGTTTCCTTAAGACACTGGCCTCCTAGATAGCTTTCTTGCCCTGGCAACCCTTAGGCATAGCAACTGGTGTTTTGTCAACCACAGGGCATGGTGAGCCATCCCTGACCCCAAGACCTGGTGTCATTTCTTAGCACTGGGATCCAGAGCCCTTGGGTCTACACATGCTTTCTCTGCCCTGCTCACTCTCCCCTTGGCTGATTTTTAAAGAAAGACTCAGAAGCCCTTCCTTTTGATCAGACCCTTCCTGGCTCAGTTGAAAACTAAGCTCCCTCAAGGAGCACCAGGAAAAATCTCCCCAAATGAGAACCATGCTTAGATGTGCCCAGTTTCCTGTGAGTCACACTGACTTTCTAAAAGCAACTGTGCCTACTCTGGGAGCAGGGAATGGGAAGATCTGCTGCACCCTTTACCTGAGATTAATAGCTGTGATGTGTTGCAATACCTCTGATCCCCTGCTGGGAAAGGACTGCTGTTTACCTCTGGAGCCCGCCAGCCAGCACACTGGTGCTCAGGGCGAGCTCCACACCCTCTTTACATTTCTTCTACCCAATGTGCAGCTTCTCTCTGTGAATCGAGTCCTGGCCTGCAGAGCCCCAGTGGGCTGTTCATGTGGTCAGTGCCGGTTTCTGTCCAGCAGGCCGACACCACACATCCCTTGAGGCTTGGTTCCCTCTAGTCTTTGCAGCTGAGCCAAATGATAGTGCCAAGAAGGATCTGCCCTCTAATGGGTAGATGATCTTGTCTGTCAGGACCAAAGAGGCTCTGGCTAGGAAATTTCAGGGAGAGAGGCACTTTTTAGCCCGGGGCGTTCACATTTTGAGTGGGGCTCCAGCCTGACCAAAGAGGACCTTGATGGGACTCCCTTGCAGTGGGAGCAAAATTTCAATCAGAATCAAACGTGCAAGAGGTCAGGGTGGAGACAGGCATGAGGGAGAAGAAAATTCCAGTTTGTACTCCAGCACCACTCAGAAGGGGCTGGCTCACTGAGGGGCCACTTTCCTGAAGTTACTTCTTTTCAGGCATAAAGAAAACAATGAACACAAAAAAGAAAAGAAAACAAAAAATGAGGAAAGAAAGAATAGAAAATAAAGAAAACCAACAGGCTTGACCTCTTTGGATGGTTGGCTCTCATTAACTACAAAGTCTACACAGTGCCAACACAAAGGGCCGAAAATGAACAAAACACCAAGTCAATCTCTCTCTCTCTCTGTGTGTGTGTGTGTGTGTGTGCACGCACACACACGCACGCGTGCCTTTCTCTCTTTGTGTGTGTGAATTCCAAAGAACCAATAGCCAGTTCTGTTCTGTTTTTGTTTTAGTAAAAGGAAAAGAAAGTACCTAGCCAGGCATGGTGGCCCAGTTGCTAGTAATCCCAGCAGCTCAGGAGGCTGAGGCAGGAGGATTGCAGGTTCGAAGCCAGCCTCAGTAAACTTGGTGAGGCTGTAAGCAATCTAGTGAGATCCTGTCTCAAAAAAAAAAAAAAAAAAAAAAGATGGAGGGATGGTTGGGGATGTGGCTCTGTGGTTAAGTGTCCCTGGGTTCAATTCCTGGTACCAAAAAAAAAGAAAGAAAGAAACTCATTCACTTGGCAACTCTATCACTTAGGCTAATTCACATCATTTCCTAGGGGATCAGGTGAGAATTTCTCACCTATAAACTTGGACAAACCAGTCGGTTCATGGTTGGATGGTGAAGATGAGAGGAGAGATGGCATGTGACAGCATATGAGCTGCTCCAAGGGGGAGACACAGAGGAGGTAAGGCTGGGGAGAGAGGCAGTGGCTTAGCCTGGTAACTATGGAAGCCATAGGAAGCATCTTGTCTTTATCCCCAAAGCAATGGGAAGTCAGTTCAGTGTTTAAATAAAGCAGTGAGTGAGTGGGGACTTCTGCATGAGAAGATATCCTTAGGGTTGGGAAGTGTTAAGATCAGAGGTGAGGAGGCCAGTTAGCATCTTTTCTGGATTTTGACCCTTTAACATCTTGAATTTTGATGCTGTACTTGCACTTAAAATCTATAAGATGCTTTAACCTTCAGACGTTATCCTCCTTACTGAATTCACTCCTCTGGTCAAAATAGTTTTTTTAATTTTTCCTTTTTCAGTGCTTGTGATTGAACTCAGGCCTTGCACATGCTAGACAAGTGCTCTACCACTGAGCTATATCCCTAGCACCTTGAATATAGCTTTGATTCAGTTTTGTGAATTGAACATTTAGTAACTATCATGTACTAAGCACTCTACTGACAGAAATGGAGTTTCATGAAAAGATGGCAAATACATTTGAACCACTCCTGGGTGGAGTCTCCATTGAAAGGATTCTGGGGCCTGCTGTTAAGAGGGCAGTGATAATCAGCCATGTCTGCTATGGGTGAGAGGAGTGTCCACAGCATGTTTGTCACATATTTGCCGGTTCTGGTCCAGTGACTCCCAACTCGTGTATTCCACCCTTGCTTGATTCTGGCTCTGCTCAGACCAGCTTATCTTCAAATGCCTTCACTAGCCTGGACACAGCAGCAGACATTTATAGTTGTTGGCTGTTTAGGCACTACTGGAAGAGAGGTGTTCTTTCACCATGGGGATCACTATGCCAGCACCTTACCTGACGGGGGTATCCATGAGGAGACAACATGCCTAGAAACAGAGACAGAGGAAAGCAGAGTAGAGAGAGAAGAAGGCTGAACATGAGGGAGAGTTGGGAGTCCTGGATCCAGCAATGCTGGAGGTGCTCATCAGGGGAGAGGCATGGACCTGTGCCCCACGTGGGGTGATTCTGTGTGTCCTGAAGAATCCTGATGCTGAGCTGCAGGAGGAACCCCGTATTAAGAGTGGAGCAACGGCTGGGTCGAAGTGACGGGCTGAGCAAGCAGCTGACAACTAAAATGGACTTAGGGATGTGTGAGCATTTCTTGGCAGATTTTCAGAAAAAGTTTGGAAATGAAACTCCCAGACACTCAGCTTTTCTTTACACCAGATAGATGATTGAGTTACTGCTTCTCAACACAGCCAAGCAAAGGGTGATATCTAGTCTGAGGCAGCTAAGAGACAGTGCTTCTTCCCCGGGGTCTTTCTTTCCCATTCCCTAGGGAGAAATAAATGGCTTCAGGAAGCCAGAGTTACAAGACAGAAGAGTTCTGGGTGCCTGAGCTGTGCTTTGGAAAAGAGTTGCTGGAGAGAGTCGCTCCAGCCCACTGTGACGGGCAACAAATTATGGGGCTGTCTACCACTGAGTGTCACACTGTTGTTTTTGTTGTTATTATTATTATTACCACAGCCAGTCCTACAAACAGTGTTCAGACAGGACTTACCATTCCCAACTCTCGGGTTTATAGAATAGATTCTTTACATACCGCCCATTTAAAGGTCTCTACTACTTACTTGCTCACTCGGTGTGCATCCGTGTTCACAAGTCTCATTTCATTGATAATACAGGGTTTGGTGAAATGAACACTTTCACACATAGCTTACATGGTAACTGGCTAGAAGGCTTTGGAAAACAATTTGGCAATATTTATCCATTGTCTTAAAATATCCACACTCTTTGAGCCAGTTGCCCTATATGTAGAAATCTAGCCTAAGGAAACAATGAGAAATGTGTATAAAAAGTAATGTCAGAAGTTACTTATGGCCATCATGGAAATATTGTAAATTTTCATCAGTCTCAGAATGGTGGGAAACTAGGGCATCTGCCCCGCAGTGGAAGACTATGTCAGTTTCCTTTGTGTTTCTGAAGACTTTTTCAATGGCATAGAGAAATGTTTGATTATAACGATAAATATCAGGAAACAGAACTATATAAACTTTTATTTACTCTAACAGGTACCTATTTCCAGGAAAAATAGAAATAGAAGAAAATGCACACTCAGTGAATTCAGTAGTTTCTTCTCTGTATTTTCCTGCATTTTACAGTTTTGAAGAATATTGACATATTCTTTTCTGTAATCAAGAAAAACATCGCCAAAAGCTTTAAAGTGCTATGCCAACGTTGAGACTGCTATTGGGGGTCCTCAAAGGTGAGGCTGGACATCCTGAAATAAGTTCAGGAGATGGCCTTTACACTGTCCTGCAATATCATCCTTATCTGATGGCCATTAAATGCTTAATCTGAGAAGCCTCCAGGTCATTATTGCTGGTCGGGTATCTGAGCAGGTGAAGGAAGTGCTCAGAGTATGCTTTCCGCAAGTTGGGAAGACTCATGCAAGTCGTGATTTCCACACCTAACTCCTGTCAAAAGAAACATACAGGGAGAGGGTGGGGTGCTCAGGTGAAAGGTAGGGTAGGGCAGGTTAAGGTGAAGAATAAAGTAAGGAGAAGGCCCAAGAAAGACAGGAAGAGCGTGAGGCAGCAGATCTTAGAGGAGAAAAAAAACATACCTCTGGCATTGCTGGTAATTGCCAGGGTGTCCATAGGGAACTTGCAAAGGGTGGTTAGAGTTGATGAATGACAGGGAAAAGATGCTTGGAGATTGCAGCGAGAGATTGAGAACCCCCTGTGAGAAAGCCCTAACACCTAGAGGTGTGCGTTCTGATGCTATAGACCCAGGGTATGATTATCTAGTGATGACAGTAAAGGAGACGATCTTTCACTTGTGATCCAAACACAGATATTTCTTTCCCCTAAAGACAAGGCATTAGATATCAACATCATGCCTGGGTTAAATTGCTTTTTTCTTCATTCGTTTTCATAATCCACTGGAGCTCCCGACATGCAAATGGAATATTTGATGGAGACAAAATCGGATGTGGGCTTTTTCATGATTAATATCCTTGGTACCTCATGGTGAATTGGAGGAGGAACAGCAGAAACCAGAGTCAGATACCTCCCGCATCTAGCCACTCAGTTGTTTAGCACAGTCGACCAGAACATGTGACGTACTGGAGACAAGAGATGGATTAGTTCTCTGTTTTCAATCAGCCCAGAGTCTCCCACTCTTTCACAATGGAAGAAGTCCTGGGATAATAGCACGCACCAAGTCTCGAGGGCACACCCTGGGGTACATTCATGAGCCTGTAGGAGTTTTCCAGGTCAAGGGAGTAGGAAGCACGTCATGGGCAGCACGCCATGTAGAGTCAGAGAGGTGAGAGGCAGGGTGAGTGTTTGGTGTGGCTGGAACTTAGGTGCATTGGGAAACAGCTACGATCGGGAACTAGACTGGACTGGCATGCATGCGACAGCAGGTCTCAGACTTGTCTGAGCCTTGGTTGGGCAGTTTTAAAAACATTGATTTAATTGGTCTGGGGAGCAGTTTGGACATCCGGACTTTAAAAGCACCCCAGGTGACTCTAATGTGCAGCCAGAACTGATAAACATTGTTCAAGGAGATGAAAAGCCCTTGAGTAATTTAATTGAGTTATGTTTTTATAGTATTACCCTGGCAGTAATACAGTCAGAGACTGATGGCAGGGAGGCAAGTGAGAGATGGAATGCGAATGTGCAGACGAGAGAGGATGGAGGTCCCTAGTGAGACACTGGCAACAAACAGGAGGCGAGAAACAGACATGAAACACGGTAGAGGGGCAGAATTGGTGGGACAGGGGTGGGGGACAAGAAGGAACAAAAGCAGATATTCAGGTTTCTTTTTTCTTTTTAGTATGGGAGAATGAGCTAGGGGTGCTTAACCACTGAATCACATCCCCAGCCCTTTATATTTTCACGTCTCATTTGCATATTTTGTAGTATTCTAGGTCAAGGGAGTAGGACAGAGTCTCATTAAGTTGCGGTCCTCCTGCCTCAGCCTCCTAAGTCACTGGAATTACAGGTTTGTGCCACCTTCACTGAGCCAAATATTCAGGTTTCTTGAGCAGATGCGGATGCTGTTGCTGAAATAGGAAGCACAGGAGAAGGAAGGCTGAGGGCAAGGTAAAGAATTGGGAAAGCAGGAGTGGAGATAGGTTCAACTGGTTTCTTGTGGAGTTTGAGATGCCCATTGAGTTTTTTTCTTGCTTCAAGGCCACGCCATCACTTTACAGACTTTTTCAGTTCTGTGGATGATGAAAAGCAAATTGTTCAATATTCATTCCAATGTTCCTTCTCAAAGAAGGAATACTGAAAATGCAGAGGCTAGAAGGGAGAAGAAGAAGGGAGAAGAATCCTATGTCAACACAGCCAGGATTCTTCATGAGATTTAGGCTCTGCCAATCAAACTACTCAGAGTCAAAAGGCAGAAATGAAACGTGGTGAGGTGGAGCCTCCTGTTTGCTGCTTCTGCTGGCACGCATGCTCACCAGGCATCTGGGGCGGGGCTATCTTTGGCATTTGAATGGAGACCAACCACAACTACCCTTCTGTTAATATACAGAAGGAAGGGGCACCTGTCAACTGCTCCTACCCCAAAGTTTATCACATGTCTTTGATCTGGTGTAAAAATCCTCCCAGGTTTCAAACAATTTGAAATAGTAGTATTTATGAAAACCACTCTAGTCAAGTAGTTTTGTTACTGAACTTTATATCTTTATATTGTTATTGTTATTTAATTATAAATTTATTATTGTGCTTTATATCTTCTGTTTAATAAATATTTCCATTCAGAAAAGAAAAGTGTCGTTTTAGAAAAGGTGTGATTTTTTGGTACACATTGGGATGTTAGAAATTCAGATGTATTGTAGAGTCTAAGAGTAGGAAGGACTGATGAGTTTTACTGAAGCACCTCCCTTGAGCATCCCCCAAGTACTGTCACGGACCCCTTATTTGTGACACTATGGCAGAGACCCTATAGGTAAGAAACAAGGAAAGCAGTTGAGTCTCATGCCCTTGATACCCAATAAACACAGAGGAGAGCTCTGATCTCTCCCTCCCTCTGTCTCTCCTGCCCTCCCTCCTTAAACAGAATTAAAATGTTCAACATTCATGAAAAGCTTGCTGGGAAATAGATTAATCTGGGAATTATGCCCTCTCTGTATTTTTTCCATTTTCAGAAAAGGGAAAGATCTTGGCAAGAATTCTTATTCCTTTGGACTTGATCCATGTCTCATTTGCATATTTTGTACTTCAAGGAAAAGGAGGTGAAAAATTTATGTTTATCTCCAAAAAGAAACCTTTTTTTGGCAAACAGCATTCATGTGAGAATTTTTTTATACTTTTCCAAACACTTGCTTAGACTCTTTTTTTGTTTGCTTTTGGCAAATGAGTATTAGATAATTAACAATTATTTCACAGAAAATAAAAATAAATAAAACCTTCAATTTACACTATTAGCTTTTGTTGCAGAAAAAGTATTAAGTGATAGATTTAAAAACTGTAGGTAAAATTATTTATTAAGTTAAAATATAGTGTTTGAAAACTCAACATTTCAGGAGTGGTAA
This sequence comes from Marmota marmota marmota, assembly GCF_001458135.2. NCBI lineage: Eukaryota > Metazoa > Chordata > Mammalia > Rodentia > Sciuridae > Marmota > Marmota marmota. The sequence continues at coordinate 26,096,770 of NW_026000174.1, read as the reverse complement.
CAACAATGTTAGCTGTTGGACAGCTATAAGAGATTGGCAAATGTATTTCTTTAGGTGAACAATGGTAGAAATTAAGGTGTATAATATTTGTATACCACTGGGTTCATTTAGAATAATTATGTCAGTTGAATTTTTTAAATGAATATTGACCACATATCATACATTATGCAGTGTACAGCTATTTAATGGTGAAATATTTTAGATATCAACTTTTAAAATATGCATTTAAAAATGTGCGACATCATCTTAGAAGGTCTATCAATGAAAGAACAATGTGGAGTCCACTTATCCAGGGACAAGACTTGGGAGTGTCTTGACAGCTCCAATCCTTTCACCTCCCCTAGGGGCCTTCCCCATCTGGAGAGAAGAACAGGTGGGATCAGCCAATGCCAAGGAACTTGAACATCAGCCCTAGGCAAACACCTCGGGATGCATCAGCTTGTAGTCTTCGACCAGTTTCTGAGGCACCCCAAACTAAAACAGGAGGGACTTCAGGTCTTTGGCAAACAGCATTATTCATGCCTCCGGTCCCCTCTTTCAGGCCAATCCAGACTTGACAAAAGCGAAAAGTGTGGGCATGTCTTGTGCTGGGATGTGGCACACACGTCACTCCACCATTCACACACGGCTGACTTCACAACATTTACGACTTTGAGTTACAAGCAGCAGCATGCTAGTGTGTGTATTAATTGCTATTTAGATAAGTGTTATGAGTTTATGAACAGCTGCTTATAATGGAGAAAGTGAAAAACGGGTTAATGGCAGGTTTTTCTCCACCTTTCTTCTTTCTCACTTCCTTTTCTTCTTCCTGTCTTCTGCTGAAGATTCTTTACTTTCCTTGCCCACGTAGGGTCACATCTGGCTTTTGAGAATTAAAAGCTTTTAAAACCCAGGAGGTTTCGCTCACTCAGGGGTTTGGCACGGTCTCCAGGCGACTTCTGGCCTCAGATCCGCTGTCCTTCCATGATTTAGAAACCCCACTGAGATCCTGCCATCTCCAAGTCTTTGTTAGGCAGCCAAAGCCCTCCAGGCAGCCTCCCCAGATGCCGGCACCTTGACAACGCCCTGGTTGGAACACGATTTTAATAGCGACTAATTCCCTCGGCTGTGGCTGTGCGGCAAATGGCTCATGATTTCACAGGCAAGTTTCAACAGTCGTGTAAGCAGATGAGAATATTTTCCCAAACAATAGCCTTGTGGCAAACAACAGCTAAGGCATGTCAAGGGGACAGCCGTGAGGAAGGCAGCAAATAGAAAGTGGAATGAATTATCTTCTTTCTGGAGCGATTATTTATTTAAATCGTTAATAGTCTCCAAAGGGAAGTGCATTGTTTGTGATAGTGGATGGACTTTGGGGGTACATTTTAATATCCCAAAAGGAGTAAGGGACAATGACTGCTAGTAAAGAGGGTGTAGAGTATTAGAGAAGTTGCTCCCCAGTACCAACCCAAGTTTGGGAGAAAGGGAAAACCTACCATCCAGAACACTGGCTGGACCCAGGCAGGCCCGGAGCTGCAGATTCCTCCCTTGTTTTTTGAGTGCCATCACCCCATCCTCCCTACCCGCTGTCTCTTGTCTGATGGATTCTCAGTAATCCTGCTGCTCCAGGAGTCTGCTCCATAATGGAGGCAGGTGGTGGGTAGGAGGGTACCAAGTACAGTTGCCTGAGGCTGGGATATTTAATTTCTGTGATGTCAACCTCTAAAATGTATGGCATTACTCAAACATCTGTCATTTACCATACAGCCTGTTATAAACTAACTCACAAACCCACTCAAACCCATGTTGACTCTAGCTGTGGGTTCAGATTACGTCGCCTCTAATAATAGGACAGCCCAGATAACATGTACTATAAAGTGGGGCTCACAAAACGCCCCCTTTCCTTGCATCCATTACCCGTGATAGTTATCACTCCTTGAAAATCTGCTTTGTGGCAGGTTTTTGAAGCAGATCCACGTGTATTCTTATCTTAGGGCTACCAAGCAAATAGAGTCATCTCTTGTATTTGTGGGGGATTAGTTCTAGAACCATCCCCCAGGCAGGCCCAAATCAACAGATGCTCAAGTGCTTTATAGAAAATGAGATGACATTTTCGCATGACTTTCACACATCCTGCTATATACTTTCAGTCATCTCTGGATTGTTTATAATGCCTAATACAATGTGAGTAGTATCATACTATATAGTTTAGAAAATAATCACAAATAAAAATGTTTATACATGTCTGGTACAAATGCAATTTTTTAAAAAATATTTCAATTCATGGTTGGTTTGAACCTATGGATTCAGAACCCACAGAAACTGAGGACCAACCTATTCTCTTTTCCACTTAGTACTGAAGATCAAACATAAGGCTTTGTTCATGCTAAGCAAATGCTCTACTATGAGCCACACTCCCAGGTCTTTTTATTTTATTTGTGGCAGGATCTCACTAAGTTGCCTGACTGGCCAACTGTATTCTTATTCTTACTCTTATTCTTACTCTTATTTCTACAGATGAAGAACCTGAGATTCAGAGAGATGGCCAAGTTTTCCTCAGGTGAGCAGCTTCTTTGGAGCAGAACAATCTGTCTGGTTCTGGATTCTGGGTCCTTTCCCACACTACCATTAATTGGTTCCCTTAACTCTGCTTTCCCTGAGCTTGGTAAATCTACAATCCTATCTATGTGCCTTGTGATTTTGTAGATTTTGGCAGTATTATCTCTGAGTTTTTCCGACCACAGAGAGTCATTTGTTTGAGAATTCATTGGCATGTGAGGAATCAGTTGCATCTTCTCTGTAATTTCTCCAGCTCTGTCAAATGTACCTTGAATTTTGATGGTCAGACTTGAAACAAGTGCATCAGGGGCACTTTTCTTCCATGCCATTTCATGATTGGTTTTAAATTCCTAATGTTGGTTGCAAAATTCTAAAATGTCTGATTTTGAAAGAAGCTTAGAATTCCTCTATGCCAGTGTGTCTTTCAATCTTATTCAATGCTAAGAAGAAAAGAATTTGCAAATCTCTCTCTCCTGGATGTTTTCCAAGTACCTGATTCTAACAGGCCAATCCAATATGGTGAGAGGTGGTCCGATCATCACCAATAGAGTTGCGCCACTAGGCCCTACTGGGCTTTCAGAGGTGGGTTGGTCTGTGGACAAGAGAGCAAGCTAAAGCAAGATGTACCCGCTTGGTAATGGCAATGGCAATGGCAATGTAGGGACTGACCTCCAAGAGGAAAAGAGAAAGCTGACAGTTCAAAATCACAAGATCCCAAACAGGAGGAAAAAACAGCATATTCCACTTATCTCCATTGAAAATAGCACCAACGTTCACTGAGTTTAGATTAGGGTCCCAACTAGTGGCTGGTGGTCATTATCTAAGTAAAATACCTCTCCATACTGCCTAGATAGAAAAGTGGAAGTAGAGAATTTTGTGACTTCAAACTTAAGTATACATCAGAATCACCTGGAGGGCATGTGCATTAGTTATCTATTTCTATGTATCAAATTACCCCCAAACAGCAGCTTATAATAACACTCATTTATTATCTAACGTAATTTCTGTGGGTCAAGATCTAGAAGTGGCTTAGCAGAGTAGTTCTGGCTCGGGGTTACAGAAAGAATGTTATCAAGGGTTGGTTTGCAGTCATGTGAAGAATTGACTAGAGCTGGATAAGCTACTTCTAAAAGAGTTCCTTCACATGGCTGGTGGTGAGGTCTCTATTCCCCAACTCATGAACCTCTCCATAGACCTGGCTACTGGCCTTCTCAAAGCTAGTGATCCAAGAAAGAGATCAAGAGAATGAAGAAGCCACAGTATATTTTATAATCTAAGCTTGGAGGAGATTATCCATAATCTCTGATGTAGTTTAGCCATCAGACAGACAATCCTAATATAAAGTGTACCCAAGAGTGTGAATTCCAGAAGGTGGGATCACGGGGCCATCTTGGATTTGACTGTCACAGCTTGTTGAAACACAGGTTCCTAGGCCTGTTCCCAGAGTTTCCAATTCAGTACGTTTTCCCACTTTTCCAACAAGTGCTCAGGTGATGTTGATCTTACTTATCTAAGAAACACACTTTGAGAACAACTTATTTATCTCATATTCTGATTTTATAGCTGATGAAATTGAGTCCCACAAAGACTGAGAAAAATGGAAAGCAAGGATATATACCAACAATTAATTATTGAATATCTACTATGGATCAGACATTAAAAAGGTGTCTTTGCATTTATTTTCTTGATTATTACAACAAACTCTCTGTATTACTCACCATTCATGAATGAAAAAACTAAACCCAAGAGAGGTGAAGCAACTTGCCCGAGTTCACACATATAGCTACTGATAGGGGAAGCACTGGAACCCAGGTCTTCTGATTCCCAAGTCAAACCTTAATCTACCATTCTATAATTTTCAGTAAAATTGTTGCTAGTTGTATTATGATGTCACACTAAAGATTTGCCCTATAAATTGCAACTATTCAATATACAGATCATAGGCCAAAAGTTAACTTTGGTTTCATTTGAAGACTTAGAGATTCAATATTCATGGTGCTTTCTAAGTCTTGTAGAACATATTTAAGAAACACTGGACCAGGTATGGTGGCTCACTCCTGTAATCCCAGAGACTTTGGAGGGTAAGGCTGGAGGATAGCAAGTTAGAGGCCAACCCTGGAAACTTAGTAAGAGTCTGTGTGAAATAAAAATAAAAAGGGATGGGGAATGTAGCTCAATAATAGAGAAACCCTGTATTCAATCCCCAGTACCATAAAAAATAAATAATTAGGAAAGAAAGAAAGAAACAAACAAAACATTGGTTCTGGCAGGAATCCTCAGAAGACTCTGACAATGATACCAATGACACAGAGGATGTGACTTCAACCTATTCCCATCCTGAATGTGCATGCTGTGGCATCAATTCCACTATCATATTAGATAAGTTTCCTAAAAGCTCTGTGACTTTAGCTAACTATTTGTAAGATGGGAAGAATAATAACTGCTTCCTTGCCCACCTTGTGGGGTTAGATGAGGATCAGATGAAATGATATTGCAAAGTTTTTGCAAACTACTAAGTGCCTTATATATAGAATTACTGTGCTGTCCACCCAGTTTGGTTCTTACCTCCTAGACTTAAGGACATGATGTTGAATTTTATTAAAAGCTGTTTAGGAATCAATCAAAATGATTATTTATTTATTTGTTTGTTTGTTTATTTCTCTAGGCAAAATCTGCTTCAGGGTGTAAATTTTTTAAAATAAGAAAGAGGAAAAGCAAATTCTGCCCTGATCTGGGTGTTTAACTTATTTACTTCTCATATCAAGTCCATAAGGATAAAATTAACATTTCAGTTTTAGACAGAGAAAAATCAATGTAGAAAACAGACAGAAAGTCTCTAAGTAGGAGAGAAAGGATATGACTCTCGTTTTCCTTGGTGTAGTTAAAATCACTCAACACAGGATCTGGCTCATAGAAGATATTCAATAAGTAGAAATTTTAAAATATCGCACTGAAGTCTCTATTGGTTATTGATGATTGGACCACCCTCTCGCCATATTGGATGGGCCATTAGAATCAGGCACTTGGAAAACATCCAGGGGAGGGAGATTTGCAAATACTTTTCTTCTTAGCATTGATTATGATTGAAAGATTGGTAGAGAGTCAGATTTCTATTAAGTCTAAATTTTCCCTTTATTGTGGATGATAAGGGAATAGAATTTCCCACTGATGACCACTTTGTAGCATTTTTAGAACTTCTAGAACATACAGGGGTCACTAGGAGGCAGCATGGGTTAACTAAGAACCCGTTTCTTTGGGGGCAGGCTTATCATCAGCCTTGTGGATTAGAAAAATACCATAAATGGAATTATAAAAGACATCTTGATTTTCACAAAATATTTGGAGCCAGATGGAGAAAAAAGATCTAGACAGTCAGATAATTTCAAACTAGTAGAAAAGTGTACCAAGAAACTAGTAGTCCAGTGACATGTTCACAGTCAACCCTGGAGGAGCTGAGCCACTGGGCCCTACTAGGCTTTCAGAGGTGGGTTGGTCTGTGGACAAGAGAACAAGCTAAAGCAAGATGCACCAGCCTGGCAATGGCAATAGCAATGTGGGGACCTCCAAGAGGAGAAAGCTGACAGTTCAAATCACAGGATCCCAAACAGGAGAAAAACAGCATAGTCCACTTATCTCCATTGGAAATAGCACCAAGGTTTATTGAATTTAGATCAGGGTCCCAAGTAGTGGCTGGTGGTCATTATCTAAGGCAAATGCCTCTCCGTACTGTCTGGATAGAAAAGTGGAGGTAGAGAATTTTGTGACTTGAGGGATATAGAGTTACCTGATTCCCAACAGAGGTACCCCATCCTGGACTTTTAAGTAAACAAATTTCAAACTTTTTGTGTCAGTGGTACTGAAACTTTTTAGTAGACTGTGTACTCTGGTTAGGGTTGCACACAGGGGCAGGGTAATGTTGGTAGGGCTCTATGTGCCAGGTACACTATTAGATAGTTTTTATACATTATCCTTAATCTTTGCAACATAAAGAAACTATTATTAGCCTCATTTTTCAAATTGGAAGAATGAGGCTTGGAGAGGTTACATGAGTGTCCTAGGTCACTGGTTAGAACAGAAATCACACACATCAAACAATAGCTAATTGAACAATGCTATCTGTGGTCTGCTACGGGAGTGGTACAAATCATAATTGCCACAGGGGTGTAAACAGAAGAGGCAGAGGTGCCAAACCAGCTTTGTAATAAATGAAAAACTGTCAACCATCTTTATGCATTGTCCCCTAAATGCCAGCTTCCTGGGAAGTGGAGAATTGCTTCTCTCAAAGCTCTTCTTTAGGCATGAACATTCCAGAAATTTTCCTTAATTATTCATATAAGCTCCCCATCTGGAGTAGAGGAGTAGAGGAGAAGAAAGCAACTTATAAAATCTTCTCTCAATATTGGTGAAGAAGATGTTAAACTTTTTGTTTGAAAGGTAGTATTTTAGTCCATTTTCTGTTGTTATAACAAAATTCTGGAGACTAAAAACTTTATATAAAGAATTTTTTTTCCTTACAGTTCTGGAGGCTGGGAAGTCCAAGAATAGGGCACCAGCGTCTGGTGAGTGTTGCCTCAGAACATGGCAGAGGTGTCCATGGTGAGACAGAGCAAGTGTGTGTCAGTTCACCAGTCCCATCATGGCGCCCCACCCTGTTGACCTCACCTAATCCCAATTACCTCCCAAAGGCTCCGCCTCCAAATACCATCCAAATATAAGTTTGGGGGTTAACTTACGACATAAATTTCAGAGGGGACATTTCACCTATGGCAAATGGAAAACATGAAGGTCAGAGAACTTAAACTTTTCCCAAATCTTACAAGCTATGAAGAGAGTTCTGTTTCCTGTGATTCTATGTTGCTCATTTTGTACTCGTGTCTTCCTTTTTGTGACATTTTTGAAATTATTATGAAATGTATCTATAGGTGGTTGTTTGTTTGGTCTCCTTAACTGCTGTCTACTAGTCAAGGGATTTATTCCTTATTCTGGACTTTGTGTGAATGAATATCTGATCCTTGCTGTAAGTTTGTTTCTCAGGCCATAGCACCGTGGTTCCTTGGTAATTATCTGTGGCCTTGGTCAGTGCAGACATCTAAACAAGAAAATTTAGACTAAAAAGTCTGTTTTATATGTTAGAATATCCAGGGGCTGGGAGTGTAGCTCAATGATAGATTATATGCTTAGCAAGTTTCAAAAGAAAGAAACAGAAAGGAGAATATTCAGATAGATCTTTTTTTTGTTAAGAAATGTGAATCTTTTCAAAGTCTCCTGTTGTGGGTGTGTATTATTCTACCTATCCAGCACCCCTCCCTTCTTTAAGGAAGAGCCCCCTCAACCCTCTTGCTCCAGTGGTGCTTTAGTGGCTACTGACCATTCTTTCCCTTGGCCATAGCAGTTGGTTCAGGGAGAGGGCACATGACCCAACCCAGGCCAATCAAAACAGTGCCCTGGGATTTTCTGAACTGCAGCTGAGTGGAAGGGTTTTTCTCAGGTGGTAAGGCCAAGAAGATATGTGTTGCTACTTATAGGGGCCTTGGTCCATTCTTGAAAGAAAGTTATTTTGACAGGAGAGTCACATGTAAAAAGAGGCAGAGACAAGAAACAGAAGAGGTATAGGGCACTGATGGGTTCACATTCCTGGTTCTCTAATTCTAGAGCCTAGGTCACGTGTGATTGTGTGATCCAAAAAACAATGCTTTGTTGCCCAAGCTAGTCTGAGTTGTGGTCTGTCACTTGGAACCAAATCTTCTATATGTCTTTTTATTTTCTATTGCTTCTTCTCAGCCCAAGGCCTAGATAGTGAATGACCTTGAGATCAGCAGTTTTGATTTAAGTTGGGCCCATGGGACTGCTGTGAAACAGACTTAACGGCTGCATCCTGTAAAGCTAGAGTGACTCCCCACCTTAGTTTGCTCAGGATGTCCTGGTTTACAACTGTCGCCCACATGTAATTATTAGCAATGTCTCCTCTCAGGCTCAGAAGGGCCTGACTTGGATGATCAGTTAAGGCTCATCTCAACCCTCCCCCTTTTGAAGACTTTTTGGATTCCTTAACCTCCTCCTAGAAGTGGAAGCCCCTGGGAAACAGAGATGAGACATAGTCCACCTGCTATCTAGCTCAGGGTAGCTTTGTGTAACATCTTTCACGATTTTCAAATTCTTCTGGTGTTGGCTGAATTGAATATTTTTGCCTTACAATAATGATTAAATCGCCAGAGCGTGGTATTACATTTGTAATCCCAGTGGCTTGGGAGGCTGAGACAGGAGAATGGCGAGTTCAAAGCCAGCTTCAGCAACAGCAAGGTGCTAAGCAACTCAATGAGACCCTGTCTCTAAATAAAATACAAAAATAGTGCTGTGGATGTGGCTCAGTAGTCAAGTGCCCCTGAGTTCAATCCCTGGTACCAAATAAATAAATAAATATTAAATAAACTTCCATAAAGGAAATTAATTTGATTGCTCCAGATTAGTCATGACCTGGATTTCTCTTTCTTCAAGATGAAAAGAATCTAAGATTTTATGGAAATCATTATTATTACTATTACTATTTTTGTTCCTGGGGGTTGAATCCAGAGTTTTGAAGATATCAGGCAAGTGCTGTACTGCTGAGCTCTATTCTCAGGCCCTGGGACTTTTTACTATAAAAATTGTGAACATGTGCTTTCAGTTAATTCCATAAGGTCAGTCTTATCCCCCCTTTTATGGAATAAGGAATTGATGCTCAAAGAGGTGACCCATACGCCTCTTTCAGTACGGGGCCTTCATGTGTCATGGATGTTGTAAATTGACTCCTGAGAGCCAGTCTGCACAACAGAGATCGAATGGGAAATAGAGTTCTGGGTGTCATTTAAGTACTCCCCATCTCATTTAACAATATGGAGTTCAGGGCTGGGGATATAGCTCAGTGCGAGGGTGCTTGCCTAGCATGTGTGAGGCCTTGGGTTCAATCCCCAGTGCAAAAAAAAAAAAAAAAAAAAAAAAAAGAAGAAGAAGAAGAAGAAAAGGAAAGAAAAAGGATTTCAATACCTGCTTATTTCCTACTGCTCTTTGCCTGGGAAGGACAAAGACACTGCTCAGTCCATTTCAGTTGGAGTCCTATGAAATAAGAATGAGCATAATCAGGACCTCACTGCTGTATTAATGAAATTGTGGTTTATGTTGGTTCTCAGTTGTAGAGATTTCAGCCCGTGACTGGTTGGTCCTGTTGCTTTGGGCCTGTGGTGGCAGTAGTGCGGGTACAGCAAAACCCCTTACTTCATGGCCAGGGTGGGAATGATAGAAAGAGCCCAGGGTTCCACTATCCCCTTCAAGGGCATGTCCCCAATACCCTGAAGACCTCCCACTAGGCCCCACTGCTTAAGGTTTCCACCACCTCTCAATAGAGTCAAACTGAGTATCAACTTTTAACATGGGCCTTTGCGGTCATTTAAGATCCAAAGTATAGAAATAACTATGAGAAAATCACCTGGAGCTTTTCTGACATTGGTGCATATGTTAGGGTAGAACTTTCTTTTCCTTTCTTTGTGCGGGGGCCAAAGACAGGCTAATTTTATTTTAACTTATTTCCTTGAAGTGATACTTATAGGAAAATTTTCTTTAGCATAATCATAGCTTAGGTCAACATTCTCAGAATTGATAATTTTTCTTTTCTTTTTTGGGGGGAGGTGCCTTGGAACCATATAGAAATAATAATCATTCGGTGTGGTTTTCTTGATTAAAGGAATTGTAAATGACTATTTGAAAAACTCAAGGAAGGCTCATTCTTGGATTTATATCAAATAAAACTTGTGCCTTTAATTCACCTTCCAGAGCAATTGGCTAGTCTTTAAAAGTTCAAACACCAAAAGTAAAATAAGAAAAATGAGAACAATCATGTCATTAGGCCTCAATTAGCAAAATGTCTCAGGGCTTGGGTTTGTCCAACCATTTGGTGGGAAGGGATTTTGTTTTTCCTATGTAGTGTAATTTGGGCAACATTAAGAAAGACCCACACACACATCCAAAAAATTTCACTTCGCTGAATTACAAATTGCCTGAATTTCTTTAGGAAGGCATGATAGTTATTTTTATTTGCCAACTTGACTGGGCCATAAGGTGCCCAGATATTTAGTCAAATATGACCCTGAATATTTCTGTGAGAGTGTTTTTAGATGAGACTGGCGTTTAAGTTGGTAGACTGAATAAAGCAGATTGGCGTCTTTAATGTGAGTGGGGCTCGTCAAATCAGTTTGAATGGAACAAGTAGGCTGACCCTCCACTGTGTGAGAGAATGCCTTCTGCTTGACTCTTTGAACTAGGACATTGTTTCTTCCCTATCCTCAAATTGAAACATTAGAACTTTCTAGGTCTTAAGCCCACCAACCTTTGAAATGGAACTATAGCTTTGGCTCTCCAGGAGGTTTATGTTCCAGAGACGGACCATTCTGTGCTATAGTCACCAAATGTGTTCTAGAATAAAAGGTACATATGTCCTAGAATAAAAGGTACATGTGTTCTAGAATAAAAAGCCACACAAAGTGCAGATTTCCAATAAAGTTGAAAGGGGAGTTGGAGGAAGGCAAGAGAAATGTCCCCTCAGGCTAAGTTGTCTTCACTTAGAAAATGTTTCCCATAGCAATCCTCTAGAGGTTTGTATCTTCCACAACCCATGAGCCTCTCCTATCTTCCAAGAGTAGAATTTGGTTAGAGAAGAAAGTGGAAGCCCCGCTCCTCTTCTGTAGGGGTGGATTGCTCAGGTCCCAGGCAGCTGGCTGCAGGAGAGTTGACAGAGCGAGAGCAGGTGCTCCTGAGTGACATACAGCAGTGTGCAGACATACAGCAGTACTCTAGGCATCGGGGCATTTCTGAAGGAGTTGGCATCGCCCACCTCCTCACCCTGAGGTCCGGAGCAGACAGTGTTCTCAAAAGCACTGCTGTCTGTCAAAGGGAAAGAGGTGGTATTAAGTGCTTGTTTTGTTTTGTAAGAAAAGATGTTAGATATACTGATGTAGTTATGTTGCTAATTACCCATGGCTTATACCTGGGGAAAGTAGCCATCCCAGAGAGAGGAGGAGTCCAGTTGACTGGAGGAGCCCAGGCCTCAGCTCCCTGCCCTGCCCTTCCTCTTCTCCGATCTCCCTACCTCAACCCCCTGGTCCTTTCAGCTCCCTGAGGCTGGGCAACCCTCATCCACCTCCCAGCGTGGATGTGCCTTCTTCAGTTTGCCCACCTGCTGATGGGTTGGGTGCCTGTATCAGATGCTGATGTGCCTTTGGGATCTCTCTGGGTCTTTTCATGGTTTCCTTCTGCTTTCTCCTTTGGAATGCTGGGGATTGAACCCAGGGCCTCAGGCATGCTAGGCAAGTGCCCTACCACTGAGCTACAGCCCCAGCCCTCACTGCTGGATTCTGACCTGTGTGTGAATTCCCCTCTCAGCCCAGCATCCCCCACATCAGCTCTCCACGTTTGTTCCCAGCTTTTAAGTCAGGCCTAACCCCTGCCCTGTCTAGACGTTTGGACCAGGAAATAGGACTCTCATTACTACAACACCAGCCCACTCCTCAGTCCCACCCAGAGCCAGTACAGGTGGAATGCAGTTGTGACAGAGAAGGCCAATCTATTATCAGAGCACATTCTCTGGCATGTCCAGGCAGGCCTGGGCAGGTTACCAGGGGTTCTGTTGACATGAAGGACAGCCCAAAGCTTTCCCAGCAGAAAGAAACCACAGTGAAGGCTTGGAACGACTCTTGGCCTGGATGGAGCTGTGGGCCGACAAGAGGGCCTCTGCACTTTTAGTTACCATGGGGTTTGGTGGGCCATGGGCTAAATTCTCCTGAGGCAGGCTGCCAAGGCCTACCTGTCAAGTTTATTTTGGGGCAGGGGTGAGGTAAGAACAAGTTCAATAAAGAAATGAAAGAGGAGGATCCCAGTTCTCAGTTCCCTGTCCTACCCTTCCTTCTCCCATCTCCCTACCTCAACCCCTTTGGGGTTCCCAGCTACTTGGGAGGCTGAGGCAAGAGGATGGCAAGTTTGAGGCCAGTCTGGGTAATTCAGTGAGATCCTGACTCAAAACAAAAATAATAAAAAGAGCTGGGAATGTTGCTTAGTAAGTGGTAGAGCAGCCCTGGGTTCAAGCCCCAGTATCACAAAAAATTAAAAGAGGAGGAGGAGGAGGAGGAGGAGGAGGAGGAAGAGGAAGAGGAGGAAGAGGAGAAAGATGAGAAGAAACTTAAAAAGCCTGAGAGAAAGAGGCCCCTGCTGGAAGTGGAGGCCCGTAGGCTCAGGAAGAGGGCCCTGGAAACAGTCTAGAAGTGGGGAGAGACATTGGAAGGGCCTCTACCTCTTGAACTGAAAAAAAAAAAAAGTGCTTAAAAATGCACTGTGAGAACTTCCCTCACTTTCTCCTTGCTCAGGTGGCAAACACCTCCTTTCATCAAACATTCACAGGCAGGTGATGAGCACTTGGGGAACTAGGCTGGGCAGGAAATGATGGTGACCTTGGCTAGGCCATTAAGCTGAGGGCACCACCGGGGATGTGAATCATTGACAGGAGGCCTGGGGATTCCCTAGGTACCTTCATTACAGGTCACAGGCACAGGGAACCAGGGAGGAGCTACAGAAATGAAAGGGCTCTGTGCAAAATGGTCCCCGGAGGAAGGTCTGGGCTCTGACCTGTCTCGTGTCAGGTTTCCGCTGTCTTTATTTTTACCACGTTGTCTTTCCAGAGCCTCATCCTCCCACACCCGTTGTCAGAGACTCCAGACAAATCTCCCTGCCTCCTTTTCCTTCAATAAATATGTGTTCACTGTCTCCCTTGCCCCAGGCATTAAGGGAAACAGAGAAAAAAAAACAAACAAACAAAAAAACAGATCAAGTACCTGCTTGGGAAGCTTCCTTCTAGAGGGAGGACCCAGTGTAGGGCCTGTCGGAGACTGGCAGGTTCATGGAGAAAAGCTAGTCAGAGAAGGGGAAAAGGTAAGGCTGGTGGTAGCAGGTGGGGAGGGCATGCAATGTTAAACACAGAGGTCGGGGAAGATATGGCCTCTGAAGCTTCTGTTAAGCTCCTTAATGGCGGACCACCTGCTACTCACTGGGTACAGTAGCAGTTACCAATAAAAGGATGTGACCCCGGCCTTGTAAAGTTCTCTGGCTAGCTCCTTTACTGCACACCTCAACTCTCTCAACAGGGATACCCTGGTGATCTTCCTCCACCACAAGGACAGTCACATCATTACACATGACAGTTCAATGCCTCGAGGGTCAACATTCTGGCTCTGCGGCAGGTTTTAGCTTTTTATGTCCTGTCCCACCTCTGTTCCAGTTTGGCATTCTCCCCACTTTCACTAGGAAGCCGCAAAGTCTCATTTGCCTGGGCGTCCAGGTTCATGCCTGTCACCCCACCATCATTATCGATGATGTACCACTTTGCTCTCAAAAGTGTCTCAATTTGGACAATATATTATGTGGTCACATTGTTGGTGAACACATACCTACTGCTTCTGTGACACAAAGTGCTCACAGTTGTTCAAAAATACTTTCTACTTTCCAGCTTCTTCACTTTGTTCATGCCCTTCCCTGATCTGGGTTACGCTCACCTGACCCATTGTGTGATGAAATCCTCTATGTCCTAAAAACCAGCTCAGATGTTACCTTCTGTCTGATTTCTGGGCTGTCTCATCTCCATACTGAGCAGCATTATCTGCTCCCACAGTGGGCATCCCTTCCTCTAGTACAGCACATGCACCACAAGCCTTTGTCTTAGTGTCTCCTCCTTCTCAGCACTGGGGCAGGGCTTGTGCACTGTTTGGAGCTGGGTCTCAGAGTCTTGTAGAACCTCTGAACCAGAGCAGGAACTGTGTGTTGACTGGGCTGAATTCAACATGGTTGAGCTCTTCTGCAAATACAGGGGCTTAAAGGCTTTGAATGAAATGCTAGAACTTGAAGTGGACTGGGTCCGCTTTGTTTCCAATCTATCACATGATTTCTTCAATGTCTTGTGAATTGGTTCCCCAGTGGTGGATCTCTTGTTGATCTGCACCTTCATTTTCTGGCTCACAGGTGCTTTCTTACCTGAACTAGGAAATGGCTCACCGCTCCAGCCCTCCACCTCCTGGGGAAGAGCCACTGTTGGATTCAACGTGGTTGAGCTCTTTCTTTAAAACTACTGGTAAAACTTCCTCTGTGGTCCTCTCTTGATCAGGACTAATAAACATGTAGTCACTCTTGTCTTCTAGCTATCTAAAAAAAAAATTCATGCACCTTTTTTCTGAGCCTTGATTAAGAAATAAAGAAGGATATTCTCAGCCTAAGAAGACTGGGATAGAAGGAAAACAAGGTGAGGGGGAAATCCATTGCTTATCCAAAGCTGACACGAGAGGTTTCTAGAAAAGAAAGCATCCAAGGGAAACGTTTTGTTGTCAGTAGAATTTTTATTCAGATAGCTGGAAAAGACAAGATTGACTACATATTTATTAGTCCTGGTCAAGGGAGGGCCACAGAGGAAGTTTTACCAGTAGTTTTAAAGAAAGGAGACCAGTGCTGGGCATGGTGACACACCCCCTGAGATCCCAGCAGCTCAGGTGGTTGAGGCAGGAGGATTTTAAGTTCAAGGCCAGCCTCAGCAGCTTTTCAAGGCCCTTAGCAACATAGAAGAGACTGTCTCAAAATAAAAAATAAAAAGGGCTGTGGATGTAGCTCAGGGTTAAACACCCCTGGGTTCAATCCCTGGTTTAATAGAAGAAGGAGGTAGAGGAGGAAGAGAAAGAGGAAGAGGAGGAGGAAGAGGAGGAATGAGGAGGAGGAGGAAGAAAGAAAAAAAAGTGAAGAGAAGAGGGACTTGAGACAAGGGCTTCAGCACAAATCATGATATTGAATCCAGCATACCATTCATTCAGGGGGCCCTTTATCCATATATATTCACACAAGTATGGAGTGCCTTCCTTGGGCCAAGCACAGTGCTTGTTGTATTCTCAAAATACAGTTGATGGTACATACCAGCTACTCAGGAGGCTGAGGCAGGAGGATCAGAAGTTTGAGGCCAACCTGGGAAATTTACTGAGATCCTATCTATCTCAAGATAAAACGAAAAGGGTTGGGAATGTGTCTGGGTAGTAGAGTGCTTACTTAGCATGCATAAGGATTCTGGGTTTCATCTTTAGTACCTTAAAAAAAAGTTGGTGAGAAAAACAAAAGACCCAGTTTACACAAATCTAGTGAGGAAGCCAGAAGACAAAGAAATGCTCATGTACAACTATGACAAGGTTAGGAAGGAACCCTACACAGGACTGTAGGGGCATAACAGTGCTGGGGACAGGCGGAGGCTGGCCCAAGGAATAGACAGGTGAATTATGAGCTCACAGATGAATGGGGGTCAGCTGAGGCCAGCGTGGGTGGGAGAGGCAGGCCCAGAGTAGGAGATAGTATGTGAGAAGGTCTTTTGTTCCAAAAAGGATGGCACAATGAAGCAGGCTCAGAATCCCAAGAGTGAGGCAATTGGGACAAGGTCACGCAGAGCTGTGTCAGTTGCCGTGGGGCATCTTTTGTGTCTAGAGCCTGGGATGGTGCAAAAGTTTAGCAGTGAGGTGAGAGTGAAGAAGATAAATGTGTCACCTGGTTAGATTTATGTGTTTGAAACTTCAGTCTAGCTGCAGTCAGAAGAGATTTCAGGGTGGAGAGATCAGTTAGAAAGTCATTGCAAGACCCAGGCAAGGAATGGGTGGAAGTTCAGACCAGGAAGGGGGCTGAATGACTTCTGATAGTCCATCCCAGTGGTATGATCCTGTAAAGGAGACACTGAGATAAGATTTAGGGTAAATAAACCTGTAAAGTGTCTTATTTTTAGCAAATGCTCCGTAGGTATGTGGTTTGCTTCCTTTCTGAGATGCGGCAGCTACCCGACCCCTTGCCAAGGTTCCTAGGCCTGCTAGGCTCTGCATTCTGAGATGATTTTTGTTTTATTCATAAGAGCAACCCTGTGTTTGTGTAGGGAAATGTGAACAGGAAGCAGCCTGAGACACACCGTAAAAAAGTTCCTCTCCAAAACAGAAAGAGTAAACTGTATAGATCCTGGAAGTGTCCTGGCCACACATACTCGCGCAAGTTCCACAGGTAAACAATGACACTGGTCTCTGCTCATGATGGGGAGGGCCAGCACCCTCCTCCATACACCCTGCTGAGAAGGCTCTGGAGTCTGGGGGTGCTGTTGATTCTGGGCCTTCCTTGGGAAACTTTTCCTTCTCTGTAACCAGTCTGGTAATGAAAGTTGCATAGGCCTGAGATCCAGTAGCTCAGATAAAGGCCTCTTGTGTTCATCCGAGTGTGTGCAATATCGGGTGACAGGCTCTTCCAATGGAAATAAAGAGTGGCCGTCCTCCAACTCAGCAGAGGGAAAGGCCTCCCCGGCTTCATGTGCTCAGCTGGAACAAAGGCCTCCCCATTGGTTAGCTGACAAAGTGCACAACTGAGACAGACCCACACATTTGTATGCATCAGATGGTGTTATTGTAAGCACAGTCAGAACTGCTTCTGGTTAGAAGAAAAATGTCATTTGATTATTTTTTTCCCTCTCAAAGCAACAAGCTACCAACAAAGGAGAGCACATCTTGACGCCTTGAAAGCAAATCCCTCATTTCTGAAGACAAATCTGGGCAAGAGAATCTTGCAAAACTTACCGTAACAGAAATGATTGCTGCCTTAGAAGCCTGCAACCACAAAAGAAAATCACACTTCCTTTCTGAACCCAAATAATGATGTTAGCATTAACCCCAGCAGCTTGGCTGTCAACAAATAGCTCCCTTCAGAGTGTCCCTTGTGTATTTCAGACAGTAACCACAGGGATGCACCCATCTAGGTTCTCAGCTGCAAAGGCCTGGCAGCAGAGCCCTCTTCCTCCTCAGCCAGTTGGCTGCCCAGTCATCCCGAAGCTCCCCTGCTGGTCCTCCTGTCAGGAGGATGACCCTACTATGAGACTTTTCCTCTGAGTGGCCAGGGAACTATAGGAGGGTTCTGAGAAGAAGAGCTACATGTTCTGCCTGTCTTGTTGTTGCGGTGTTGAAAACAAACTGTGGGAGTGAGTGGCAGCAGGGAGACCTGTGAGGAGCCCACCCATGTGCAGTAAGGGGCTTGGACCCTAGTGGTGGCAGAGCAGGTGGTGGTGTTCAGAAGATCCTGGATATATTTTAAAGGTAGAAGCAGTAGGATGGCCTGATTGGAATATAAGAGAAAAAGAAGAGTCAAGGGCTGGGGTGGAGCTCAGTGGTAGAACACTTTTCTATCCCCAGCACTGAGGGGGGAAAACTGAGTCAAAGAAGCCTCCAAGGTCCTAGGACTGAGAACTAGCATGGACCGAGCTGCCATCCACTGACATCCACATTCCCTGAGTAGAAAATTAGCTCTCTTCATTCTGTTTGCTCAAATGGGCCCTGTGACTGTCACTTGCTAGTGGTGAAGCCTAATTGAGAATCATGAAGGCTGTTTTCCCACTTGATTCACTCAAGATTATATTTACTTCTAGCAAGCAGACTGCTGTCACTTGTCAGGCCAACAAGAAAACACACAGATTTTTTTTTTAATGGCAACTTTACTGGCAAATTTCCTGATCAAAATAAACTATTATGAGGAAAAAAATCTTAATATTTAAGGAGACATATGTACTTTGATAATCTTCGACTCAACAAAAGAAAGAGAAATTTTTATTGATAGAAAGCAAGAAAAAGGAGAAACAAATGGCCCAGCAAAATCTGTCCTAAAAATTTATGGCTTATACCTTATTACCAAAAGCAATCTACAGATTCAATGCAATCCCCATCAAAAATACCAGTGACTTTCTTTACAGAACTATAAATAACAGTTCTAAAATTCATTTGGAAGAATAGAAGACACAGAATAGCCAAAGCAATTCTAATCATAAAAAGCAATGCAGGAGGAAACACAATATCTAACATCAAATTACACTACAGAGATATAGTAACTAAAACTGCATGGTACGGGTATGAAAACAGGCACATAGACCAATGGTGCAGAATAGAAGACACAGAAACAAATCCACATATTTATGGTCATCCAATCCCTGACAACGGTGCCCAAAACAGAGAAAAAACAGAGTTTTTAACAAATCATGCTGGGAATACTGGTTATTCATATGTAAAAGAATGAAACCAGACTCTTATCTCTCACTCTGCAAAAAGTCGACTCACAATATATCAAAGACCTAGGAATTAGACCCAAACTTTTACAATTCCTAGAAGAAAACATAGGGTCAGCACTTCAACATCTAGGTGCAGGCAATGACTTTCTCAATTGGACCCCTAATGCTCAGGGAAATAGTGTCAAGAGTTAATCAATGAGAAGGCATCAAATTAAAGATCCTGCACAGCAAAGGAAATAGTTAAGAGCAGGAAGAGAAAGCCTAGAGAATGGGAGAAAATCTTTGCTAGCTTCTCTTCTGACAGAAGATCAATATCCAGAATACATAAAGAACTTAAAAACCTACTACCAGAGAAAATAAATAACCCAATCAATAAATGGGAAAATGGACTTAACAGACACAACTCAAAAAAAAAAATCAATGAAATTTTTTGAGCAGTGTCTGTTTAGTCCACTTGCCCATTTAATAAATATATAAAAAAAGGTTCTACATCTTTAGCAAAAAGGGAAATAAAAATCAAAACAGTACTGAGATTTCACCTCACTCCAGCTAGAATAGCAACCATCAAGAACACAAAAATAGGTCTGATGTTGTAATTCAGAGGTAGCGTGTTTGCCTAGCAAGGGTGAGACCCAGGGTTCAGTCCTGGAAAGGAAGAAAACAAATAATAATAAATGCTGCAGAGGATGTGAGGGAAAAGGAGCACTTTTATACTTGGTGGGATTATAAATTAGTATAACTACTATGGAAATTGTTATGGAGGCTCCTCAAAAGGTTAGACATGGAACCACCATATGACCTAGCTATATGACTCCTCGGTGTTTATCCTAAATAATTAAAATCATCAGAGTATAGTGATAGGTGCATAGCCATGTTTATAGCAGCACAATTCACGATAGTCAAACTATGGAACCAGCTTAGGTATCCATCAACAGATGAAGGAATAAAAAAAATGTGATATATATACATAATGGAGTTTTATTCAGCCATAAGGAAGAATGAAATTATGTCATTTGCAGGAAAATGGATGGAACTCAAGAACATTATGTTAAGTGAAATAAGACAAACACACAAAGTGAAGGGTTGCATGTTTTCTCTCATATGCAGAAGCTAGAAAGAAAAAAGGAGAAAAAACGTTGTGTGCCTGGGTGGTCTCATGAAATAGAAGGGAGACCAGGGAGACCTTCCAATAGAGGAAGGGGACCAGGGGAGGGAGGAGGAGAGGGAAAGGGGACATATTGTGGAACAAAACTGACTAAATTATATTGTTTTATTTTGTATGCAGGTACAAATATATAACAGTGAATTCCACTATCATGTATAATTCAATGCACCTATAAAATTTTTAAAATAAAAACAATATTTTAAAAATAATGGTCTATAACACCCTTTCTACCCCAGAGAATAAATAATAAACTGTATAGGGGAACTAAGTACTTGTCTTAAGAAATTAGTGAAATAATGAAAAAATAAAAAATAAAACAAAGGAACTAGGAAAAGGAGATTTGAAAAAAAGAAAAGCTCAAAATTAAGTAAATATGGATCAAGTTAATTTTAATGTATTAATTTATTAAAATTTAATAAAATATAATATTTACTTAAAAGCTATAAGTAAACCTAAAATCTGATTTCTTAAAATAGCTTAAATCTTTCATTCTTAAATTTTTATTTCTGAATAAGTGAAAAAGGGATTAAAGAAAAAAAAAACTTAATCCCTTGGCAATAAATTCAAAAATTCAAAAAGGGTAAAAAGGGTGACTTCCTGGCATGAACAAATTACTAACTCTGACTCAAGAGACAGAGGGAAACTTGCATAGACCAATTGGAGTGACTTTGAAAGTGGATAAAAGATATGCATTTGAAAAAGGCCTCAGGGTCAGCTGGTTTACCTTATAACTTAATAAGTCACCTTACAACCTATAACTTAATATGATTGCACTACAAGATACACAATGTTGTAAATATATTACCATTAAAATATGGTTAACTGACAAAAAAAAAAAAACCTGAGAGCATGTCAAGGGAAGAGATGCCAGTATGGGTGCATTTAATAAAGAGCAAGTGTGTTAATTCGTATAAATTGATGGAGCAAGATAGAGAGGTATAAGTATATTGTCTAATGATAACCATCAGAAGAACTCAAATTAAGACTGTTGTTCACAAAGAGCAATAAGGGGAGGAGGAGGAGAAGGAAGTGGGAAGCAGAGTGAGTACACTGACTTCACCATACTTCATATTGAGGAGTTAGTAGGTACTGTCTCAAAGAAATAAAAATCCAAGTATGGAAGTTAAAGTTATGATGAGAACCTCCAGAAATCAGAATTGGAACAGTTAAAAACAGTCATTTCTGAGTGGATACCATACTTTTATTTTGTACCCTTATGTTCTATTTGTATTTTTTAAATCAAGTTTTTAATTTCTTTTTATTTATATGTGACAGTGGAAGCATTGCAATTCTTATTACACACACAGAGCACAATTTTTCATATCTCTCGTTGTATGTAAAGTATATTCACACCAATTCCCATTTTCATACATATACTTTGGGTATCCCCCAGAGGTCCATTGTGATTAAAGGCCTGGCTCACAAGATGGCACTAGTGGGAGGTGGTGGAGCTTTTAAGAGGTGGGGCCTACTGAGAGGTTGTTAGATCATTAGGGGTGTGATGTATTTTTCCTACCATCCCTTGGCAGTTTTTGTTTGCCACATTTGGTGGTTCTTAAGAGAAAGTTGTCACAACAACAACAACAAACTAACCAGGCCCCTCTTGTCCTCTGACTTCCTGTTTGAAATGTGATCACTTGCTGTGACTCAAGCTTGCACCATGATGTGCCCACCATCCACTGCCCTCTTGGAAGGCCTCACAATAAGGCTACCCCATCTTGGATTTTAAACCTGCAAAACTTGGAGCTAAATAATTCTCCTTTTAGTAGACTGTGTCAGGTTATAGTAAGAAAAAGATGATTGGTGTGCACCCACATGGACAGACAGATACAAACAGAGATGACCCAGTGAATTATTATTTGGGGGATGGGGAAAGAACATTCCTGGTTGCCCCATAACTAAAGAGGAAGCCCCTGATGGGAAGTTCTCGATTGGTGGTGGTGGGGTGCACTGTTTGAGTCATCCTTCACCACTTTCTCAAGTCTGCATTTCTTCAGGAGGAATCAAGGCCCTCCAGAGCAATTGAACTGGGCACCCAGGTGGACTTAGGGTAATCACAGATAGTGAAGCCAGATTTAAAGTTAGGTAGTCAGTGTAGTTAGGTAAATCGGGTCTAATATTGAGTGAGATCTAAAATGGAGGCCATGTTGAGAATGAATTCCCAGAAAAGTTGAACAACTCTTGGAATGTTAATGAAGTCCTGAGAAAAGCCCTAGGCCCAAAGCCCATCCCAAAGAAGTGTTAATGAACACCCCCAGCAAACTTGAAGATAGCCCATCCCAAAGAAGTGTTAATGAACAGCCCCCAGCAAACTTGAAGGTGCTAACTCAGAAGTCCTTCCTGACCAGATTACTTCTTTGGTCCACCTGTGTCCCAGCCCTCCAGCCTTCCCACCTACATTCCATCATTGAAAGAAACTATAAAATGGAGAGACAACCGCACTTCCATGGATTCCATTTCTTGGGTCCCTTTTTCCTCTGGGAGAAGTCTTTTCTGCTGTCCTTTAATAAACTTCTAATTTTCCACTCTGACCTTGCCTCAGCGTGCTTCTCTGGTGTTATTCTTCAACATTGGGGAAGCAAGGACTCATCACCAGTCAACAGCGGTAACATATTGGAGGTCCCACCGAGATTCTACACCGAGGTAAGCGCCTCTCTACACACCCCATGTCTGTCTGAGGTGCATCTTTCTCTCTCTTTCTTTCTGGAGGGTAAGGTGGGCACCTGATGGCTACTTAAACGCAATTAGTGCAGCCGCCACTCTTCAAGACTCGGGTGAGAGGTTTCCCGGCCTAGGCAGCTCTCAATCACCTGTTCAAGACAGAGCAGGCATGTTGGGTTCTGCCAAAGCCGCTTCCAACTTTTCTGTCTGGGCCTGGAGAGCAATTGGCGTAAGTACACAGTGTCCCTAAATCCCAATCTGCCTCATACGCATGGAGGTGGAGGAAGGAGTTTGGAACAACTGCGGAATTCTGGTCTGGGCTACACTCAGACGTATTCCTAAGGTTCCTTTCTCTTGAGCCCCCTCCCGACAGCCCTAAGGGGTATCTAGGGTGATCGGTAGATAAATGGCACTGAGGAAAGCCCCAATCACCTTTGCCTCCATGTGGGCTACGCAACACTCCCAACCCCGCATCCATTCCCTCCTGGATTCTCCCCTTCCTTCGCAGGTCAGAAATGTTAGCAATTCAGGTTGTAGGACTGAGAGAAAGGCATGGGATAATTAGTAAAATCTGCCCAGGTTCCCTAAGGTGCATAGGCAATTTTCACTAGTCTGTTTTACCATTCTGATGTTTAAAATGTTCTGTGTTCTCTTTAAGCTGCTAGAAAGGCATTTTTAGAATCAACTCCTCCAGTAATCTCTGATAGAAAGTGCTACCTTACAACCAGTAGATTTCCCTCACCCTTAGGTGGTTTCTTTAGTCTACAGAGCAAAGGCAACAAAAGAGCTCATGATTCTCTTTTGCAATGGGTTTTTAGTGGCCGGGAGGATAAGCAGTAATGCCCTTAAGTCTGAATCCTCCCAGGGTCTCTGGCACAGGGCAAACTGAGACCCTACCACTTTGCCAAAGGGGACCAGAAACACCCTTGGCAAAGCAAGGTGAGAGACGGGTTTTCTGGACCATTTAGGGAGCTCAAGCTTAGGGAGACGTCCCTAATGAGAACAGTTTTCTCCTGCGCAGGCGCCTGAGTCCTGTTTTCTTCTCACTCAGATGGAAGCTTCTCTCTCCAATACGCCAGGTGCACCACTAACCTGCGTATTGAAACATTGGGATAGATTTGACCCTCAGACGCTCAAGAAAAAGCACTTCATTTTCTTGGCCTGGCCTCAATACAAACTCTCTGATGGAGAAACCTGGCCACCAGAGGGAAGTATCAATTTTAATACAAGTTTACAGCTTGATAAATCTTGCAAAAAGGAAGGGAAGGGAAATAGTGTGAGGTGCCATATGTTCAGGTTTTCTTTGCTCTAAGGGAAAATCCTAAATTATGCCAAAAGTGTAAAGTAGACTTAGCCATGATATCTGCCATGAAGAGAGAAAATCTTGGGGATTCACCTACTGAGGAAAAGAATCAGGAGGACCCACAAAATCTCCATCTGCTGTTGGTGTGCAACAGCAGCTCTCCTGTCCTCTATCCTGGCCTCTCTGCATCTGCCCCAACAGGCAAACCAAATATATTACCTCTCCAGGAGATGCCAGGAGGAGAATTTGGGCCATTCAAAGTACATACCCCCTTCTCCCTTCAAGACAGACCTAAGGCAGTTAAAAACTACTGGAATACTGGAAAGTTAGGAGATAAGCCAACATGCCTGGGATTGGACCTAACCACAGGAGCTAATCCTGTAAGTAAAAGGAAGAACTGAGGGACTCCCAGCAGCTGCCGAAGCCATTTTGCTTTGGGAAACTTCCTCTTCCTTCCCTGCACTGTAAGGATTACTCCACCTCTGTCTACTTAAAAAAAAAAAAAAAAAAAAGAAGGGACAATGAATGCAGTAATGTGTTGATATTATAGATTGATTCTTGGGGATGATCTTGGCTGAATGTGTGTCTAAAAGATGATTTTTTATTGTAACAATCTGGTATCTGAATGGGTTTTTGAAGCATTGTACAATCTTGCAGTTAAAAGTTGGGTTTAGGTAATTGTTTAGTTTATGATTTCAGATAGTTCATGCTAGAAAACTTAAATACTTAGGATGGAAAATTAAAAAACTCTACTTCCAAGTTGGCAAGTAACTCCCAATCATTTAGTTTTATTTTTCCATCAATTTTTGAACTGGGTAGCCTGAGAAGATTTCACTAGGTGCACCAGTGCATTAATTTGGGCAAGGATAGTAAATTATGATATGGTATCTGTTCCCCTCAGTGTGTAGGATTTAGGAAAGGAAAGTGTTGGATTGGGATGCTGGTCAGGCTTATTGAAAAGACATTGAATAGCAACAGTCTTGGGAATTTTTAAAGCTTAATTTTGGATATACATGGTAGTGTGTGGTTCTCTTTTGGAATTTTTTTCAGGTGATACTACTTTAGGAACTTCAGAAATAATCTGCCTAAATGCAGAAATTAACAAGGTTTGTTTCAAAATGTGAACAGAAAAGGAGGCTAACAGATGGAAAAAGAGAAATTAGAAGGTTCTAGGTATAGATTTAATAGAAGGAAAATGTGTTTCTGGATAAGAGAGTTTATGTGATTAAGTAATTAAGAGAGTTTTAGTAAGTGATAAAGAAGGTCTGTGTAAGTTGGTTATATATGTAAGTTTTTTGAGCAAGTAATCTTAAAGAAATTAAACAGCTGGTTAAACAAGAACTGTTGTTTTGGAGAATTGTGCTATGTTATTTCTTTAAAAGCTAAACTTGGTTAATATAAAAACATCAATGTAATTGTGGTGCTATTAATGTGTTCATATCTTCCAGGTATAAAAGTCTGTAAGAAAAAAAGAGCATTATATCAAGCTGGTGTTCTAAAGTTGTATGGTGATTTTAGGCTTAAAAGAAAAACATGTTGGAGATTTATTTATATCATTTGTGTTCTATAACTGGACTTGTTATCAATAAGATATGTAAAGTTCTATGTTACTTTTTACACTAAGATACAATTTAAATGTATTTTTAAGTTAATGAGAGTCTAATCTGTGTGAAGGTTGATGTTGTAAAACACAAAAGTACTTTGCTACTTTTCTACAAAAGGTTAAAAGCTTTCAGCCTTTCTTTAATTCATGTTTTAGGTGTGATATTATATTATGTTAGCTAATATTCATGTGAACTTGAGCAACAATTTATGTAGGCTTTATAAAATGATGTCTAAAAAGCAAAGATTGTCTTCAGAACTATAGTACTTAAGATTTATGAAGAACCCCGCCTTACCTGGGATAAGGCTCTGTGTCCCATCTCACTACACGTGAAAACGACTACGAAAGAAGTAGGCCAGATTTCAGTACATTTAAAGTTGTGTCCAAAAGTTGGTTTTTGTCAAGATTACTAGGATCTCAAACAGGGGATTATAATGTATAACTCTGCAAAAATTCAAGGTAGCTATCACATGAACTAAATATGTTTTTACTCTTGTTAATTTTATTTCGTAGTTTTCTTATAAATGGTCTAAAGATTGGCTGTTAATGTTTTACAGAGGTACTGATTTAAGAACACACAACCTGGGTTGATTTAAGATAATGAGTTATCACCTATAGGATAGAGAGATAGGCATTAAAGCTCAGTACTCTTAATATAAGGCTGTTGAAATTTATTTGCTGGATGTTTAAGATTAAGTTTTAGAATTAAAGTTAAATTAAAATGGCCAAGAAAACCAATATTTGGCTCTTGCCCTCTGAGTCAGTCTGAATCCAGGGAACAGGGGACTTCTCTAAAGAGCTTTGCAACTCTGGGCCACATAACCTCCCGATCAGGGAGATTAATGAGACCACTGGAGAACAGAAAGCCAATCAGTGCATTTGCTATGAAGAGGAGGGTCATCAGAGAAGGGAGACATCCCTGATCCTTCCAAGGGAAGCCACATGGTCAAGCAAGGCCTGGACCCATCCTAGCGCAAATGGCACTAGCGGAACTGAGAAGCTGCTATAAAGTTCCCCCAGGACTCCCATGGAAACTCAGCTGACTGTTAACAATAGATAGAAACAAAAGTCAGTTTGACTGCTTCATCTTAAACACTTAGCAAAGACAGTTAAAACCAAAACACAGCTATTCCTGGGCATTTTAAATAATAATAATAGTTAAATGTAATTTCCAAAAATAAGTAAACTGTAGGCTACAAAAGAGATTCTTAGGCAGGAATGCCTGATAACTATCAAAAGGAACTGCCAGAGTAGTTTTTAGTTTAAGGCCTACAGCTATTTCTAACCTACACAGGTAGGCTTGGTGTTTGCTAGTATGATTATCCAGCCCTAAGTAACAGAATTAAAGGTTTCTCTATAAGACACAGAGGTCATACTAGTAAAAGGATTTTGCAAGATCAGATGACATTAAATTATTAAACTGTATCTTAAGGGGAAGGACATCTATAACCCTAAAAGTTAAATGTTGTGTTTACATCCCTGACAATTCTGGCAATATGACAAATATCCTTAAAGATTTACATGCTCAGATAGAAGCCATGTCCTCACCAACTTTGTCATGGGAACAATATCTTAGCTCCTGGTTCTCTGGTACTTCCTGGTGGAAAACATTGTTAGTCTCTGTCTTTGGCATCATACTCATTGGCATATTCCTGTGCTGTGGCATTTATTGCTGCATCAATCTGGTTCCAGTACTAATGAATTCTTGTTTCTCTTATAGACCACCCATCACTCAAATGGCCCTCCAGCCTATTACTTCTCAATCGGACTTCTATTATGGACCACTCGATAGACCCAATTTTTAAAGGGGGACTCCAAACTGCTTGCCCAACATCGTCCCCTTTCAGCCTGAAGAAACCAGACCATCTTCGCCCCCTTTCCTTACAGCAGTAAGGAGTTCCCAAAATTAGAGGGGGGAATGAAGCCAGATTTAAAGTTAGGCAGTCAGTGTAGTTAGGTAAATCGGGTCTAATATCGAGTGAGATCTAAAATGGAGGCCATGTTGAGAATGAATTCCCAGAAAAGTTGAACAACTCTTGGAATGTTAATGAAGTCCTGAGAAAAGCCCTAGGCCCAAAGCCCGTCCCAAAGAAGTGTTAATGAACAGCCCCCAGCAAACTTGAAGGTGCTAACTCAGAAGTCCTTCCTGGCCAGATTACTTCTTTGGTCCACCTGTGTCCTAGCCCTCCGGCCTTCCCACCTACATTCCATCATTGAAAGAGACTATAAAATGGAGAGACAACCACACTTCCATGGATTCCATTTCTTGGGTCGCCTTCTTCCTCCAGGAGAAGTCTTTTCTGCTGTCCTTTAATAAACTTCTAATTTCTACTCTGACCTTGCCTCCGTGTGCTTCTCTGGTGTTATACTTCACCATTGGGGAAGCGAGGGCTCATCACCGGTCAACAGAGGTAACAATAGCACACGTGGATTCCAGAACCGCAGAACAAGGAAACAGCCAGCACCCTGGTCTCACAAAGATGGATTCAACACTGTTTCTCCCTTGAGGAGCTCACAGTCTATGAGGAGCCAGATATGGAAACAAGACTTTGCTTGAGCAGAGAGCAAGTGGACACAAACTGAAGCAAGCATGGAAAAAGGAACTGCTGGAAGAGCCAGGAAGGTCCCTGCTGAGAAGGTGACCCTTATATGTACATGGTCACTTGGGGACTTGACAAGAGATGGGCCTTCCTGGCAGAGGAAGAGGAAGGGGCTTGATGAGGTGAGGTTTTCCCCCACAGTGATGGTTGGTTGGTGTGGCTGACCAGAGGCTGTGTGGGAAGGGGAGGCTGGCAGGAAGTAAAGCTGGGAAGATAGGTTGAGCAAGGACTCTTACCAATGGCTCAGAGTGGGAAATTGTTTTTCAACTTAATTTTACTTTCATTTTATTATTTTATTTTATTCATTTATCACCACTAGCTGCTATACCTCTAACCCCAAATTGCATTTTAGAAATCTCTCCCTGGCTAGAGGGTGGGAAATCAGTTCAGATTGTGACAACGAGGAAACCAGAGAATGAACCAAGTCTGTGGCCTGGAAGTTGTCAGCAAGACAGGATGGGTCACTCAGAGAAATATAAGGGAAGCTGGGCTTGACCCTTAGCCACGTAATACAGGGCCATCAGGAGAGACTTAGCCAAAGGCAAAGCACAGTGGGATCACTGTGCTTCATGGTTTAGGAAAATGGAGGGTATCTGCAATTATGTAATGGTTATCCTAACAGATGGGACACAGGACTGCAGGATCCAGAGGGAGATTTCAGAAACCCAGGCAGCAAGACACCTCAGCTGCAGCAGAGCACCACAGACAACAAAAGTGCCCTCAATGGCCTGCTTTGCTCCATCCTCCATCTAAACCAGCATTTAGTGTAGAGGCCAGATGGAGTCACGTGGATTCCCGGGACAGGCTTAACTTGCCTAGATACCTCGTTCACATTCACTCAGTGGGAAGAGAAACCAAGATCTGGACAATAGTCATCCTAGCTAGTGGGTGTTACTGCCTCAAGGCATGAGAGAGAGATACTTTTTTTAAAATCTCTCTTGGGAGGCACTATGTATTTCAGAGGGAGAGTGAGCAGTTTCTAATTAGACAGTCATGTAAGAGAATGCTAATAAGCATGTGATCCATGAACCATAGACATCAGCATCACCACTGAGTTTGTTACCGATGCAAATATCAAGCCCTATCTCAGACCTACTGAATCAGAAATTAGGGAGTTGGTCCCAACAATCTGTTTTATTTTATTTATTCATTTTTTTATGGTATTAAGGATGAAACCCAGGGGTGCTCAACCACTGAGCTATACCCACAGCCCTTTTTATTTTTTATTTTGAGACAGGGCCTAGGTTGCCCAGATTGGCCTCCAATTTGCAATCCTCCTGCCTCAGACTCCCAAGTAGCCGAGATTGCAGGCATGCACCACAGCACCCAGCAGGATCTGTTTTAATAAGCATTGCTAGTGACTCTTTTGTACATTATGATTTGAGAACTACTGATGTAAGTAAGAAGTAGTTTATGGAAGTCTGAGTTAACAGTTGTTATCCTCTGTGCTTACTCCATTACCTCCTACAGATGGTACTCCTAATAGCTACTAAGTCACTTGTTCTTAATCCAGCTATGACTTCAGTCCTCGGGTTCCTATTGTTTTGATGATGAGGACACATCAGACAAGAACACCCAGGCCAGGCAGAAAAGCAAAAACAGGAACAAGAGTCAATCCTCAACAAAATACTAGTAAACGCAACCTAGCAACTTCTAAAAGCAATATGCCACAGGACCAAGTGGTGTTTGTCTCAGGAATGCAAGGTCGGCTAGCAATTGAAAAATTGATTAATGTCATACAATATCAGTAGAATAAAATTAAAACCACACAATCATTTCAATGTATGTACAAGAAGAATTTGAGAAATTTAGCCCTCTCCCTAATAGAACACTCAACCAATTAGGAATAGAAGGGAACTTCCCTGCCTAATAAAGAGTGCCTGTGAAAAACTCACAACACCATACTTACTGGAGAAAGACTGTTTTCCCTCAAGGTCAAAAACACAATCATAAGAGTGCTTTCATCACTTCTATTCAATAGCATTTTTTTTTGTCAAGGATATGAAATAAAGAAGATGAAATAAAAGGCATGCAGATTAGAAAGAAAAGAGTAAAATAATCTGTTTACAGACGACAGACTCTTGTGTTAAAAAAATCCAAAGGAGGGGCTGGGGATGTGGCTCAAGCGGTAATGCGCTCGCCTGGCATGTGTGCGGCCTGGGTTCGATCCTCAGTACCACATACAAACAAAGATATTGTGTCCGCCAAAAACAAAAATAAATAAATATATATATATATATAAAGAGTGTTGTGTGCTTTAAAAAAAAAAAATTCAAAGGAATTCACTAAAACCATATCAGAATAAATAAGTTCAGCAAGACTGCAGAATATCAAATAAAAAATCAGTTGTATATTTATATATCTGCAACAAACAATGTGAAAATGAAAGTAGGAAGATTTCCATTTACAACAGCCTTGAAAAGAATGTAAACCTAAGAAAAAGTTTTAACAGAAGCATAAAACTTATGTTCTGAAAACTAAAAAAGAGTATTGAAAGAAAATCTTAAAGACCTAAATAAATCAAAAGGCATTTTACGTCCTTGAATTGCAAGATTTAGTGTTAAGATGGCATTGCTCCCCAAAGTAATCTACAGATTCTATGCAACCTTCATCAAAAATCCAAGCTGGCCTCTTTGCCGAAATTCACAGACTTATCCTAAAATCCACACGAAATTCATGGGACTCAGAGTAGACAAAATAATCTTTAAAAAGAAGAATAAAATTACTTTCCAATTTCAAAACTTACTACAAAACTGCAGCAATCAAGACAACGTGGTATTGGCACAAAAATAGACATAAAGGCCAGCCAATGGCATGCAATGGAAAGTCCAAAAGTAAACTCACATATGTATGGCCAATTGATTTTTGGGAAGAGGACTAAGACAATTCAATGGAGGGAAGAAGAGTGTTTTCAACAAATAGCACTGGGACAATGGGATATCCAAGTGTAAAGAATGAAATTGAATCCTGTCTTCTGCAGTAGTCAAAAGGCCCTGTGGTGGGAGGGAATGTGACAGGTTTAAAGGATCAGAAATCCAACATGGTCAGGTGGGTGGAGCACATCTGTCATCCCAGCTACCTAAGAGGTCAAGGCAGAAGGATCACAAAGTTCGAGGCCAGCCTCCATGATTTAGCAAGACAGTGTCTCAAAAAATAAAAAAGGTTTGAGGAAAGAAGGAGCCAATGTGGCTAGAATGCATTGTTTAAGGGAGAGGTCATTTCAAGATAGAGTTAAAAATACAAGCAGTGTCCAGACTAAGTGACCTGATGCAAAATGCAGAACAGTGTTAAAAGGTCCTAGAAAGTGTAGCCTGCTGCTGGGGTTCAAATCCTGATTCCACCACTTATTAGCTCAACCTCTCTGTGACTCACCTGAAAAATAACAGCATGTACTTTACAGACAGGTTGTGAAGAGTGAATGAGTAGTAACGCCAGGTGGTCAAGTACCCACCACAGAGGACTTGACACCCACTGTTCTCATTATGGAAGTACTGAGAATAGTTTCGGGAGTATAGTTTCAACTTAGGATAGTTTGATACTTAATATTTAATATTCTTATAAGTGAAGGAGAGCAC
This sequence comes from Marmota marmota marmota, assembly GCF_001458135.2. Taxonomy (NCBI): domain Eukaryota; kingdom Metazoa; phylum Chordata; class Mammalia; order Rodentia; family Sciuridae; genus Marmota; species Marmota marmota. The sequence goes on along the minus strand of NW_026000174.1, from coordinate 26,065,205 downwards.
ATGAAAAAGAAGCCTGGAGGCACATGACAGGGACTATTCCAGCTTCAGAATTGTCTGGAATTTTGATACAAAAGTAGCCAAAGTGGGGCTGGGGTTGTGGCTCATCGGTAGAGTGCTTGCCTAGCACGTGAGAGGCTCTGGGTTTGATCCTCAGCACCACATAAAAATAAATAAATAAAATAAAGGTGTTGTGTTCAACTAAACCAAAAAATAAATATTAAAAAAAAAAAGCAGTCAAAGTCCTGCTCATTGACCAGTGTCCTGCTAGAGGGAATCCACTACGGCTAGTTAGTCCTGAGGTCCGCTGGCACTACTGAGCTGGGTGGGCACACAGCAGGGCACAAACACAGCAAGAATCCTACAATCCTATAGCCAGGCAGAGCTGTCTTCATGGAGTGAGGCGTTAGCCAACCTACCACCATCCCCTGCCCCCCGCCAGAAGTAGCTCTTGAATCTGATTTCCCCAGTCTGACTCCAGCCCTGGGCTTTAAGACTTATTTTCCCAGCACAGATATCAACAGCTGCCTTCATATTTACTGGACCTCCACAAGACCCCTCTCCACCCGAGAGTCACCATCTGTAAGATAGGCTTATTCAATACGCTGTTTAACAGATCAGAGGCCGGGTTTTGTTTGGCTTTGTTAATTGCATATCAAGCTGTCACCTAGAGCTTAGCGAAGGGTATGAACCTACCCATAAATTATCCAGTTTTCAAAGGCAATTTTGATACTGCTATCAGGAGCCTCTTTATGCTCAAATGAGCATGCGGTATTTTGCAAAAGTAAGCATTCCCAGCGAGCTGTTAATTATTTGAACCTAGGGTGTTTGGGTGACTGCAAATAGCAATTGTTGGATCCCAGGATGTGAATGATCAGCCGCTGGTGGAACCATTTTATACAACAGGAGCTACCCTCAGATTGCTTCGTGATTCACAAGTGGCTCAATGTGACAGCTGTGGGGTTTGATGGGCAACCTAGGGATTTCTGGCATTTAATCTCAACTACTCAGGTCCACCTCCTCCTTCTGCTTTCTCTGTTCTTTGCTGCTTGTTCTGCTGATGGCTCTAACTACAGGGTCAACTCTGTCCCAAATTCTGAGCCATGTTCAACAGGCAGAGACAGGGCCTTTCAGTCATTTATCTTTTTATTTCTTCATTTGTCAGCACCCACATGTCAATAGTATCATTGGAGGCAAGAAGGGAGAAGAGAGAGAATGGTCCCTCCCTCAAGGTGGCTCACCACCTAGAGTTGGAAATGGGCACATGAATAACCTTCATGATCAATCTGATCTTCCAGGCTCTGCTCTGTCCCTGAGTCCGTCTCTACGTGGCTCTGGCTTGCTCAACAATTTCTGCCCCATTCCAGCCCTAAACTGCCAGGAAGCGATAGCCCTCTGTACCTAGCTCCAAGGCATGGGCCTTCCGTGGCAGAACCCCCTACCCTCTGTCCCACAAACAGACTTTAGAGGGGCTTTCTTAAAAATTTCCAAGTGCCTCTTTGGCACTTGGGCCCAGGCAGAGCTGGCAGTGCTCTCCGAGAGGGGTGCCCTGATTCCAGATAGGACCTGTATGTTCCCTGTCCTTTCTTCTCCCCTTGGGGCACTCTCAGCTGGTACTTCATGCATTAGGTTAACCAAATGCCTCTTTCCCCTTTCCAGGAGCACAGCCTGGCAAGCTAGTCTGTCCTGCTGTCTGGCAGGAGATTGAGCTGCCATGGTACATGCTGATTTCTGGGTGACACTCATTCCTGTACCACACAGGACAAGTTAGTGGCTCTGGGATAATGGTCTACTGCTGCTTGTTTTCAGACCTGAGATGCATGTGCACCTTGTGCTTGGGCCTGCCTACCTGTGTTCTGATCACAGTGTTGTCTCTAAGCAGTAGACCCAAGGATGGTGGTGGTGGCAGGTCCCCTGCATGCCCCCTCCTCAGGCTCCATGCCATGTGAATCACTGTCCTCCACAGAGGCTGCGTCTCTCTTCTGGGGTGTTTGAGACCAATTGTTGCTCTGCAAGATTAATGGGATTTCCAATGTTCCCTCCTGTGTCTAACCATTGTGGTGACTTCAGTTTCCCTGGGTGACCTTGAATGGTGCTAGACCATGGCAGACATCTTTGCACTTGAGGGGACCTCTCTTCCTGCCTCGTCCATAGCAGGAAAATTTTTGTTGTTTTTACTTATGCTTCTTCTTTGGTTTTGGTCCATGAAATTGGTTGGCCAGAGGGTTTAGGGAAATTAAGAGATTGAAATAACTACAGAGAATTAAGGTTTCAGGGAGAGAGAATGAATTTGATAAGAAAGCAATTAAAGAATTAAATCTGTTTTCTTTGGAGAAGAGAAAGCAAATGGGTGGTTTAATTTCTGTCTTGGAAATTATTCTTTAAGTCTGCAAAAACTAACAACAGCAGAGTGGTACTTCTAGACCATGTGTCTCCTCTTCCCTGACTGTTAAAGGAATCCCTAACCCGCTTTTTGCCATTTCATATTGAGGGAAAGTACCTGAGGTTTATATGCCAAGAAAAAAAAATCCTTGGAGAGTCACTGTGCCATCTCAGCCCACAGCAGCCAAATTTCTGCAGCACGGTCTCTGGGCACAGCAAATTTTCCGACTGTTTCCCAGATAAACCTTCATTCTTTGCCCACAGCACCTTCTTTGCTTAGAATGGGCTTCCCCAACAGGTGGTCCATTCCCACTTATCTTTTAAGGCCCAGCTTATATGTCCTCACCTCTGTGTACTGTCTCAACTGAGTCCTATTTCTACACTGCTGAACTGCTTTGTCTATACTGTTGTCTCCCCTCTGGTCTGAGCTCCCTGGGAACTCAGTCATTCAATCAGGAAATGATTGTTGGGCACTTCCTACATTCCAGGCACTGTTAAGTGTTGTGGGTACAGGTAGGGACAAGAGAGACAGATTTATTCCCCTCCAGCAGCTGTGATCTGGGACAGGATATTAACAGATAAAGAGGCAATTATGGTGCAATGTGATTAGTAGGAGTCCTTCAGCTGAAGACAGTAGGGAAATGTGTTCCAGACAGAGAGGATGACATATGTGAATGTTGGTAACAAGATACAACATTCCTTAGATGTTGGGATGCTTAAGGAACAGAAAGAATCTCATTATGACTGGAGAATAATACTGGCAAGAGACAGAGATAGAAAACCAAGGGCTGAGATGTCCTGTGCTTTTCCAACCCTTGAGGAAGACACAACTTCTTCCTAACAGCTATGAAGAGCCCTTGAAGACTTCTAAGCAGAGAAGTGACACCTGAGATTTGCATTTGAAAGATGACTGGCTGCAGAGTGAAGAGCTGACAGCAGGAGGTACTAGGGCAGGCAGGGAAAGCCATTAGGAGGATGTCTGGTCCTCAGTGATGGTGGAGAGCTCCAAAGAAAGCAGTCAGCAGGAATGAAGTCTAGAGGGTTATTGGCAGAGGAATCTCACGAGTGGAATCCATGTGTTTGGGTGGCTTATTGGAGATGGCATCAGGTGGAGGGTAAAGGAAGTGAAGCACTCAGTGGAAGATTCTGGGCTTTAATGGGAGTGCGTTAGTTTCCAAGGATGGCTTAGAACAACCGACATTTACTGTCTCCCTGCTCCAAAATCAAAGTGTAAGCAAAGTCATACACCTTCTGAAGGCTCTAGAGAGGGATCTGTTTCTGGTCTCTCTCCCTGAAAAATGGGGGGAAGGTAGTATCATTCTCTAAGACAGAACTCAGGTGATAGCAAAGGTTTGGTGACAGAGAGATGAGTGAGGCCTTGGACTTGGGTTATATTGAGATTGGGGGGGGGGCTGTGGAAAACCATGAGGAGATGTTTAGAGAACTATTTGATATATCGGATTAGTGCTCAGGAGGTAGGGACTGAGCTGGGAATGTAGATTTAGGTCTTCAACATCTAGGGGTGATAAGATGGTGAAACTTTGGGGTAGGCAATAACTCCTAGAAAAACATGGCCAATTATTCTTTGCAACCCAGTCCCTAGCCCAGCCATTGCCATTGCTATAAATGTTCAATGAAAAAAATGTCTGGTGAAAAAAACAAAAAAAGTGTTTCCACTCTTTATGATTTCTAGATAAGAAGGTTTTGCATGGGCGATTGCTTACCCCGCTCTGGCTCTGTGACATGAAGGGAGTGGTCCTTGTAGGAATGAGGAACAAGCATCCCTAGGTTTCAGCTTACATCCTCCTTGAGTCTAATTTAATAAACTTGTCCAAAGCATCCCACTCAGCCAGGAGTGTGGGGTCTCAGGGTGGAGCCCATCTTGTGACTTGTAGGAACATGAACAGAGGAAAACCCCGAGTCTTGCTGTAGTTGGTAGCAACATTTACTTTTTCCCTGAAAGTCTTTGCTCTTGCCATTGGCCCACTTTTTCTATAAGCTAATCCATACTGATTTTCTAAATAAAGCCTTTTCTATACCACCTCTGTTTGCCCCCAATCCTGAGGCTGGTGGTAATGGGATCTTGGGGGTATTTGGGACAGGAGGGGTTCTCCCACTGGCCAAGGCTGGAGCAGAAGCTACTGGGAGCTGGGGTTGGGTAATCATCTGCTAGCCAGTTGATCCAGCCTCCTTTGTGATTGTTGCTTGGTGACGCCCAGAGGCCCCTCTCTCAGAACTAAACTCTGGCTTCCTATTGGTCTGGTGGAGGAGTTTGTTGACAATAGATGCTTCCCTGGCTCTTGGTTGTGAAAGAGACCTGGGGAGCTTGGGTTTCAAGCTGCAGTCTTGTACAAATGCATTTCCTTAACTCTTCATGTCCCCTGCCAGGAAGAATTAGCTGCAGCTGCCAGGGCCCAGCAAGAGTGTCCACCCTGGCCCTTTAGCAAGGCTCTTCTCTGCTTCCTAGAGTGTCACTGGGCCAGGGGCTTCGTGTCTGCTGAGCTCCTAGGGCAAGACAGTTCTCATCTCTTGGTTTTCTTCTATGACAGCTTAAACGGACTTTATTAGACTAATAAGTCATCTGAGCTAAGCTAGGAGAGGAGTCAAGATTAGCAGAATGGTTCATTCTGTCAGTGTTAGAATCTGAAGGATCTGAAGCCCCAAACCTCCTCATGGGGTGCCCAGGGAGGGATCTATAGATGTGGTAGATACCTTCCTGTAGGAGGGCAGGGGCCAGGCAGAAGGAGAGGGGTGAAAAGAGACTGAGGTGACCACACGGAGGTGATGAGGATGGGGAATGAGACAGAGAAGGGATTCTGGATGCCTCCAAGTGGGATCCTATTGGATCAGTGAATGAATCTATGGCTCAAAAGGGGAGGACCATATGGAGGTCAGTTCTTGCTTGGATGAGCACCAGACCTGGGCTCCTCGGCAGCTCCTGAACTCCCACTCCTGCCTCCTCCCTGTCTTGTGCCTCAGGTCCCCTCTAGAGAATCAGCAAACTGAGGGTTATGCTCTGGACAAGCTGGGCCAGGGCAGCTGCCGTGAGGACTAGAAGTTGCCCAGTTTGGGGTGGTTCCTTGAAGGGCCCAGCTCTGATCTTCTAAACCTGGTGCCACTTACAGAGAGGTACAGGCTAGCCCCCAGCAAAGCCCCACATCCAATATTCTGTTCCTTTCTTCTGGCCAGTACCAAAACTACTTGCCTTGGGAAGAGAAAGCCAGGGGTCTTGTGTAGACCAAGTACAGCTGTGTGTCAGGCACAAGGGAATGTCGGGAAATGACCCCGCTCCTTTCTGTTGACCCTTGCCGCTAACTGCAAGCCTTCACTTATGTGCAGAGGGGAGGCCCCGAGAGAATCTCAAAGCAGGAGAAGGAGTAGTGGGAGCTTTTGAGCTGCTTCCTCAGCATTAACTACCCTATGTCTACAGCAGCTGGCTCCTCTCCAGAACAAGTAGGGTTTGCAGCTGGCACAGAGCAGCATCCTGTAAGCAGGGACATATGCAGCAGGTCCCAGAGATCCAGGGGCCATGAGGATGTCTGCCCACTAGAGCCCAGATGTCCTGATTGGCTCAATCTGAAGATCACCCTTGAGTTGGATCCATGGAAATGTCTCTGCATCCAACAGGGCTGTGAATTATATTTGCCCACAACTACTTTTCTTTTTTATTTCTTTTCATTTCCTTTTTTATTTCTCCCTCCTTCCCTCCCTCCTTAACTTCTTCCCTCCCTTCCTTTCTTCCTCCATCCCTTCCTTTTTCTTCCTTCCTTCCTTCCTTCTTCCTCTTTCTCCTCCTCCTTCTCCTTTTCTTTTTTTACTTCAGTGCTGGGGATTGAATCCGGGGTGCTCTGGTATGGGTCTTGCTAAGTTGCCGAAGCTGAGCTTGAGCTTGCAATCTTCCTGCCTCCCAATACGCTGAGATTACAGATGTGTGCCACCACACCTAACAGTTTCTTTCATTTCTTTGGTCAACTTTCTCCCAGCAACAGTTGTTTCTCTGAGCTTCTAGTGCAACTATCCCTTTTCTGGGCATCTGAGACCCTGAGAAAAAGGAGCCATTTTATCTGATGTTAGTGTAATGTGTCTGCTGAGAACACATATTCTGCTACTATCGGTTTCCTCACCCATTTGGACTACAAGAACCAGTTGGAATATTTGGCTACAGCTAGGTTTTTGTTTGTTTGTCTCCAATACTTGGGATCGAACCCATGCTAGTCAAGTGTTCTACCAATGAGCTACACCCCCAGCCCTTTTGTGTTTTTATTTTGAGACAGGGTCTTGCCTAAATTGACCTCAAACTTGTGATCGTGCTGCCTCAGCCTCCTAAATAGCTGGGATTATAAACATGGGCCACCACACCTGTCATACTGAAGCTTCTTAAGTTTTGGTTTGCTTATTTTTTTGTTTTTTGGTGCTGAGGATTGTACCAGGGCTTTGTGTATGGTATGAAAGCATTCCACCACTGAGCTACATCTAGAGCTACAACTGGATTTTAGTTCTGTTTTTATTTTTGTTTCCAGAAAGAAGACACTGATATTAATTTGAGCACAATTACTTTCAAACATTTTATGGATTTGTTTGGTTTTGCTTGTAGGAATGATTCAAAATGGAAGAAGTGCTGGGATAATAAATAGAGCTCTTACCAATGTCAAAAGTGGAAGGAAGTATAGACCTTGAAATGATTCTGGGAAAATTCTGAAACAATTTTTTTTTAACAGAATATATAAGTTTTCAGAGCTACCATAGCAAAGAACAACAAACCACGTGGACTAAACAACAGAAATTTAATCCCTCACAGCTCTGGACTGAGGAGTTTGGAGATCAAGGTGTCCTGTGGTTAGTACCTTCTGAAGGCTGTGGAAAAATCTGTTCCATGCCCCTCTCCTAGCTTCTGGTGGTTTGCTGGCAACCTTTAGCATTCTTTAGTTTTTGGAAGCATCATCCCAATCTCCACCTTCCTGTTCAGAGGGTGTTCTCCCTATTTATGTCCAAATTTCCCCCGTGTGTAAGGATATCAGTTATACTAGGTTAGGGACCTGCCCTACTCCAATCTGACCTCATCATAACTATTACATATGCACTGACCCTATTTCCACCAAAGCTTACATGCCAAGGTGCAGGGGGTTAGCATTTTAACATACAATTTTGGGGGGGAACACAAACACAACAGAGAGATTTGAAGTATTTTGTAAAATAACCAGTTATTTCTAGAAACCAGTGTGATTCACTAAGGATCCTCTGTGTCCTGCTGTCACTGGGTTAAACACCAGTTTTACCTGGAAGATGCAGGGGCCAAAGCCCGGCTGCCCTTGTGGCCTCCTCCAAAACCAGAGCACATTTGCCACCTTGCTGTAAGGTTTGACTTCTGTTTGTCTCAGGGTCTCTGAAATTCAGAAGTGAAGAAATGTGGTAGAGAAATTACTCCCAAGTGGCCTCAACGTTTGGTTTACTGGTCAAGGAGCTGTCCTTGTTACTAGAAGGGCAACCGTATACATCCCGAGGCTGCTCTCAGAATCTTTTGTAACTAAATCACTCAAGCTGGGAAAACAACCTCTTCACTTCCCTCCTCATCACACCACTTCCTTTTAATTTCCAAGCCTCATTTGCACCTCTTCCCACAGTCTGTCAGAGCAACAGCAAACATCTGTTTTGGCCAGGAATAACAGTGCAAAGGAGTGTGGGTGGCAGGGCCCTACCACCCAAGCCTGGGCCTCCATTTCCCGCCATTGTTCCCTCTGACGGCCTGGGCTGTCCTGGGGGAGGGGCTGTCCAGATAAAAATGGCCTGGTTGGCTGCCAGTGTTTCAGGCAGGTTCACAGCCTCCAGCCTCCGATGGGCCAGCGGTGATTCAGACCCAGATCCTGTTTTATCTCCCACGCTTATCGCTTGTCTTCAGCTGCCAGGAGACACACAATGGAGCCGAGAGGCATTCTGGCTGAGCCAGGCCTTGGGCAGTGCCAAGGGGTTTTAGAAGCCTCCCCACAATTTGCAGAGGCTGTCTCACCTCAGCTGGCTCTGGACAGAGACTGCATTGAGATTTCCACTGCTCAGAGTCCCTTCCCTTTTCCAGAGACAGGAATTCCATGAGTTCCCCCAGGGAATAGAGCATTTCCTTTTCACCAGAATAGCCAAAATGGGTACTCCTAGATCTGCAGACTCCTCCCTTCTTCAGACCTGCTGTTTCAAGAACCCCAGGATATTAACACGTTCAGGAGAGACAGGGCTCAAAAGACCTTTCAGAAGGAAGACTGGTTCCCACCCCCATCCAACTTTATTTAGTTGTCAAAGTAACCCGTGGGTTTGGGGTGCAGCTCAGTAGTACAGCACTTGCCTGGCATGCACGAAGCCCTAGGTTCCGTCCCCAGCACCCAACAAACCGACCAAAACTAACAAACAACCCTAAACTCTGGAGTGTAGCACAGCCAATTCCCTAGTTTAAATATTTGTATTATACTTAAGTCAACACTGGATAAATTGGGTGACAGTTAAAATTTTTTTGGAACTTCTTATAACTATTTTCTGGCCAATGTGTTTTGTCTTTGAAAAAGCAACATAGGATAAAAACTGACAGTATAGGTTTGGGGCCAGACAGACCTCAATTCAAATGAACATTTCACCGCCTACAAGCTGTGTGACCTTGGGCAAGTTACTTAATCCCTCTGATGGAGGTTTCCTTATCTGGAAGATAGATCTTAGAGCTTCCCTGATAGGCTGGGTATAAAAATAAATGAGATAACTCATGGAAAGCACCTAACAGGGTGAATGGCAATCACTTCATATATGTCCCTTTAAAACTGTAATCTGTTAAACAGAGGAGGCTTACTCATGTTTTCAGAGTGGGTCACAAGCTCAGAAAGTTGTGTGTGTAGCTAGGAGAATTTTTTTTGTGGCCTCAATAAGTCAAGAGGATCCATTCCCCATAATGGTTCAAATGAGTCAAATGATCTCAGAGGAATTGTTTGAATTCTGCCCCACTTTTTTTTTTAAGGTAAAATTGTCCAAGTTCCCTAACATGAAACAATCGACAGGACAAAACACACAACATTGCATTTCCACTGCAGGTAGGAATTGACTCCAGCCTGCCAGCCAGGTGCCTGGCATTGGGGATGAAGCAGGAAGGAGCAGAGGTTGAAAGGCCACAGCGTGCTGCCCCTTGACTCCGGGGTGAGAGCTCACAAAGGAAATGCATTTCTATGACATGCTGGGTCCCTGCCCTCCAGGAAGAGAGAAGCCACTTGTTTTCAGGGAAGCCTCTTGGCCACCCATCAAGCACTCCTGGGAATTTAAAAATAGGTCCTAAAGCCAGCTCGCTTGGTGGTGCCCTTTCTAGTCCTTCCCTTCCCAAGCCTTGGTTCCAGACATCCTGGTTACTCATCCCTTCTCAGACACCACCTGGGTTTCTCCAACCGGGTTGTCCATCCACCTGGAAAGTGCCTCCCTCCACCCACTCTGTTAGCACCGCTCCCCTCTGCCTGTTCCATCCCACCCATTCTTCAAATCGTCCATCAGATGCTTCATCTCCCTTGAAGCCTGGTCTGCCCCTGGACTCCGAGGTCATCTTTCCTCCTTTGAACTCTCCCAGGTCCTGGTTTGTCTCTTCCACACAGCCTGCACCACACTAACTCAACAAAGGTCTGCTGTGCTCGGTGGTGCACGCTCTATGCCCACTCCAGACAGCGGGTGGATATGTGTAGACAGGTTGGGGTGGGTTGGGAAGATAGATGCTGAACAGACACACGAATAAGTATACATGTGTCAGTTGGGATATGTGTTTTAAAAGAACAAGTAATTAAAGAATTGTGGTGCAGGCTTCAAAGAAGGGTCTAGTTTGAAAAGCATTTTTCTGAGGCAGGGGAATTTAAAATGAGTTCTGAGCCCTGGGCAGGTGGTGTAGCTCAATGGTAGAGCACTTTCCTTATGTGCACAAGGCCTTGGGTTCAATCCCCAGCACCAGGAAAAAAAAGATTGCAAATAGATATTTTAAAGATCTTAATTGACTTTATTTGGTATTGTGAATTGGACCTAAAATTTCCTCCTAAAGCCCATGTGTTGAAGGCTTGGTCCCCACTGTTGCAGGGTTCAAAAGTGGGACCTTTGGATCATGAGAGATTGAACCTCATTGATGGAAATTTAATGGGCTATTGGGAGGTAGTGGACACTTTGGGAGATAGTACCTAGTTAAAGAAGTAGGTTACTGGGGACATATTCTTGAATGATTTATTTTGTCCCTGGCCCCTTCCTGCCCCACCCCTCCTTCCCAGCTAACATGAGGCAAGCAGTTGGATTTCACCACTCTCCCTACCACGATGTTCTGCCTCACCACAGGCCTAAAAACAAAGGAACCAGCTGATCATGGACTAAAACTCTAAACCAAACAAACAGTTCTTCCTTTAAGTTGATTTTTCTCAGGTACTTTGTCATAGCAACAGAAAGCTGACTAGCACATTTGGCTTTATTTTATGCATTTAGAGTAGAAAGTTCTTTATTCCATAAAATAGAATATGTTCTGACATGCACAGCAGAAGAGGTTTTGTGTGTGTGTGTGTGTGTGTGTGTGTGTTGCTGGGGACTGAATTCAAAGTCTTGAGCAGGCTAGGCATACACTCTACCACAGAACCATATCCCCAGCCCCAAGAGTTTGGTTTTTATTGATGGAAGTTATTTCAGGTACTTTAAAAAAAAAAGGATTAAAGGATGAAGGATTAAGGCAGGGAAACTTAATTATTGTGCTGTCAGGCCTCTTCAGGAAATTTGGGTATTTCTCATTCTGATTTCTCAGTGGGTCAGATAACAACTTCATCTTTTTAGTGACATGGAACTTTAGCATGATTGACTCGATTTTGATTTGTAGTCTGGTAATCTGGGGGCCCAGTGCAAGAGCTTAGTCAAAAACAACAGCCTCCTATATCTTTTATTTAACATATGTCAAGAGGCAGCTGGATATATTGATCTAGAGTTCAGAGAGAGGTCGGAGCCAGAGATATGCCTTTGGAAAGCCACCAACATTTAGATTTAAGTCTCACGAATGAATCAAACTACCTTGACCTACATTGGTAGAAAGGGGGCGGCACCCATTTATATAGCAAGCTGCTTTTGGGGTAACAACCCTATTCCCTCAAGATTTAATTGACTCCCTCTTTTAGCTACCCTTAAAGGCCTCACCTCCCAACACTATCACTAGAGCAGTCAGATTTTGACATGAGCTTTAGAGGGGGCCCACCACATCCAGACCACAGCACCCAATAGGGCAATCCCAGTAAGAGGTAACTCAAAGCTGTGATTTGGAGAGGTAGCAAGACAAAGGAAAGCAGGCGTAGGCTTCCAAAGGCAGGGACACTGTGGGGAGTAGAGATGGCGGGAGGTCTACGGTAATTAAGGGGTGGTTAGTAAGGTTTGTCACACAGTTCCTCTGGTGCTTTCTCCAGCTAACAGGGATCTCCACTGATCAACTTCTATCCTTGCTGGCAGTGAAGCGAGAGATGACACCTTTGCAATTTATGTTCTGCCTGTCTGCAAATAGGGGCAGACAGACAGCCTTTCTTTCTTTTTTTTTTTTTTTTCTTTTTATTCAAATATTTCATCACTAATTTTATTGGTGCTTTTTTTTTTACCATGACAGTTTTTATTTATTTATTTATTTATTTATTTATTTATTTATTTATTTATTTTGGTGAGCAATTTCTTTTTTTTTTTATTTATTTTTTTTAAATTTTTTTATTGTTGGCTGTTCAAAACATTACATAGTTCTTGATATATCATATTTCACACTTTGATTCAAGTGGGTTATGAGCTCCCATTTTTACCCCATATACAGATTGCAGAATCACATCAGTTACACATCCATTGATTTACATATTGCCATACTAGTGTCTGTTGTGTTCTGCTGCCTTTCCTATC
>NW_026000174.1:26034795-26049730 GCF_001458135.2 Marmota marmota marmota | reverse complement strand
TTCTGTTGGTGGTCACAGTTCCATCTACCTTGCAGGCGCGGGGGGAGGGGGCAGCTCTGCCTCTCAGCAGGCCACTGCGCCTGTTCTGCCGGTGGGTCGCAGGCCCACCTACCTTGCAGGAGTGGTTGGCAGCTCTGCCCCTCCGCGGGCCACTGGGCCTTTTATGTCGGTGGTCACAGTTCTGCCTACCTGGCAGGCGCGGGGGGTGGGGGGCGGCTCTGCCCCTCAGCAGGCCACTGGGCCTGTTCTGTGGGTGGTCACAGTTCCGTCTACCTTGCTGGCGCAGGGGGAGGGGGCGGCTCTGCCTCTCAGCAGGCCGCTGCTCCTGTTCTGCCGGTGGGTCGCAGGCCCGCCTACCTTGCAGCAGTGATTGGAAGCTCTGCCCCTCCGCGGGCCACTGGGCCTTTTCTGTTGGTGGTTACAGTTCCGCCTACCTGGCAGGCGCGGGGGTTGGGGGGCGGCTCTGCCCCTCAGCAGGCCTCTGGGCCTGTTCTGTGGGTGGTCACAGTTCCGTCTACCTTGCCGGCGCCTTATTGGTGCTTTTTATGATCATCCTCACTTACTATTGTATGGTAGTTTGTGTGATACAGAGCTTTATGTGAGATAGAGCCCCTGACCATAGCTTTATTGGTGCTATAGTTAACCATGTTTTTTTTTTGACCATATGATTTATTTTTATTTTTTTTAGTTATACATGACAGCAGAATGTATTTTTACATATAATACATACATGGGATGTACATACATCAATCATATTGTCTATCAGACAGAGTGCCTTTCTGCCCCTGATGCTGCTTCTTGTCTTCAGCTCAACCATCCTTCCTATTTGGGGAGTATATTCTGGTCTCCCATAGACAGCTGTCACCATCTTGGATCTCCTCCTCTGGTTACAGTCACAGCTTTCTAACAGTTTCCTGCCTCAGATCTCTTCTCTGATTTTATCCATGTGTCACACTGGAGCCGGAGTGATCTTGAGCCACAAAGTGTCAGTCAGTCCCTTGTTTGACCCTCAATGGCACACCATGACCCACGGGATGAAGCCAGGCTTCTAAGCTGCTATTCAGGTCCTCCCACTAGACCCTGCACACTCAATGCTTAAGTGACATTGTGTATCTCCGCATCGAGGTACTGCTTGGAGTTGCTTCCACACACATGGTGCTTCCTGAGCTCTGGGCCCCTGTTCTTCTTGTTCCTCCTCAATCTGTGCCTTCTCCCCTCCTCTCTGGACCACCTTCTACTCATCCATCATGGGATTCCCCTGCTTCCTCTCTAAAGTGCAACCTGTTCTCATCATATTATATGATAAATGTACTGTTAGGTGTTGGTTTTCACCACTAGCCTGTTTCTTGGGGACCATCGGGGTGTTTTCTTCATCTCAGCATCTCCAACATCTATTATCATGACCAGAAAATAATAATCATCCAGTAAACCTTTGTTAAAAAAATTGAATGAGTGCGCAAATGAATGATTAATTATAAGATACCAGGATGTATTAAGTGCCAGAGGAGTAGTGCAGACTCTAACTGTAAGAGAAAGGAGGAAGTGGTCACTTCCAGTTGGGGTAGCCTCCGAAAGCTTCACAGATAAGAAGAAATTATGCTGGGCCTTGCAGGATGAGATAAAGCATGTGAAAGTGCTGGCCCGGGGCCGACCTGCAGTTGGTGTTGAATGAAAGAGAAATAAATCTGATTTGGTTGGGTGGAAAGAAGTGGGGAGAACATTCCACAGGGGCAGGTGGTGGAGACAAAAGTTTTGAGGTGGAAAAACACAAGGCAAATTCAGGGAACAATCAAGAGATCAGTGTGACTGTGGCAGAGGATTTGCAGTGAGGGGGACAGTCGGCTGGAAGAGAAGGTGAGAGCAAGCAGTGGACCATACAAAGAGACATATGCACAGTGTGATCTTTGGCACAAAGTGGTAAATACACCAGAGCCGCAGTGCTTCCTGTACTTGGCTTTTCCAGGGAGGAGATGCAAATTTGAACTTGATTAAGAGAACTTCTGAATGATGCAAACAGAACATAAAGAATGTCCTGCAGGATCTTGGGACAAGGACAGAGTGGGTGCAGGATTAGGTAATTATCTAGTATCTCTGTGCTGTGAACAATGAGCCAAAATAACCATGACCACCAAAATAACCCCAGCCAGTTTTCATATTTCTCCGCATCTCTAGTTTGCCTGAATTAGAGAGCAGCTGAGTTGACCTAGGAAAAAAGTAACTTGGAGCAGGAAATGTGGCAGGGAGGAGAATGGGAAATCCGAACATCATGCCAGCAAAGGAAGTGGTCGGTGCTGGTCAGGCTGAGGAGAAAGGGGCCCCTTGTGCACTTGGCTCCTGATCAGCTCTTGGGAATGGCCTACCAGCAGGGTGCTTGACAGCAAGGGATAGAGACAGAGGGCACATGTCATGAGTCCCACCACTGGTTGTTTGGAGCCAACACTGATTACACTGCATCTGGAGAAGGAAAGCAGGGGGACATGGCTGGGCAACAACAGAACAGCTCTGGTCCCTTGTTTTGCATTTTGTTTTTTGTTTTTAGTACTGGGGCTGGAACCCAGGGATGCTCTACCACTGAGCTACATCCCCAGACCTTTTTATTTTTCATTTTGAGGCAGGGTCTCATCAAATTGCTGAGACTAGCCTTGAGCTTGTGATCTTCCTGCCTTAGCTTCCCAAGTCACTGGGATGACAGGTGGGCACCACCATGTCTGGCTAGCTCTGTCCCCTTATCACTGAACACAGTAGATTCTTCTCTTGATGAGTGTGAAGCCAATGACCTTGACCAGAAGAAAAAAGAAAGGAAAAAGACTCATTATCTGCAATGGGCAAGAAGAGCACTAGATTATGTGCAAAGCATTGCTCTTCAGGAGAAAAGGAAGCTTGGGGCTCTTATTCGGGGACCCTATACATATTTATATAGGAAAGCTCATGTAGGGACACATTTCTGAGTATGCTGGTTTCCTATTTTTGACCCCAAAGGCTATTCTTTTTCCCTCTTGGAACTATGGAACCGTTGACAAGACCAAACACTGAAGAGCAGGGAAGGAGACTTTTATTCTTGGCCAAGAATAGGAGAAGTAGGAGATAAACTGCAAATCATCATCTTACCCCTTGGGGATCAGAAAGTTACAGACATAAGTAAAGGAAATATGAGGAAGGGAATCATCTGTTTTAGTCAGCTTTTACACTGCTGTGACTAAAGGACCCAACCAGCACAATTGTAGGGGAGGAAAAGTTTATTTGGGGGATCACATGTTCAGAGGTCTTAGTCTACAGATAGCAGGCTCCATTCCTCAGAGCTCCAGATGAGGCAGAACATCATGGTGGAAGAGTGTGGCAGAGGGAAGAAGCTCACGTGATGATCAGGAAGCAGAGAGAGAGAGATCTTCGTTTGCTGGATATAAATATATACCCCAAAGCCACACCTCCAATACCTACCTCCTCCAGCCACACCCTACCTGCCTTCAATTACCACTCAATCCCATCAGGTGATTAATTCACTGATTGATTAGGGCTCTCATAACCCAATCATTTCTTTTCTGAACCTTTTTGTATCACCTAAACACATGAGGTTTGTGGGATACCTCACATCCAAATCATGACATCATCTAACAAAGGGGAGGAATATTCATGTCTTTTATTTTGATGAGGTTAGAGACTGTCTGGTGGTCACTTTGGCAGCCATCTTAGTTTCAATCAGTTTCAACCAGCCCACCTGAAGAGGGACTTCTGGACTTCAGGAATCCTGTCCTTACCACAATCAAGATAAGGTCAGGGAGCCAGGCGTGGTGACCACACATGCAGCAGCTCAGTAAGCTGAGGCAGGAGGATCATGAGTTCAAAGCCAGCCTCAGCAAATTAGTGAGGCCCTCAGCCACTCAGTGAGACCCTGTCTCTAAAAAAAGTGTAAAAAGGGGTTGGGGATGTGGCTCAGTGGTTAAGTTCCCCTGGGTTCAATCCCAGGTACAAAAAAAAAAAAAGAAAAAAAGAAAAAGAAACAAAGAGAGAGAGAGGAAGGAAGGAAGGAAGGAAGGAAGGAAGGAAGGAAAGAAAGAAAAAGACTAGGGGAGGGTCAAAATTCAGATAGGCCACTAGGCCACTCAGGCAGTAAGACCAGCGCAGGTAATATGCTCAGTTTAAGATGTTCATTTCTGGGCTGGGGATGTGGTGTGGCTCAAGCGGTAGTGCGCTCGCCTGGCATGCGTGTGGCCCGGGTTGGATCCTCAGCACCACATACAAACAAAGATGTTGTGTCCGCCAAAAACTAGAAAATAAATATTAAAAAGTTCTCTCTCTCTCTCTTAAAAAAAAAAAAGTTCATTTCTGAGCATGCTCAGCTCAAGCTCATAGAGCAATGAGGAAATAGGAAATGGGGAAGATAGCAGACACAAATGATTCTGGGCATGCTCAGTTTAATATCGTAACGTACCAATTCAATCTAGGTCCCTAAAATCAGGAGTCAGAGTAGCTTCGTGACCTTGGCTGGTTCTTTGTCAGTTTCTCCAAAAAGTTTTGGCTGACAGGAAGACAGGACACTTTGAAGGAGCTTTATATGTAGGAGTTTTCCCGAAGGTGTCTGCCTCACTTTGCAGGTAGCACCTTCACCAGGAAGGCTCCACCTACATCCAGCGTACAACTCAAAGTAGGTAGAGCTGCAGCCAAAGAGAGCCTGGGAGAGGACTTCACAGCTGAAACAGGAGCTTCAGTCTACATTCTGCTACTTACCAGCCTTGTGGCTTTTTAAAAAAGTTTTGTTTGTTTGTTTTTTTTGTACTGAATAAGATAGGATAATTAATGGGCCCCTTTCTTTTTTTTTTTTTTTTAAATGTAAAGATCACTCCAAGAAAATAATCTGTAGAAACATTCCAAACATTCCATCCAAGCCTTTGTTCCTGAGAAGTGGGGGAAAATGGAAGTGATTGCTGATCCAAATAGGGGTTTCAGGAAGGCTCAAACCTAGGGCTAAAAAGACATAGTCAATTAGAAAGTCTTGGGCCAAACCAATAACGAAGCTACTTTCCCAATACCCGTTTAGTGCAGATTTTGACCAATAGCATTGGTACTTTTCCAAGACTTGATTAGCAAAAATTTTGACCCGTAGAATTGGCCCAAGAGCTATAGAAACCACTAGACTAGTATACTTAAGTGACAATCCCTCTAAGGTCCCCTCTCACCTCGGAGGGAGCTCTGTTGCTTTTCATCTCACTTAAATAAATTTTGCCCCTTTCCCTCTTGCCTTCCATGTTGTCCGTAGATTCATTTTTGGAATCTGCCAGACAAGAACCCAGAAAGAGATTGGTGGTGAGTTCCTGGGGTCTGCTGCAGACACTAGAAGGCATCGCCCTCCATTAAGAGCTGCAATGTGCCACTTGATAGTAGTGAAAAAGAATCTGGCTTTGCCAGTTGCCACCCTTGGAGCCAACACCCAGGCAAGCTCTGCTGTGATTAGCTGCTAACACTAAAGTGGGCTTTCTTGGCTGCGAAAGCCTGTAGTTTACGCAGACTCCACCCACCAGCAGAGGTGAAGAGACAAGTTTCATCTCAAACTCTGGTTTCAGTACTGGGGATTCAACTCAGGGACTTTCTACCACGGAGATACATCCCCAGTTCTTTTTACTCTTTTATTTTGAGATAGGGTCTTGCTAAGTTGCTGAGGCTGGTCTTGAACTCGTGATCCTTTTGCCTCAGTCCCCACCCCACCCCCCAACTTGCTGGGATTACAAGTATGTGCCACCAAGCCCAGTTGACTTTGTGGTCTTGACAAGCCACTGAAACTCTCGAAGACATGATCTTCTTTATCTGCCATTGCTCTAATGAGGGAAATGGGTTAAGGATTCTCACGAATATAGGAGGAAAATCAAACTTGGTTTTTCTTCTACTCTCACTTAATACTCAACACAGGAGACTTCTGGGATCAGCTGTGTGGGACTTTCCCCCATCTATTGAGCCAACAATCAATTCTGCAACAGACATCAGCTGGGTGCCCTCTCATTTAATATAATTCTGACCTTGTTCCTAGAGATAGCATCAGATACTACAGGATGAGGGCTCAGTCTCCAAAACATCTTCACTCCTTTAAATGCTAACCACAAGACTTGGGTTGTTTTTGCCTGTGCTCCTGACCAATCTGTTGGCTGTAAATCAGGGTTCTCATAAACCAATCTTTGGGTTGATTGATTGGCTCTAGTGGCTCACAGAACTCCAGGAAACACTTAGGTTTACCAATTGATTGTAAAGAACCTACAAAGGACACTCATGAACATCAGACAGATGTACAGGGGAAGATGTGGGGGAAGGGGCCTAGAGTGCCAGGAACCGCCATGTGTCAGCTCTCAGGGAGTTCAATGAACCTGGTCTTTTGGGGGTTTTTACAGAAGCTTCATTATATAGGCATGTTTTATGAAGCCGTTGGTCGTTGTCAGTCAACTTAACCTCAACCCCTCTCCCTTTTCCAGAGGTTGGAGTTAAAATTTTCAAGCCTCTGAACACAAAATTGGTTTCTTTGGCAACCATCCCCCATTCTGTGGTTATCTAGGGACCATTCAAAGAAACTTCTTCATTACCATAAACTCAGGTGTGCTTGAAAGAGCTTGTTGTGAATAACAAGACTGAGACTGTCTTTCACCTTTATGGTTCTGAAGGTGCTGCAGGAATTGAGGATAAAAAGCCAAATACTTTAACAAAAGGAATTATTCTTTCTCTAATCACTTAGGAAATAAGAATTCCAGGAGCTCTGAGTCAAAATCTAAAATGAAATGATGAAAATCAAAATATATGCAGTCTCACCTCTATATCTATGGGGGGACTGGTTCCAGAATCCCCAAGGATCCTGAAATCTGGAGTATTTCTTTTTTTATATATAAAATGATATAGTTTTGCATAAAATCTTTACATACTATTTAGTATACTTTAAATATTTTCTAGATTATTTACAATGCCTAATACAATATAAATGATTTTCTAATGTATGACTTAAGGAATAATGACCCCACCCTCCAAAAGTCTGTACATGTTCAGTATAGAAGCAACTTTATCTTTTCTAATATTTTCCATCTGTAGTTGATTGAATCTGTGGATATGGAACCTACAGATCAAGAGGGTCAAGTGCATATTATAATATCACCAGGATGCATCCAGAGCTTAAGCTCTAGAACTCTCCCTCCGTGTGGCTGTAACCTGGTTATATAACAAGGACTTGGAGACTGCTTTTGCTAAAAACATGACTTCACTTGGACCTGCAAACGCAAAAATCTTGGCATCTCTGCCTCCATTTTGCATCTGTTTCCTTTGTTCTGAGTCAGTCACCTGGGATACCAGGAACAATAGATCTGATCAATAAACATTTTGTGATGAGTCAAAACTAACCCCTAGGCCACAGCAATTTTCTTATCACTGACAAGGCTCCACCTGAACAATCCTGAGATATTCAACCAGACCACCTCTAGTCTATATAATCCGGAACCCTGTATCAGTACTATCAAAGACAGGGCTGGAAAGGCTGGTCTCTTTGTCTTCCTGATATAGACATACTGATCGAAGTTCCTCTCCTGCTTTTCACCATTACTTTTTCCATTTGCTTTTTGGGTGAGTGGCCAGATCTGATTTGTTTGGACACTCAGAGTTGGGCCACTAGTAAGAGTTATCCAACCTTTAATTTCTGTACCTGATTTTACTCACTCTTTGCTCCAGCCACAGAAGAACATTCTTCATACCTGCTTTGTGTTTTTCTTCCTCTCTTTTTAAGCTCATGAACTGCTTTCCACCCCAGATATTCTTACCATCCGTCTTTCAGTCTCATTTATTGAAACCCTACTAAAACCTTTCTCCTTGGGTTGTTCATGAAACCCTTGAAGCCAAGGATGAGTGACCTTTTGTAATCAATCTAAAATTCCATCCTCAGAGCATGGTAATGCTACCATTTTTCTCAACAAGCATTCTATGAAAAGTTGTGAAGTTTTACAATGCAAAAACAGGCCAAAACCAGACCATTGATCACTTATCATTTCCCTGCCTCCAATTACCCTTTCCCACACCTCAGACCACCCTGTTTCTATAGGAGTACCCATAGATACTCCTAAATCCTATCCTTGAGGAAGCTGTTTTGAGTCTCCGTCTCCTACCTCCTCGCTTTTGGCAGCCTGGTGAATGAACTCTTTCTCTTTTGAAGACCTCTTCACTTCAGTGATTGGCATAGTGTGTGGGGGAAAGGGGCCTCACTGGGAAATACCCAGAGTCAAGAGTGAGAAGTGGCAAAGGCTCTGCACTAGTTAAGCCTGAGCTCCTCTTCCTGTCCTCTCATTGCTTTCAATGGTGGTCCACAGGTTTTCCAGCTGAATTACTTACTGTTTAGCAATTGCATCTCAACAGGCTGAAAGCCATTCACTATTGTGGTAAAATGTAAATGAGGAACTCTGAACCCACATGGGGCACATGCCTAATCATGTGGGTGTCCCCCCAGCTAGAAGAGCACAGAGATGCAAATGGCCAACGAGAGACAAAGGAAACCTATTATGCCAGGATGGCACCTTAAGCTGGGTAGTGGGACCTCA
Organism: Marmota marmota marmota; assembly: GCF_001458135.2. Lineage (NCBI taxonomy): Eukaryota > Metazoa > Chordata > Mammalia > Rodentia > Sciuridae > Marmota > Marmota marmota. Next base: position 26,041,181 of record NW_026000174.1, on the reverse strand, counting down.
ACGGAAAAAAGCCACTCTAAAGCCCTTGATGAGTCCAAAGGGATGAGGGATGGTCAGTCCCATCCTCAAAATAAAATCGGAGGTTAAAAGCCCCACAGGCTTTTATTAACTACCTTTGGAAAGATGTCAGGAAGTCTGCCCTAGATGAGAATAAAAGGCTTTGTAAAAGTCCACTGTCTAAGCTCTCTCCCTATATGCAACTGGTTTTCTTTCTTATCATGCTTCTCTTGCAAGTTTGAATTGTTCCTGTGAATCTGGCTTTAAAGAGAGTAAGAGAGGATAGTAGAATGAAATAGACATTATTATTACTGTGTGTATATGTGTGACTGCATGACCAATATGATTCTGCAACCTGTATACTCAGAAAAATGAGAAATATATCCCATCTGATTCAAATGTTAAAGAGAGAGAGAGAGAGAGAGAGAGAGAGAGATTTTGCTGGAGTAGACATCTCCCTCTTTGTGAGAAAAGGGCTATATCCAAAGGTGAAAGCAGCCCCTAAAATAACCACATCTGAATCCCAAGGACTTGCTGCAAACCATCAGAGAAATTGTAACTATCAGGTGGGGGCTCACGAAGATCCTAGTTCTGAGTATGATGAAGTCCTTGGGGAGTTTCCTCAACTACCACTGTGATCATCAACTTAAAATACCTATCCTCTGGGCTCTCATATCTCCTGATAGTTATTTTATATATGTGTGTAACGTTCCCTTGGAATTTTAAGCTCACTGAGGGCAGGAAGCATTCTTAATTATGTACTCATTCCCAGGGTGATAGACATCACACGATTTTGCATATAGAAATCACACTTTTAGTATGTATATGATTTGGCATATAGAAAGCACACTTTAAGTATACATTACTATGTAATAAGTCACTCCAAAACTTAGTGACTAGAAACAATAACAATTTGATATCTCTTAGAGTTCTGCCATTTGGGCTGTGTTCAGCTGAGTACTTTGTTGCTCCACGTAGCATTTGCTGGGATCATTCACTAGGCTGTGTTACTGGTCACTTTGGCTGTGCTAGAATGTTTTAGAATGTCCTAGAAGGTCTCACTTGTATGCCTGGTGCTTAGATGCTCCTCCACATACCCCCCATTCAGTAGTGTAGTCAAAGTTTCAGCCTGATGATTGGTATCAAGAGCAAAAGTAGAAGTTGCCAGGCCCTAACCCTCTCACAGTCTATGCCAGAACTGGTATAGCATCACTCCATCATATTCTGTTGGCCTCAGCAGGTTACAAGTCCTGCCCAGATTCAAGGGAAGAGAGAATGGACCAGTACCATCCAAAAGAAACAATGCAAAATCACAAGTAACAGCCACATACATAATTTTTAATTTTGCTAGTATCTAAAATCAATAAGTTAAAAAAACAGGTGAAAAATTTAATATTATATTTTATTCAATCCAGTATATCTAACATGTTGTTTCAACATGTTATCAATTAAAAACTATTAATGAGACACATTTTATATTCTTTTTAAAATTTTTATACTATATTTCTAACTTTGGGGTGTATTTTACCCTCGCAGCACATCTCAAGTTGCACTAACCACATTTTAAGTGCTAAGTAACCATCTGTGACTAGTAGTTACCATATTGGACAGGCCAGACCATTTATTTTCCTTATTTCTAAGCTAAGAAAGATAAAGTAGATCTGGCAGATCCTAAAATACATATTTTTAGTGTAGTTGTGAGTACAAATGACAAAGAAATAACGAAACACTTGGCAAGTACATTAAATAGAGCTTGTTTGATGTTGATTTTATTTCATTGTTTATGGGTATATTATCACCAGGAATAGACACTCTTAAGCTTGTTCAAATAAGATTATATAGCGGGGCGCGGTGGTGCATGCCTGTAATCCCAGTAGCTCAGGAGGCTGGGGCAGGAGGATTGCAAGTTCAAAGCCAGCCTCAGCAAAAGTGAGGTGCTAAGCAACTCAGCGAGACCCTGTCTCTAAATAAAATACAAAATAGGGCTGGGTTGTGGTTCAGTGGTCAAGTGCCCCTGAGTTCAATCCCCAGTACTCCCCACCCCCGCAAAAAAAAAAAAAATTACATATTCTTTGAACAGGGGAGAATTTATAATCTGCTTTTACCTGGTACAATTAACCAGGTTTCTTATTTCTTTAAGTTCCTTCAAATTTCTATTGTTTCTATATGTCTGTTCACCATGGCTTTCCCAGCCTCTCTTGCTAGACATGACCTTTTGATAAACTGCGACCTACTGATAACCAGCTTGAGTTCTGTGTTTCTCAATCCAAATTCCCAGCAGAGGTAATCTGATTGGCCTCTTTCATCTCTTCATGCCAGTTCATGTCTTGTGTCACCTGAGAATTGGCTGCCTTAGTTCAGCCCATACTTGGTGGAGTAGGATGTGGCAAGGGAAGCACCTTCTTGTGGTCTGCATGACCACCTGGAAATCAGGAGCAGTGGGTGGTGTAGTTTCCTTGAGTGGAGGTGTGGGCAGACAGATACTGACTGATATTGAAATAACTCCATTTCACTCTCTCGTCACTGGGATTTCCCAACTGAGCTCATCAACCTGACCCCAAGAGAAGAAAGTTTCCTCCTCTACTTGCTATTGTCCTGGACTTCTAGGACAACCCCATCTAACTTAATAGCAACCTATATGATTGAAAGCCCTGGGGGCCCTGGTTGCCAAGGGAACACTGGTTAGGTGCAAGGCAGTGCTCAACCAGTAGAAGGACAATGCTGGCTGTCATCTCTCTGGAGTTCCTGAGGAACCTATTCTTGGCCCAGATGTTTAGGTAACAGATTGGTCTAAGTGGTCTAAGTGAAACTGATCTTGAAAATCAGGATTGGTCCCTGGTCCCCACAACCTCCATGCTGAAGATTAAATACCTGAGAAACACCGAAGCAAGAGCAAAAAGTAATTTTCGAGAGAGAGAAATGTTGGTGGGAGGGAGAGAGACCGAGAAAGAGAGACTCTTCTCTGGAGAAGAGGGAGTCCAGAGCTCGTGTTCAAGGGTGTTGGGGTATCTTGCTCCTTTTGTAGATTTCCGTTTTCCCTTCTTCTCATGCCCCCTCCTCCCATCCTTACTATAAGGCCAAAAGGTGGGAATGACCACAGGCAGGGAAGGAGCTGCCCAGGAGGTACTCATTAACAACTTCTTGCTGGGAGGAATAATTCACTGGAGGCAGGTAACAGTGGCAACAGGTTTTGAGTAGAGGGAAGTATTCTGAAGGTATTAGCATTTTATTTCCTTTTGAATTAGCCCCCATCTTCTGGACCCAGTCATTCATTATCTATGCTCTCTCTCCTTTGCCCTGGTGTCATAAGTACTTACAGGGCCAGTACCCTCATAAATCAGTAGTTGCTGGGTGCTGAGGATTGAGCTCAGGGGCTCACACCTGCTAAGTACTCCACCACTGAGGTACACCTCCAGCTCCAAATCAGTGTTTTTTTTTTGTTTGTTATGCTTTTTTTTTTTTAATGGAATTTGTTGTGTGAACTTCTTGCATTAGAATCTTTTTAGGATGCTTATAAAAATATAGATCCCTGCTTCCAACTCCAGACCTATGAATCAGAATCTCAGAGGATGTGGCTTAGGAATCTGCATTTTTATAAGATAAAGTCTAATGCATAATAAGTTAGAGATGTTTGTGCTCACACTCATTTATTTCAGTCCTATCGTAGGCTGCCCTATTCACTAGACTTCATGAGAATTCCTTAGGATATTTCACTTCTGGTACTTAGAATTTTTCTAGAATGTTCCAGATAGTCTGAGGTCCATTCAAATATCCTCAGAGGCAGATATAAATAAAAATGAAAGTTATAGCCACTGTCTCCCCTGGATTCACACAGGGAGCACCCAAACTTTGCCCCTGACTTGACATTTCCCATGGGATGGCAAAGGGATTTACCTGGCAGCTCTTGTGCAATAAATCAGCACAAATCCCCAGCACCACCCTGCATAGAGGCCCTTCTGGCTGACTGCCTGAGTCACCGCTCAATGGGATAAACCCAAAGAAGCCCCAGGCGGGTAGAAAGCAGTGCAAGTGGGGCTGCGTCCCTGCAGAATCACAATGGAGCCAGTGTTTGCATTAGAGCCAGACAATGATTCCGATTCAAGGGACAGGATGCCAAGGCTGAAGGGTGCTCTGGGTAAAGGGGAGGACCTGGACCCCTTTCTTGGCTCAGTTTATGCCTGGAAATGATTCCACTTTTGTTTATAGCCCCATATGTCTTTTTGTGTCATATGTCAAGGATCGTGAATACATGGCCCTACAATGCTTTCACATTTAACCCCAGAATTTAGACTCTGTACTATCACTGCCTGTCCTTGCTGTATATGAGCAAGATATGTACATTCTCCAAATTCTGGAGAAAATGAAGTGATCTTCTTAACAATGGCTCAGAATTGACATCCGGTCTCTCCAGGGAGGGCAGTGAGCTCTTTTGCAATGCCCCACTGGAGTGTATCATGGATTTCCAGCTTTAGTCACTCAAGATATTTTAATTTTTACTCCAGGACAGAACCCTTCAGTTGATGCATGGGTATTTAATAGATTATGTGCTTCAGAGAAAGCCTTTTCCCTAAGCATCCGTCTCTGTGTCTAAGAGTCTTCAAAGTGGGTCAAATGTACAAGGATAGTTTTATAAAGCACTGGCTCATTAATTAAATAGAAAACCTAAATATCCTCTCTCTTCCAGCCTGAAACTGAGTGTATTACTTTTATGATTCCAGCCCCAGCCTGAATATACCTTACTCTAAAAGGATGACCAAAGAGAGAATTAATACAGACTTATGAAAATAAACTTTAACTCAAGAGAAGGAGAAGAATGGACCAATATTCTGGAGAAAAATATACCATTTGCAGTAGATTTTTTGTATGCCATCAAAATTCATAAGGAAATATTTGCCTTGTGTTTTCTACAAGCTATTACTGAAGTTATCCTACTAAATAGAACAAGGCTTATTAAAAAAACAACTAGCTAAACTACTGACTTCATGAACATACACTGGCATCAATTTGGAGTATAGAAAAATAATAAATATGGCATATTAATGGAAGATAAACTATAAAAATTATACTAGAAAACAGAAGAGAAGGAAGATACATCAATGAAAGATTAAAAATAACAAATGTGGAAAAGAGAGGCCAGATCTATCTTATTAATACTACTAAAGAAGAAAAGCTTAGCAATAATAAATTAAAGTATTCTTGACCTTACAAACATCAATCTAGTTGAGTGTGTACTTTTTTGAGGAGGATGGAGGGAGTTCTGGTGATTGAACCCAGGGGTTCTTTACTACTGATCTACATTCCCAAACATTTTTATTTTTTCTTTTGATTCAGGATCTCATTAAATTGCTTAGAGCCTTGCTAATTTTCTGAGGCTGGCTTCAAACTTGCGAATCTCCTGCCTCAACCTCCTGTATTGCTGGCATGCACCACCAAGCAAGCCCAGCTTGAGTGTGTATTTGATGTGTTTTGTTAAAAATAGTCAAAAGCTACAAAAAAATCTGTCAATTTAAAATAAATTTCAACATAAAGAATTAGTGTCTAATCTAAAAAAAAAGAAACTATTGACAAAACAAAAACAAAAGATTGACATTAACCTTCCTTTCACAATAATGAGTGCTAAAAAGTAATAAGAACTGTCTATGTTGAGCTGTAGAAATCAGGCCATTGTCTATAAATTCAGGAAATTATTAATTTATGTGACATAACACTGGAAGGACATCCTCAGAAATGCAGACTAAAAGAAAATCTGTCCCTCTTCCTTCAGATTCCTTGAGAATATCTATAAGAATGTCAAGTTAGGGAATCCAAAGTAAGATCTTAGGACAAATAAGAGGAAAGAACTGGAAAGAAGTTCAGTAGTCGTCTCTTACCTAAAGGAAATATGTTCCAAGACCCCAAATGAATACCTGATGAAAGGAAAGTGACCACAACACTCAGAGCAACCAAAAGATCTTTATTGCAGCAGTGCAACAAAGAGAAAGGAAAGAAGGAAAGAGAGAGAGAGAGAAGAGAAGAGATGAACAGGGAGAGAGCAAGAGCAAGAGAGAGACAGAGAGCGCGCATAAGAAAGATAAAGAGCAAGAGAGAGAGAGCAAGAGAGAAAGAGCAAGAGAGAGAGAGCAAGGGGGTGGGGCAAGAGAGAGGGGGGCCTGGCAGGAGGGAGTTTTTATAGCCCAAATCTAATGGGGCCTCTGGGTCTGCAAGCTGCCTTGATGGCCCAAGGTGGTGTTAAGTGTTCAGCCTTAAGCAGGGTTGAATGTTCAGACTTGAGGCAAACAGGTGATAAAGGACCAGATAGAGGGGGGTTTGAGTGCGTGGGCTATCTTGCAGCCAACATCTGTTCAGCCTGCCCTGCAGACAACACAGTTCAGCCTGCTCTGCACCCAACA
>NW_026000174.1:25959999-26033309 GCF_001458135.2 Marmota marmota marmota | reverse complement strand
GTGTTGGGTAAGCGTCTGAGGACTAGGACTTTAGGAGAGCCACCAAGATGGTGAAGGTCTGGGTGGGTGTGATGTTCAGTTCTCTGTTATGTGTCCCCGGAGGTTACACAGTCCTTCGAGGGAGACCTACAAAGCCTATGCTGGTAACTAACAGCTGGGAAGGGAAGGGAATAATTTTGAACCCAGGAGTCTATTCTGCCCTAGGAAGGAGTCCCTGAGGGCCACCGTAGCCTTAAAGGCTGTGGTGGGGTGTTTTCCTCCCCGCAGGTGGGCAAAGAGGTTTGCCGGACAATCAACGACCAAATCCTCCTGACACCACCATTGGGTTTAGGACTCCAGGGAGGGGAAACTCACCAATCGAAGGTCGGTGGTGGATAGAGTTCTGGCAGTCGAGAAAATGGGTTCAGGCCTGGGTTCAGGCCATATGGTGAGTGGCACTTCCGAAGGAAGAGGGACCCAAAAGTGGGTTTTAACCCTTTCCCGGGTTTCAGCACCAATGAAAGGAAAGTGACCACAACACTCAGAGCAACCAAAAGATCTTTATTGCAGCAGTGCAACAAAGAGAAAGGAAAGAGAGAGAGAGAAAAGAGAAGAGATGAACAGGGAGAGAGCAAGAGCAAGAGAGAGACAGAGAGCCCGCATAAGAAAAATAAAGAGCAAGAGGGGGGGTGGGGCAAGAGAGAGGGGGGCCTGGCAGGAGGGAGTTTTTATAGCCCAAATCTAATGGGGCCTCTGGGTCTGCAAGCTGCCTTGATGGCCCAAAGGGGGGGGGGGGGTTAAGTGTTCAGCCTTAAGCAGGGTTGAATGTTCAGACTTGAGGCAAACAGGTGATAAAGGACCAGATAGAGGGGGGTTTGAGTGCGTGGGCTATCTTGCAGCCAACATCTGTTCAGCCTGCCCTGCAGACAACACAGTTCAGCCTGCTCTGCACCCAACACCTGAAAGCATGGATTATATTGAACCTTATATATACAATTTTTTTCTATAGATACATACCTATGATAAAGCTTAACATATAAATTAGACACAGTGAGGAATTAATAACAATTAATAATAAAATAGAACTATTTAAATAATATACTATAGTAAATAAGTGATTTTTGTGTGTCTCTCAAAATATCTTATTGTACTTAAAGGAAATACTTTGTGGCTTCTCTATGGTGTCACCACCATCACTATCGAAATCACTAACATCTTTACTTTTGCACTTGGGAATCATTATTAAATAAAATAAGGGTTGCTTGACCACAGCACTGCCATACAACTGTGATAGTCAATCTGATAAATGAAATAGCTACTTAAGTAACTATGAGGCAGGTAGCTTACAGAGTGTGGATACACTGGACAAAAGGATGATGTCCCAGGTGAAATGGTATGAGATTTCATCACATTACTCAGAACTGTGTGCCATTTAAAACTTATGAATTGTTTATTTCTGAAATTTTCCACCTATTATTTTTGGACCTTGGTTGATGAAAGTGAAAGTATAGATAAGGGGGAATTATCATGCTGAAACCAGTTATTTACACACACACACATACACACACACGCATGCACGCACAATTATAAATGTGGCTACAGGGACTCAAATATTAAAAAAAACTGAAATGGATAATTACATTTCAAATTGTTCAGTTAAAATTACTGCAAATGAGAATAGTTGAGGAAGCAAGAATATTTGATTTCTCATTCTGCATAATGAAGAGTAAAGTTAGTGTTTATATTTAGTAAAACAGTAAGTTTGCTCTTCTGGCTGTCTATATCAACTCACTGTTATTCTGCATTGCTACAGAAAAGTCCCAAACCACCTTTCTGGGTTGCCTTGCTCATGTGGCTGTGGGTTAGTCTCTGCCTGGGACACTCTTGTGACATTTGGATGGAGAAGCCATTGTTCTCCTGAAACAGTTACAACTAAAAAGTGGACCGCCTGAGATTTCACAGTGGCTTCCCACTCAATCCCGAGCACCACCTGCTTCAAACCTCTGGCTCAGACCTTGATGGCACACTTGTTGACCTTCCTCACGCTGTTCTTCCAAAGTTTGTGCCAGCCCCCGCTTCCTGTACTAAACCTTTCATCCCTGGAAAAATTGGACAGTCATTTTCCTGACTGAATCCTGGCTGATACTTTTGAATTTAAGAATCTGTTCATAATTTAGTCACCACCCATAGAATTTAAAGCAGGAAGTCTCGTTTCCACATCACTGCAGAAGACAAAAGCAAACAAAATACCATCCACCTAGCAAAAAGACAAAACAGAAAGAAAAGAGAGAAAACTTAAGACATAAAGCAAGATGACAGAAGTAACACCAGGCCCAAGAGTTATGTCAATCAATGTCAACACTTTTAACCCCTTGGATAAGAGGCAGAGACTCTCAGCTGGAGTCACAACAACAAGGAAATCCACAGGCTGCTCACCACAGGTGACTTCAAATGGTATCAAAAAGTTGCCAATGAAAGGATGGGACAAGGATGTGCCAGGCAGGTGTCAGTGGAAAGAAAGCCAAGAAGGATTTAAGATAATAAGGATTAAACAAGGTAATCAGAATCCTAAAAAAAAATGTTAACTAGTGGATGGATTCATTCTCATTGTAAAAAGCTTAAAAATACAGAATTAAATAGCAGGAAGCACTGACGGTGTTGGGGGTATTATCCTTTTAGACTTCTATCATTTATCTATTAGCAGGTACAGAATTCACCTGAAGCCAGAGAGACAAAAATAATTGTATTTTCTTCTGTCTCTTTTATAGAAATAAGGAAATCTTTCCCCAAAGCTACAATATGAAGGATATGGAAAATAGGCCCCAAGGAACTTCCCTTACAGTTCCCCCACCTGCCCCGCCCCACCCTAAATGAGCCCAACATCAAAACTCCTCTCCTGACCTGGCCCTGCCCATCAAAAGGGACCATCAAAAGTAACTAACTCTTCCTGTGACCCCACTCTGCTAAGGTCCCATAAAACCCAGACCCTTTTGGTGACCTGCTGCCATTTTCCCACCCAAAGATGTGCCCCTCTGGTGCTGAATAAAGCATCTCTGATCCATGAGGTTTCCTTCCATTTTCTTTTCCTTTTTGTATTCTATTTCATGTGCTTTCACAATACACTTCATATGTCCTGAACCAATTATTCCTCGGGGAAATGTGATCACCACATTTATGTTAGCTTAGTCTGTTGGAGTGAATCCAAGTGAGGAAGGGAGGGTCAAAGACAATGGTCACCCCAATGGTTTTGTTAAATTTTAAATGTCTGTTACCTGAAATTTATTTGTGTATAGTGCTAGGGAAGGATTTTAGCTTTATTTGTTTGATGAGTATTGTATTATTTGAATACCATTATCAAGTCATTATTTTGTTATTGATTTGCTTGTTTTTGCAGTACTGGGGGGGGGGGAGATTCGACTCAGGGACTCTCACACTGGGTAACTTCTGTACTACCGAGCTACATCCCTGTTCCTGCTACTGATTTGAAGTTCCACCTTTAATACATTTATACACACACACACACACACACACACACACACCCTCCTAATCCAGAGTTTTGCAGGTCATTTTTTATGTCTCCCAGAAAGAGTTATCATTTTCTTCATCTTAAGTCATATACATTTGCTGTCAGATATGTTGGGCTTGCTCAGGCTGCTGCTACACAATGTTATAGGCTGGAAGGCTTAAAAAACAGATTTATTTTCTCCCAGTCCTGGAGGCTAGGGAGGTCAAGACCCAGGTGCTGGTGGATTGGTATTTGGGGTCACTTCCAGGGTCATCAAGTGCTGACTTCTCACTGTGTCCTTACATGGAAGAAGGAGCAAAAAGGCTCACTGGGGTCTCTTTTATAAGGGCACAAATCATGTTCTTGAGGGCCCCACCTACCAAAGGCCACTCCTCCTAATATTATATTGGAGATTAGGGTTCAACTAAGAACAAGAGGGTACAAATTTTTTGACCAGAACACCTTCTAAAGACCTCATCTCCAAGCACAGTCCCATGGGGGAGTTAGGGCTTCCACATATAAATTTGGAGGGGGCGGGCATAGTTCAGTCTATGGCATTGAGCTTATTATCGGTATTTCATGGTGTTTGAGGCCACTGTGAGCAGAGAGAGAACTGTGGGCAGGCAAGGCTCAATAGTAGCCATGGGAGAAAATAACAGTATCTGCTTATATCCTAACGAGTGCAGCTTATCTATGAAAGTTTTATTACAGATGAACTCTCCAAAACGGATGTGCCAATGTACATTTCCCCCAGCAGAGTTCCTGTTTTCCCATATCCATGTCAATTCTTTCACTTCTAAACTCTGCCACACAAATGAGTGAAAACGTGTAACTTCTTTATGTTTGTATTGTCCTAATTGACCAGCGAGGATGAACATCTTTCATGTGTGAATGCCTTCAGTGTTTCTCCTTCTGTGCATTAATTATAGCTTTTCCCATTTCTCCCAAGGTTGCTGTTTTTTTTTCTTTTCCTTATTAATTTGTAGGTCTTCTTTCTATAATTATAAAGTACCTGCAAACATGTAAATATTTTTTTCTATTCTGTGGCTTATCTTTTCTCTCTCTTTTTTTTTTTTTTTTGGACAGGGTCTTGCTAAGTTGCTCAGGCTAGTCTTGAACTTGCAATTTTCCTATCTCAGCCTTCCAAGTAACTGAGATTATATCTTTTCATTTTCTAAAAATAATGTCTTTTGATGTGCCAAAGTTTTTTATTTTAAAATAGTTACATTCATAACTCTTTCCCTCAGGGTTTCTCCTGTCAAGAAATATTTTCCTAACCTAAGGACACAGAATATTATCATATATGTTAATAAGTTTAATGGCTTATGTTTTCCATTTGGACCTTTAATCCTTCTAGAAATGACTGGATAAAAGGTAGAGTGGGAATTTGATTTCACATTTTCCATTTGGTGTTCTGGCACCAACACCGACTGTCACCGGCTCTATCTTTCCTGGCTCACTAGTTACATCACCTCTGCTCCATGTTGGGTTTCCTTTTATTTTTTTCAGTTTCCAGGCTTTCTACTCTGTTCTACTACTCTGTCAGTGTCCTCTGTGTCTAGAGGCAACTTTGTCCTTAACAAGGAGGGTGGTGGGTCCACATGCAAACGTTGCCTTCCAGTGGTCAACGTAAACTGGGTTTGAGAGAAACTTAGAAAGTCCTCCCCCTTGTGTGACATTAAATATTTACAAATGGTGATTCTGTATATGATTTCCCCACCTACTTTTAGATTTTCTGCGTCTAAAAAAATTTTTATAAGGCATGTGCTCAAGTATAATAATAAACCAACTGTGGGCTTAAACAAATGGGGTTTTATTTATCCCAAGAAAAAGAAGTCATTGGGTAGAGATGTCAGGGCTGAGCTGGTGCCTCAATACCGTCAGGGCCCATACTGTCTGTCTTGCTGCTCCACCAACCTGAGGTGTATGTAGGCCTTCGCCCTCATCCTCGGAACCTGTTGGTCACAAGATGGCTGCTATTTTTCCAGGCTTCATGCTTATGTTAAAAGAAGTAAAAGAAACAGGAAGGAGGAAGTGGTGATATCTTTGTTAGGAAAGCAGAAGCTTTTCCAGAAATTTATCTTTGCAGTCTGTTGCTGTCTCACTGTTCGTGTCTTCTCTTGGTGGAAAGGGGCTTGGAATATGAGACTTCTATAAGAATACCTTGTTGCGTGGAGCATTGGGAAGCTGGGTTTGGCAAACGATGGTCAAATCTGGCTTGCTCTTTTTGTAAATAAAGTTTTATTAGAACGCAGCCATCCCCACTTATTTTCATGGTGTATACGGCTGCTTTGGCTACAACAGCAGAACTGAGTAGGTACAACAAGGACCATGTGGCCACAAAGCTGAAAATATTTACTACCTGTTCTTCTACATAAAACTTTGCAGCCTCCTGATCTAAGGGCTAAGGGGAAAGGATAGAAAAAGATAGATACCTAAAGGATAGATATTTACCAGTAAGTAAGGAAGCCATAACCCTTGAGCTCCCACCCCAAGGAGAGCAAGTGGTTCAAGTGCACACATTCCACAACGAAGTGGCAGGTGCTCAAAAAGAAAAAGAACACGTAAATTAAAAAGGAACTCAGAAGAACAAATGCCTTTTTATAGAGTTTCCAGGCCCTGCTAGGCACCTGCCCTGATGTCAGAAGGACAATGGCCTAATCTTCTGTCATTTTTCTTTCTTTTCATTTTCTGCTCACTAGGACAGATGAGAAATCTCCTCCAGTCTCCAGGGTTCTTCAGGAGGAAAGCAGGAAGGTGGGAGGCTGTGTGAAGTCAGCTCCTTCCTGTCCTCCTCGCAGTAAAAGTGAAAGGTAAGGCCACCTTGCAGGTCTTACCGGAGGAAACAGCTCTCTCCGTCACCCTGAGAGAGTGTGTGGCGGTGGCTAAGGAGACCACGGGATCAGGGATGGGCCCTCTGAGCTTTTGTCCCAGGTTCGGTTCCTCTGGAACAGTCTTGCTCTATTGCACCGTTGAGTCACCTTGACTAGAAAAGATGGGGCGAGGAAGCCTGCCAAATAAATGGTGGTCACCTTCCTTGATCCTAAGTGTTTTAGTTAGCTTTTCTACCTCTGGGACTTCGCAAGAACAGCGAAGAGGAAGAAAAGTCTATTTGGGACTCACCATCTCAGAGGTCTTAGTCCACAGAGGACTAACTGCATTGCTCTGGACCCAAGGTGCGGCAGAACATCATGGTGGAAGGATAGGACAGAGGAAAGCAGCTCTGGACACAAGAGAGAGAAAAGGGGGGGAGGAGGGAGAGGGGGAGAGGGAAGGAGGGAGGGAGGGGGGAGAGGGAGAGAGGGAGAGAGAGAGAGAGAGAGAGACAGCTCCACTCACCAAGGACAAAATATGAACCCTGAAGGCACACACCCAATGACCCACCTCCTCCAGCCACACCCTCCCTGCCTATAGTTACCACCCACTTAATTCCTCTCTATGGTTTAATACACTGATTAGGTTAAGGCTCTGATACCTGATCATTTCACCTCTAAACTTTCTTGTTTTCCTCACACATGAGTTTTTGGGGGATACCTCAGATCTAAACCATAACAGTAAGAAAAAGAGATTCACATTTGGGACAGGCATGACACTAAATTCTCATGATGTTCTCGGGTCAAGTGTGACTCAGTGATGAGGCATGAGGCTGGGACCCTCCACCCTACGCCACCAGAGCTCAGGTTCTTCCCAAGGTGATGATCATGACACTTCAGAATTTATATTCAAAATGTTTAAGGTAATGGTTTAAGACATGGCCTTTAGGGAATCCACCTTCCCCCATGTCTGCTAGAGATCCATTTTCAAATGTAAATCTGAGAAGGCACATTGGTGTGTTTCAAGCAGTGAATGAACCCTGATCAGTTAGTGGTCACTGCCCGGAGCAGAATCCCTAGTCTCTGTCTGGCCTCAATGTCACTGATCTGGGAGAGGTGCACGGGCATGAAAGAAAGAGGTGCTGTCAAAATCCAGGTGTTTAACATGGTTGGCTACAGTTTTACTTTTCCTACACAGGGTTCCTCCTTCTTCCTTTAGGATATTGGACCACCTGGATCAATTCCTTGTGGATATTTTTTTTTCATTTATATTTACTATAATTTTAATATTTCTTACATTTTAATAAGTTATCTGGACGTTATTATCTAATCCTTTTCTTAAAAAATCAGTCTTGTATTGACAATCCATTTTTTCATTCCCCTACTCTCTTTCTCTCTGGTTGTTCTTTCCATAGCATTGCTTTTAAAATAATTTTTTTTTTCTTTTCAGGAAAATTGCAAACTAATTGAGTGGCCCCAGAAGGCTCTCAGAAGCTGGCTGGGTCCTGAGTTACTCCTGTCTGCTGTGTCTCCCGACTCTGCCCTTTAGCTGTTCACATGCTCAGAGCTCTGTCCTGCTTGGGGCCTCCCCCATGGTCTTCCTTCTTCCCTCTGCTTAAAACACTCCTTCTTGGCAAGGACCCTCCCCACACCTGCTTGTCCTTAGCTCTAATGTTGGCATCTTTGCAGAAGTTTTACTAAAGCTCTCACCTAATCCAAAACAGTTTCTGTGTATTAGCTTGGGATAACAAATGAAACATTAAATTTTTTTATTGTAATAAGAATAGATAGGGGCTAGGGTTGGGGCTCAGAGGTAGAGTGCTCACCTAGCATGCATGAGACACTGGGTTCAATCCTCAGCACTACATAAAAATAAATAAAGGTATTGTGTCTATCTACAACTAAAAAATTTTAGAAAAAAAGAACAGATAACATGAAATCTACCTTCTTAACATATTTGTGTGTGTGTGTGTGTGTGTGTGTGTGTGTGTGTGTAGAATACAGTATGGTAGCAATAAGCACAATGAGTAGAGCAGGACTCAAGAACTTATTCTGATGATGCTATTTGCATCCCTATTTTCTGTGTCAAAATTTACGTCTCTTCAGAGCTGGTCCTCCATAAATGTTTGCAGAATAGATGAGGACACTGTCGTCAAAATCATGGAGGAAGATGCTAACACTTCATCTCTTGGGGATAGGAGAATAATCCCCAAGACAGAACCACTATACCCCAGTGTCTAGGACAGGAAGCTTGTGGGGCAGAGGGACAGGTGCCCTTAATAGAGCTCTGTCCTTTCTCTAAGGCAGAGGTAGTCGATTTTCCAAAAGCATCTGTGCAGTGCTGTGGGTTGTGAGGTTTTTGCTGCTGTGTTGGGTTTGAGTGTCTCTCCTTGTAAGTGCTGCTTTCTCTGGAAGAGCAAAGATGAACAGGGCAAGACCATTCTTTCTCAGTGCTTGGAACTGGAATAGCAGAGTATCTAACCATATGGATTGGGCCCAAGAAAAACTTTGCTAAATGTTGTTCACACTTCAGCTGACCTTTAAAATAATTGTTTTAGGGTTATAATATGATCTGAATTTCTTATGGAGATAAATTAGAGCTTTATTTTTTTTTAAATTATTTCTGTTTTTATGGCAATTATCAAGAATACAAGCAATAATAAGTGTTGATGAGGATATGGGGGAAAGTTAAACTCACACATTGCTGGTGGGACTGCAAATTGGTGCAACCACTATGGAAAGAAGTATAAAGATTCCTTAGAAAACTTGGAATGTAGTCACCATCTGACCCAGTTATCCCACTCCTCAGTTTATACCCAAAAAACTAAAAATCAGCATACTACAGTGACACAGCCATATCAATGTTTTTAGCACTCAATTCACAATAGCTAAATTAGGGAACCAACTTAGATGCCCTTCAATAGATGAATGGATAAAGAAACTGAGGTGCATATATACAATGGACTATTACTCAGAATTAAAGAATGATATTATGGCATTTGCAGGTAAATGAATAGAACTAGAGATTATTATGCTAAGTGGAGTAAGCCAATCCCAAATAACCAAAAGCTGAATGTTTTCTTTGATAAGCGGATGCTGATCCATAGTGGGGCTGGGGATAGGGAATAATGAAGGAACTGGTTTGTGTAGAGGGGAGTGAGGGGAGGGGTGGGGCTGTGGGAATGGGAAGGACGGTAGAATGTGACAGATATTATTACCCTATATACATGTATGATTATACTACTGGAATGACTGCACTGTGTACAGCCAGAGGACTGAGAAGTTGTGCTCCATTTGTGTACAATATGTAAAAATGCATTCTACTGTGGTATATAACTAATTAGAACAAAAATTTTAAAATGCAATTTTTGTCATAAAAACATTATTTTGTCTTCTAAAGTACATGTTTACTTTGAAGTAAGCTTATTGGTAAGTCTTGACCTTTCCCTCTCATGCCTAGCTGTATTGTTCAGGACGCTCACAAGCAACTGTTGACTGTTGTTGACTAAAACTGAGTATTCAAGGACAGTTTAATAAAGAGGTTGCTTAGGAAGGGGTGAGGAGAGTTTATGGAAAGCAGTCAGGGATATTGCAGCCTTTGGAGGTATCCACTGTTGGAAGCCATCACCTCCCCTAGGCCACAAAGGGCAAGAGGAGAGAGCCATCGTAGGAAGTCATGGAAGGAGCTAACAGGAAGAGCTGTGAAAGGAGCTCTGGACCCTCTTAGAAGGATACAGCTGACCACAGCAACTCCGAGGGGAGGGATCCTGGGAAATGTATCTCCTCACTTCACTCTTGACCTTCTTCCCATCCCCCACCAGCCAGTCTGTTGGCATTACCCACAGGAAGCTAACTGGGAGGCAAGGGAAGCCATTGATGTAGTCCACCCAGGCCGGCCTCCTGGGTACAGGGCAGGGGGAAGGGCAGAGTGCATCTGGAGGGACAGGCAGAAGACAGTTGACACAGCACTGATGTTTAGTTAGCTATTTACATGAAAAATCTAAACAATAGAAGATTGGGAATTTGGGGACATGGTGGTGGGGGGACTTTTTAATGACATCCAGTGTTGATAGAAGTATGTAACTATATTATACTCTGTTGGTGCAAATGATGGGAATCTGTAGAAAGCAATTTGGCAGCATTAAGAGCTTTAAAATTGTTATAACTTTGATAACTTGAACAAGCAATTCCATCCCAAGGAATATATCCTAATGAAATATCCAGAGATGCATAGAAAGATTTATGTACAAAATTCTTCATTGCATCAGTATTTATAATAGCAAAATTGTGAAAATGATTTTAATTTCTAGCAATGGGGGAGTTGGTTAAATAAATTATGGTCGGTTTATAGGACATTGAAAAACATGTTTTAGATTTGTGGTGTCCAGTAGGGTAGACACTAGCCACATAACACATGGGCAGTTTGAACTAAATGAGGATATGATACACACTGGATTTTTGAAGATTTAGCATGAATAAAAAGAATGAAGTGTATCCCATGAACAGTTTATTACTTGAAGAATGAAATGATAATATCTTGGATATGTAGGTTAAATAATGCATTTTGCTAAAATTAATTTGACTTTATCTTTACTATTTTGTAAAATGTGTCTATTATAAAAATGAAAATTAACACATGATTTATAATATATACTATTGGAAATGTTGCTTTTGATAAAAATTACAAGATGGGGAAAGCATGTTTTCAAACAACATTACATGGCAGTATGTTTTGGTGATTTAATGTTACAGTCAAATCAGGTTATGAACTGATAATGGGGCAAAGTGACATCATGGGCCTCCTGGTGAGATGTACCTAGAACACTATATCACTCAGGAAGTATTCCTGCCCAAAACATGTGACTGGACTCTAATCAGGAGGAAACATCAGATAATTCAATTTGAGGGACATTTTAAAATTTTAAAATGCTAGCCTGTGGTCTCGGAACATATCACTATCATAAAAGACAAAGAAAGATGAGAAACAGTTGTAAATTAAAAGAATGTAAAGAAACGTAACAACCAAATGCCATGCTTTAAAAATGTTGTAAAGGACATTATTGGGATAACTGGCAGATTATGAATATGGGCAATTATATTCTCTTAATGTTAAATTTCTTAATTTTGACCATTGTGCTGTGGTTAATTGAGTATCCTCATCCATAAAAAAAATACATGCTGAGGAGCTGGGGATATAGCTCAGTTGGTAGAGTGCTTGCCTCACATGCATAAGGCCCTAGGTTCAATACCCAGCACCACTTTAAAAAAAAAAAATATATATATATATATATATATACACACACACACACACTCTGAAGGACTCAAAGAGTCACAATGTCTGCAATTTACTCTCAAAAATTATTGCAGGTGTAGGCGTGTGTGAATTCATTGAGCTCCTTTTGCATCTTATATAAATTTAAAAGTTTTAAGAGTAAAACATCAAAAAGAAATGTAAAGTATAAATCATTCTAAAGCGTAAGAGAGGCAGCACTGTGGGAAAGTACCAGAAAGATCTTATTCCAAACAACAGCCTCTTCAGGTCCAGGCAGCATGGACCTCTGCCCTGGGCCTCTCTCCTTTTCTTCAGCTGTGGCTGCACCACACACAGCACAGGGATCCTACAAAGGCCTGAGGGCCCCCATCCTAGAGCACGCTCCCAGTAGCCAGAACCCTGGATACCCATCCAAGAGCCCACTCCCACTCTTGTCTGTGCCTGTTGCCTAGGTTCATTCTTCCCAATAATGATGCACACTGATAATGGGCTTACCCTCAGGCTGGAGGGAAAGGTGTTTGGAAGTGGTGGGGGGAGTCCATAACCTGTGGGCATGCAGACCAAGGTGTCCAGGTGCATTCCCAGGAAACTCCCTACTGTGCAAGAAGAGCCAGGAGTGGTAACAGAAGGGCGTCGGCTGCAGGCTGGGAGTCAAAGGCCACCATTTTGGTGTGGAACTTTGCATCTGAGAAGTCTAAACTCAGATCTGACCTTATAGGTCATTGTGAAGGTATATTTGACTAAGAACAGAGCTAAACCACATTTTATATACAGTTTGCCAGCCCAATAGATAATTTCAAATTATTGAAACATGTCATATTTGGGCCTTCATATGTGCTCCTTCTCCAGGTCCCTGCTTCAGGGTGTAAACAGGTGGAGGAAGCCTAGACAAGCCCGCCACACAGGCCTGGCATGTCCATCCTCCTCACTCTCACCCCACACCTTAGAGAGAGGAGTCCTGTAATGACACGGGAAGGTGGGTGGGAACCTGGACTGCACACGCAGTCGGGGGACAGAGATAACCCAGAGGGCCCCAAGGGGAAAACAAACACTTTCCAAGAAAACCTCTCACAGGCAGGTGAGGACAGGTCACGGTGAGAACAGAGAGCCTTCTGTCTGGCAGAGATCTAATCTCCAGACCCAGAACAGCGCAGATTATCTGGAAAACTCTTTTGAGGTTCAAGTCTTACCTAATATCCCCAAAGGGGGTTGGAGGTGGGACTAGTAGCCAGGATCCCAGGGACGAGACCAGGAGCTCTGGGTCCCAGGTTGAGACCAAGCAGGCTGCCTGGAGACTTACCAGTGCTGAGCACTCACACACGGCCTGAGCTCACACACGGCCTGAGAAAGGCTCCAAAAGGCATCCTGGATGTGAGAAAGGCCTGGCCAAGGAGTTCCCTGTTGCCAGCCATGGGTTCTGTCCCTGATGCCAGCCCATGCTAGCCATGACACCCCCAGGAAGGCTCACACCCATGGAACTGACATATCTAACTCCTTTTTTTTTTCTGGGGGTTGGTGGGGGTTGAACTCAGGGGTACTTGACCACTGAGCCATATCCCCAGCCCTATTTTGTATTTTATTTAGAGAGAGGGTCTCACTGAGTTGCTTAGCACGTCTGTTTTGCTGAAGCTGGTTTTGAACTCGCAATCCTCCTCCTGCCTCAGCCTCCTGAGCCCCTGGGATTACAAGCAGGTGCCACTGCACCTGACTATATATCACTCTTCACAGGGTTGGCTTTTCTCCATGTCAGGCCTCAGCTCTCATGCCCGCTCCCAGAAGCCTCCCTGACCTCCCAGGGAACTCTCAAGCAGCAACCTCAGCCCTCCCAGTCATGTTTGCTTTCCACTCTCTTTTATCGTCACAGATCTCACTACTTCTACAATTATCTTAATTTATTCCCTTATTTGTAACCTCTTTTTTTTCTAGCTTTCTTGGAGCAGAAAATTTTACCTGAGTTTTTTACTGCCGTAGCCTCAGCACAATGCCTGACAGAGAGCAAATATTTGTCAAAGGAATAAAAGGCATACCTCTACCCCAGCCATTCTCAATCTTCCCTCCTAAAGTTACTCTCTATAGGTCAGGGCCATGGAACATGAGCTCAAATATTCCATAGCATGCAAGAAATTAACAAGAAATATTTTATACTCTAGAAAGTCAGTGCTTTAGTTTTCTGTTGCTGTGTAACAAATCACCAGGAACTTAGCAGCTGAAAACAACACCTGATTATTATTATCATCATCCACAGGTCAGGAGTCCAGCACTCTTTAGCTGAATCCTCTGCTCAAGATCACAAAAGGGTGAAGGGAAATTGTCAGCTGACTGAGTTCTCATCTGGAGGCTTGGTTCCTTATGGTGGTAGTTCCCTACTATCTTGCTGGCTGTTGGCTGGTAACTTGAGCCTGCTCTCAGGTCTTTGTCCTGTGGCCCCTCTTCCTTAGCACTGGAGAAACTTCCGCACATTGAATTTCTCTGACTTCACCTTCTGCAGTCGGTTTTGCCTTTTAAGGACTCAAGAGAAATACATCAGGCCACCTAGATAATTCCCCTATCTTAAGGTCAGCTGTGTCCTATATGAACTAAACCCTCAAGCAAAATCCATGATATTCACAATGCCAGGAATTATTCATGGCACACACATGGGGCCAGGAAATCTTGGGAGGCATCTTAGAATTTGCCTACCACACTCAAGTTCATGTTTCTTCCACTTCTTTGTAAATTTATCTGTTTTGAGATATATATATATATATATATATATATATATAGATATATATATATATATATATATCACACACATATGTATATTTGTAGTATATGAATAATGCACACATATATAATGTAATATAATATACCAATAAAAATCAATTGAATAATTTGTCCTTGTGGGTCAAATTCTTCAGTTGAATAATTCCCCAATTGTGATTAATACTTGTGGTTCAAATTAAAAATTTTTTTACTGATATTATTTTTGAGAAAATTTTCATTTTACCTCTCCCAGTAGATAGACATTTATTTCAAGATCTATAAGGGTCAGGTTTTCACACTACCAGCCATTGACTTCTTGAGGCAGCCTAATTTGTTATCTGTGGCTTTTCAATATTCTTCTTGGAGCACATTCCTGAAACATGGAAACCTATTGCAACAAATATAAAGAAAAGTGCAAGATCACAGAGAAGTTTATTACAATGTCTTGGGTTCTTATTTGGCTGGTTATGTGGCATGATTGATTTGGAATAATGTTTTCAATAAATTTTTGCAGACTATGTCAGAATAACTTCCTACTAACTAATAAGATATTTTGACCAATATGATGTTTCCTTTCACTGCATCAGAACAATTTCCTGTAACTAAAATAATTTTAAAATTTTGACTTTATTTATTTTTATTTCTTAATTAATTAATTAATTAATTCATCCATTCATTTATTTTGTGATACTGGGGATTGCATAGCCTAAATCATGATGGGCAAGAGCTCTACCACTGAGCTACACCCCCCAGCCTCATGATGTTTTGACATTTGATTTAAGTTTTAATACAAATACCCAGGGACAGATTGTTCAGACTAATACATTTGAGAGACAAATCGTTCAACCGATCTCATGTGTGTGTGTGTGTGTGTGTGTGTGTGTGTGTTCGTGTAGGCATATATACACTCACATAAATACACACACGTAACATATATATAAATATGTACATATTTTATATAATTTGTATAGAACAATATTTAAATAAAATTGGAGGACCAGGAAAACTGTAGGATGGCTGCCCTGTGGTCACCTACATTCTGCCTACCACTGCACACCTGGCTTGAAACACCCAGATAGAATGGCCCATCACAGGGATGTAGGAGCAGCAAAGGAGACGAAGGCTGAGAGAGACATGAGACTGGCTCCTAGTGGGGGCTCCAGCTACTTCTGCTGAGGTTGAACCCAAAGTCTTAGGCCTCCCTTTTACTTGAGAGTTCCCTAGTCTTAGGCAGATCTGGGGCAGTATGCCAGGGCCTGGCACAGGTTTGACAGAATTGGCAGAAAGGAAGGCTATTATGTGGGGCAGGGGAAGAAACTTGAACTGAATTTTTCTTTTTAAATTTTGACTTTTCATCTTCAAAAGAGGACCATTGGGGCTGCTGAGTGTGAAGTGAAATAATATTTGAAGAAGTTCTCAGTCCAGGGCTCAGATTTGAGTAGATATTCTATAAATTCTATGGATTCCATAGCTAAAGTTTTCCCCCACTAACTAGAACTGGGTTTTATGTCTCCATAGGGCTTCTATCACAAGCACACAGGTTCCCTAGAAGAGAAAAGACCTCCACTTTACCTTTGTGCTTGCACCTGACAATATTGTTCAAGGTCTTCTAGACAAAGGGAAAACACTTTGGTCCTGAGGAGTCAGCATGGTGAGGGCAAAGGTAGGCAGGTCCTAGCAGAGGCCTGGTAGCAGAGGAGATGGCATCCAGGGCCAGGAAACCTGGGGTGGTAGGGGTGTGTATGCAAGTCCTGGAGTCATGGAGCCCTGGGGATCCCTTCTGCAATGGAAACTTCCCACACATGTTTTTCCCAAGAGGAAGAGGGACAAAGCCCCTCCCACTTCTGCCAGAAGTGCACTGGGTCACCCAGCTGTCTAGAGCCATCCCACTCTGTCAAGCCTCTTTCCCCTGCCCAACTCTCACCCCACCCGCCCTCCCTCTATCCATCATCCTCATGGATTTCCATTCTGACGCACAATTCAGTTACCTGCTTTTGAGGAGCTCTCACAACACAGACACAGCACTGTGACCTAAAGTGACCCACACTTCCATAAGTGCACGTGCAAGGTGCATTTGCAGCAGCAAGAAAAAAACCTGGGCCTGCATCAGGGGGTAAGGCAGGAGAGAGGGTCTTGACTGCAAGGGATCCTCAGATGTTATGGGGAGATGACTTGAGCAGCTGTCGAAGAGGGGAAGTCTCTCAAGGTAGAGAGAACATGGACTGTTTATAAATATTGTGGCTTTCCTGGGTGTGTGGTATAATTGCAGTTTTCTGCTAGTGCTTTAGAACTAGAAGAGAGAGAGAGAGGAAAGCATTTAGATTGGTTTATCCACGCCCCCCCCCCCCGTCTTCTTTATTAATTGAGAAGAAAGAAAATATCTGTGAAGAGTGTGGTGCTGATACTGTGAGGAGGTAACCCAGGGTGTACGAGGGGTGGAGTGAGAGTGCAGACAGGGAACCTTTGAAAGTGGGTCAGACAAAGATCTCAGCTGACAAATAGGCAGCCAGGCGCCTCTTCAATGCTGAGATAAAATCGGGGCATCTGTCCTGCTCAAGCCATGAGACGAATACAAAGTCTGTGGCCAGGCATTGTTTTCCAAATTGTGTGTTCCTCAATCCCATTCCCTCCATGAGAGTCCCCACTATCCACTCCAGAGGCATTTTTGCTAAGATTAAGGTTGTCGAGTTATGAAGTTAATGGCATTAAGACTTCCCAGAATCTTAGGACGTGTTTGTATTTCCTCTATATACTTTGGATCTCATCAATGACACTGATGCCTCTGAGGTTGGAAACTCATCAAGAAAGTGAATGGGACAAGCTCCTCCTACCAGCCCAAGACTGTGGTCTAAGAGCATCCTGTGGAGCACACCCCAAGACTGGACTCAGGAACAGGTCTCAGATAGAGCGACCACCCCAGCCCCTCATCATCTGCGTGTGTTCTGACCTGAATAGCATCATCTGTAATTAACCACGCTGATTATATTGGAATGAGCAAATCAGCTAATCAAGTTATATGATGATTAGTTCTGACACAAAACAAAACAAAAATCCAGGGCTTGCAAATTCTTTAGCTCCTTAAAGTAGCTTTTACTCCTACAGCTGCCTGCCTGGGCATTTCAACTGGTCCTTCCCTCTACCCAACCTGGAGAAAACTGTTGTGGGTGGTCAGGAGACCAGGAGGAGGAAGAGGAAAGGGAAGAGGGAGGGAAGGTGGGAGGGAAAGGCAGAACCAGAAATTATGTTTCTAATCAAAATAATCTGCATATCCTATAAATTGTGAGGAATGATGGGATGGGAAACAGAGCCTCCAATCAGTTTAAAAGGATGAAAGAAGGGAAGGGAAGAGGATTTGGAATGATGTGGCAACTGAGACTCTTGGAGGGTCTTTTGGTTTTCTTTTACACTTCCTACCTGCACAGAACTCAAAGCCTCCTGGGTCCTTGACCACAGGGAGAGGTAGAAAAGGGGGTGACTGCCTGGAGAGAACGTAGAGAGGACACCTGCCCTCAGAAGCAGCCCGGAGGAAAGCAGCTGGAAATACAGACATGACCTACACAGTCCTGGATGGGGAAGTTAATCAATGAGGGTGTGGAGCTGCCAGCTCTGGAGTTGAGGAACTGTCTAGGGCCTGCACAGGAAGCACTAGGTGCCATGTTCTGTATAACAGGAAGCCATTTTCAGCTCCAGCTCCAAAAAGGAAGTGACCTTCCCCATTAAAGAGAATTAAAGCCTTCTTCCCATTGTTATGATGTGTCCCACAACCCAGAGTCCACAGAGAGAGAGAATGGAGAGAGCCAGCAGAGAGCTAGCAAGAGGCAACCTCATAGCAGGCTGAGCGGAACAAGCACCAGGGAGAATTCTCTCTCAGCAGGTCCTGGGTTTCTGAGGCAAGAATTGGCAGTACAGCACTCCAAATAGGTGAGTTCAGGGAGGTGAGGGTCCCACAGAAGGCTTAGGGAAGGAGTTTCTCCTCTTCTACTCCCCTTTCCTTTTCCTTCTGTCTAGCCTATAGTTACCCAGCAATAAGCAGTAGGTACAGTCCTTGCAGTAATCCTAACCAAACAAGACATGCGTCACTGGCTTTGGCCTCCTTGTCCCTGATCCTCTGGCTTAATGACAATCAGATGCCACTCTTCTCTTCTAAACATCATGCAAATCTGCCTGTAAGCACTCCTCTCCCCTTTGGGCTGCCATCTTGTAATGGTCCCAAGGCCTCTCACCTCAAGTCCTAGATCAACCACACTGCCTGATAATCCATACACCTTGCTAAATCCAGACCCTCATGTGCTCACCCCAGCCCTTCTCAGGAATACGTCCTGATTTTGCCTCCTTAGGGTTCAGCCCCTCTCTAGATCCCCACTGCTAGTAGTAACCTCCCATGGATTCCTAGGTGCCTGCCATTTCTGAATTCCCAAATCTAGAGAAAGGTTTCTTCAGACCTAAGTTTATTTTGGAGATTGTTCTCCTGATTCACCTATTCTGGAACAGAAACTTGCTTCTCAAACTCTGGTAGAGTTAAGTATCTGGTAGAATTTAAGCATTTACATTTAACAATATGGAACATTGAAGTCAAGACTTGAACCTTCATGAAGATACACTGATGATTTTGAGAATGACCTGGCTCATGTTCTCTAAGGAGAACCATATTCAAGAAACATAAAGGGTATACAGGGGTTCCTCAGATCACTTGCAATTGACAGGCCTGTGGCTTTGACCTCACCTTGGGACATCCTCCTGTGAATTTTGATGTGAATAGGAAGACCAACACTCAATTTTCATTATGACGTCATTGCCCTGTGAAGCTGCCTGAGTCTCAGAGTCTTGGTAATGCTCCTTATAATGCTAGTCTATTCATTCTTCTATTCATGGATACATTCACTCAGGATGTAATTCCAGTGATGATCTTCTCTCTCTCTCTCTCTCTCTCTCTCTCTCTCTCTCTCTCTATATATATATATATATATATATATATATATATATATATAGCCTTAGGTTGGCAAATTCTACAGAATGGTAGCATCTTGATTGCTGTTTTAGTAGCAACAGAAGGGCTTTCATATACTTTCAGAGAAACCTTCTTTGGTCATGGTAACAGGTGTAAACCTGCATTGCCCTATATCTTGCCTCTCTAAGCTTCTCCAGCTGGGTATCTCCATGCTACCCCAGTATAGGGGCTCATCCAAAATCAAGCAGGACATTTAGCAAGGGCCTCCAGTTTGAAGGACTTCAGATGCAGTTGCTACCTCAGCTTTGGATTTGGTATCCAGCCAGTGGACTCTCCTATACCCACTGCTCTAAGTCTTCCTTTATGCCAATTAGACCCAGCAGCCACTGCACTGGAGGTATTTCCAGGCCCCTGTGTATCCTCCATAACCTACCACAGGATTCCTCCTCCTCCCTCTGCGTTGGACCATCCCAAAGACTTGAGTGTCTGCTACATTCTCTCCCCTTCATTTCCATGTAGGAGCTCCTCCCCCTAGACCAAGGCCCTGCACTGCATCTCAGGCAGAGGCCACAGGCCCCATTCCTGACCTAGATTCTGAGTCTTCCTCCTCATGTCTGCAGCCTCTTTCCCATTCCTCTGCCCACAAGTCTATTTGCATACCCTTGATCTGGGCATATGGGTAGATCTGCCCCTGGCTGCTGTCCAGGATGAATTTGGAAACTGTCCGTCTGCTACCATATTCCTTCTGTTACCCTTAGGACTGACTGAACAACTTGGGTTTGTGTCAGGACAGTTTCTCCAACACCAGCCCACCCAGTCCAGAGACGTGGGCTTTGGAGAGTCTAGCTCCTGCCAGTGGTGTGATCTTGAGAATGTTACTTAAAATGACTATGTCCCTATCTTCTCTAGTGTAAAATGGGAAAATAAGACCTACCTCATGGGCCTATTATGAGCATTGAAGGAGGCATTACATGTAAACTAGCACCAGGCCTGGCACAGGGGAAGCTGTTAGTAAGAGACAACCATCAAAGGGTTTCATGCAATGAGATGAAAGGATGTTTGTTCTGTTTTGGACACCTTGGTTTTGTGTTCACATATTTCTCATTACTCCCTAGAAAACTGTAATGATCTCCCCTTCTCTGTCCAACTCTTGCTGTCCCCTACTAGCATTCAGAGCCCAAGGGCGGTCAGAGGGCTGTGAGGTAGGTGTCTCAGAGTCTGGGCTTCCAGGTCCTGGCAGGGTGGCTGTGGGTCCAGCCACCTCTTAGACACCAAAGGTGCAGATGTTACTCAGAACTCCGGCCTGAAGGCCCAAGATACAATCACCACCCATGGAAGAGAAGGAAGGGAGAGGGAATGGAAGTGGAGGGGAGGGCCCCAGGAAATGGGAACGGGGATGCCTAGTGAACAAGGCAGGGGCAGCAAACCCAAATGCTCCTCTGCCCCAGGACAAAGGGCTGTGGCCAGCACACCAGCCAGGTGCCCTCCACCCTCTGCATTCTAGCCTTCTAAGACTGGCGGGGACAGAGCCTGCTGCTCGGCACCTGTGCTGTATTCCCAGGGCTTAGCCGGGCTTTCATCAGCTCAGCCCTCCAACACAGCACAGGGCTCTAATTACACTATGACCATTTCACAGATGGAGATGGTGATAAGAACAATTAGTCTTGGCCTGTGAGTCAAAACTGCCTCTGATCCTGGCCTCTGAAAGCACAACACTCCCCCTCATCCTGAGGAAAACAAGCCAGAGGGATTTGCCAAGTCATTAAGCCTGGAGAAAACAAAGACACAAAGCAAGTTCCTAGAATCGCATTCCTCTGGTTTCCAGAAGGTCAGCTCTGTAGAATTCATCTGGGCATCTTTCTAACTACTGCCATAATTAGAGGCAGCAGAGGACCCTGCCTGGATTGGAAGGCTTGCATTCAAGGGCAGGCTCAGCCTCAGACTCCCTGTGCAACAAAAAATGAGACACTAATCATCCTCAATGTCATCCCCAGCCTCATCACACAGCTGTGGCATCATGCCAATGCACGAGGCCGTTAGTGCCTGCTCCTCACTTGCATTCTCCATGCCCCATTGCATGGGTTCCATAAACCGCTGTGGACAGGAGAAAGGAGTCAACGCACAGTCATTGAATGCCAGGTCACATACATTCTGACCACTCAGAGTCTTGGGACCCTGTCAAGATGGGCAAAAGGTCATCACCAGCCTTATGTGGATCAGCTCAGTGAATTGTGAATGTGCCTTTTGAAACCAGGCCACCTGGTACTCTGGTATGTACGTGAGCCTTCCAGATGTGCTCACCTGAGAGCCTCAGGCCTCTCCTCAGGCTTCACCTGTGTGTTGCAGTCAGGAACGCCTTCTCTATTATATGTTAACTGCAAGAGAACAGAGTGTAGTCTGTTTTGTTCTTGCTATAGCCACAATACAAGGCACACAGCAGACAGTCAAAAAATATCTAATGAAAATGAATTTCTGCACTTGCCACGGGAAGGCCCAGCAGTGGCAGCCTGGAGCCAGGCCCCACAGAGCTTCGCGTGCTGTCTACTCTGACTGGACACAGCCAGCCTCTGCTGAGCACTCTCCTCGATCCTTAGTTCTCACCCATGCAAAGAACTACCAGAAGAGCTGCTGAAAATTACTAAGCCCAGACCCCTTCCAGAGACTGTTGGGGGTAACACTAGGCACTGGGACATTTTTAAAATTCTAATTAAAATTTAGCAGTCCCCCAGGTAATTCTAATCTGTAGCTGAGGCTGAGAACCATGGCTCTTGACAGGAAGAACAGTTCCACAGCAACCAGACGGGAATGGGATGGAAAGGTTGGACGAGGCAGAGCTTGGGTGCAGGGCAAGATCACCTGGATTCCTGCAGAGTCCAAGTTCTTTGAGTCTATTAATAAAATTTTCAGAGCAAGGATCTGAGTGTTTTTTTCTCTAGTTAGAAAAGGTCCTTTGCCTTTTCTCCCAGGGACACCACCACCACCAACAACAAAAATACCAAAAACCCCCCAAACATAACTGCCCCCTCCCCCATTTACCAGCAGTTTATTCAGGACTTTTCTTTGCCTGCTGTGCTTATTTGAGACCTCATATAGGAACTGGAGCATATATGGGTTCCCTTGGATGAAATTCTTCTCCTTAATAATACCTACAGGGTTTCTTTACTGAGGACCACAAATTAAAGACAACAAAACTATTTGTTGCTAAGAAATTAACCTACGCTGTGGATGAACTCTGAATAGCATTAATAACCACATGCACACCTTCAGACACACACCAACAACAAAGCATAACTATGGGGCAGATCTGGTGTCCACTTCTGTAAACAAGTTATGGAATGGGCCGAATTCAATGCTCGCACAAACAGGAAACAGTTGAAGATTTCTTTCTTTGCTGCCTTTCACCACTCTGCCTTTCCCTCATGGCTTCCTGATCACTTTGTGGACTTAAAGGATCCAGTCTCATTCAAAACTTGAAATTTCAAAAAAAAATTTTACTTGTCAATAGACCTTTATTTTATTCATTTATTTACATGCAGTGCTGAGAATCAACTCCAGTGCCTCATTCATGCTAGGCAAATGCTCCACCACTGAGCCACAAGCCCAGCCCCAAAACTTGAAATGTTTTTAATACACCCAGTTCAAAGTGCCTGTCCCTCCTTTCTTTTCTCAAGGCCTGAGTTGCAGCATGGGGATGAGCTTCAGGATCCTAGGTGGGGAGGACAGGGATGCCGTGTTCTTTCCCTCTTTCTTTACTTCTCCCCACTTCCTGCCATTGACCCCTCCAGGGATGGGCAGGGGAAGAGCATGTCCTCATTCTTACCTATAATCAGGTGCTTTGCTCTTGAGCAGTAGCCCCCTCTGGGAGTCATAGGTATTCAAAGGCTGGATCCTCTGGGGGTTCTAGAGTGCTGGGATATAGGGTGCTTTTCCTAGTCAACATTTTACAACACCTTTGGCAACTGTCCCCAATAGCCTTTCCCTGCTGCTTGTACACTGGCAGGTGATCCTCTCTGGCAGATTCCCAACTCCCTGCTTGTTAGCTTCCCAGTCTATGTTTATCCCAAAGGAAATCACACTGAGTCTTACCCTAAAGCTGCCCTGTGTGCTCACTCTCTTGACTCTGCCTTTGTGAGTGACTTCAGCCATCCGTAACCTTCCAGACTTCTCTATGTTCAAACAAACCTCCACACTCCAGGGAGAAAACATCACTTTCTACCAACAACTCTTGAGATGGACTCAATTTCTGCAGCTCCTCAGAACTGGGCAAGTCCCACACTCTTTTTTCTCAAACTCTCCTATATAGCCCCCTTCAAAATGTCTTGTTCTGTATGAGTCTGGAAGGATTAGTAGTTGCTGAGCCTATTTCAGTCAACCTTTGGGAAGTCCTCCAGGGGTGTATTTAGCATCTCTTTTCAGGATATGAGACTACTTCTCACCTACAGCTTCAACTTTAAGGTTTCTTTGTCAATTTTGGGGTCAACAGGGCTCATTTACATCATTTTATGCTATAAATCCAATGCCTTGGGGCCCTTGAACAAGAAAACACTGATGACTTGCTCAGTCTCTTCTTGGTTGACTGCTGGTTGACGGTGGATGCACCTGGGACCACGGTGATCTGAGCCCAGGGCAGCCAGAGTTGGTCTGTGTGAAACTGGGCACCACTCTGAGCCAGAATGCTGCTGCCCAGACTTCTTGGCCACATAGGTTTTGTGATTGCACTGCTCTAACAAGTTCTATTATTTATCACTCATTTTCCTATCATAGATAAGTCAAAGATGCAGCTCTCTTTACTATAGATCTAAGTACCTCTTACTAGATTTAGCCAAGAAGAAAGGAAGGAAGGAAGGAAAAAAGAGAGAGAAGGAAAGAAAAGAGGTAAATGGTCTGTTGCATGCTACCTAGAATCCATTCACCATCTGTTCAGAAACCCGGCTCTCCAGGGTTGCTTTGTACCTCCCCCTCCCAGTGTCTTCCAGCAGCAGCAGCACCCCTGGCCTCGCTTAGCTCCCCAGAGGGTACATACTTCTTGCTTTTCTTTCTCTCTTGGTTCTTTCCATTGTCTTCTAGCTCAGTTGTCTCTTTTTATTTGTTTGTTGTTTTCCTTTTTCCCACCTAGGCCTCCATTATACTGGAGACCATATAGACCAAAGGTGATCAGAGCCCTGACTAAAAGCTTGAAGTGAGTCCAGAGTGCTCTGTGGTTTTGCTTCTTATAACTGGACTGAAGACCCTAAGCCCAGCTCCAGGCATCTTCCATGTTGTAGTCACTATGGCAAAGGCTGTGGATGCCCACCCGTAGCCCCTCTGCCCTCTCCACCTGCATGCCAGCCTACTTCCCCCTGCCACACCTGGCCTTGTGGCTGCAGGGTTTCTCCAGCTGCTGGAGCACACCTGGAGTAGCTGGGAATCAATGCCCTCCACCAACAACTAGTGGGAACTGGGGGTTAAAGAGCCCCCTCCCTTGTTCCTTGGGCAGGAGGACCCTATGCTGGCTCCCAGAGCTGCACAGAGGGATGAGGCCCCAGCTGCCACACTGCCCTTATTGGCTGCCTTCCTTCCCAGCTCTCAGGGTACTGTCACAGGATGTGCTTCTAGGGAACACAAACCAAGAAAGTTCCTGAGCCAGAAATGGAAAAGTCATGGACACACTGACAGGACCAATGAACTCGGCCATGCTGAACAGCATCCCAGGCAGCATGCCCCACTCACACCTCTCTCTGTGCCCTGTGCAGACAGGACATCCTTAGGACAGCAAAGCTAGAGACACGTGTAGGAGGTGGGGGTGGGGTTGCTCCTCTCTCTGTCCCTCTCCCTCCTCCTTCCTTTCCTATACTCTCAGCCACTCCCCTCTTCTCACTGCTCCCATCTTGGGCTCTAGAACTCAGCCTGCCTCCCTCCCTTCACAGCCAGAGCCCAGAGCTGACCTGTCTCTGCGAGTCCCTCTCCCTCTCCTGCCCCCTGAGCCAGCATGCCCTCATCT
Source organism: Marmota marmota marmota (assembly GCF_001458135.2). Classification (NCBI taxonomy): domain Eukaryota; kingdom Metazoa; phylum Chordata; class Mammalia; order Rodentia; family Sciuridae; genus Marmota; species Marmota marmota. The sequence continues at coordinate 26,008,070 of NW_026000174.1, read as the reverse complement.
GTGGGGCCACCCCAAAGTGCCAATCATTGCTTTGGGTCTTTTGGAAGGAACTCAACAAACCACTCACTGATGAAAGACTTTTCTGGTCCTTGGAAATAAATCTGAAGTCAAACCTCTGCTTTTGTTTTTCTCCTGTCGGATGACAGGAAACCTCTTATCTTTCCGTCAGCAGTGTCAAGACAGTGATGAACACTGGCAAAGTGAATGAAGGACTTCAGAAGAGGTCAGACAATGCATCCCTCAGCAGAGATGGGTGTGGGAGCAGGTACTGCTCCATTCCTCTCACGGAGCATATCTGGATCTCCTGGGTGGCTCTTAACCTAGATGCATGAGGTTCTGCTGAAATCCCGCTAGGCTTCTTAAGATGCCCTCTGACTGGGGACGGGGGCACCTGAAGAGAAGGAGCTTGTTCCTGCTGCAAGGTCACAACCATTAATGGCCACCATTACCTGTTCAGCATCATAGCTCCTGAGGTTCTGGGATAAGAGGATGGGGGATAGGGGCTGGGACTGTGGCTCAGTGATAGAGCACAACCTTAGCGGCATGAGACCCTGGGTCCCATCCCCGCTTCCCCATAAAAGCACAGGGGAGGCATGAAGACAAGGTGGAGGTACTCCTTGGCAGCACCATCCTGTTCAACTCCCCCTGAGGATGTGGTGCCTGGTACCCACCCATTGAGTGTGTGCTTTCAGGGAGGTGAGAGGCAGAGTGACTTCCACTTAGGGTCCAAGAATGAGGCGGAGGCAAGGGTGGGGCTATTGGGAGAGGAGCTGCCCAGCAGCAGGGCTCCTGTCCTGAGTGCCTTTGGCTGGTCAAAGCAGATCTGATCTCAGAGCCCAGCAGCTGGAGGATGCTCCGCCTGCACGTTTTGCCGACACACTCGAATTTTTGCTGCCAAGCAGAATGATTTATTTGTATGTCTTCATCGAGAGCAATTATTTTTTAGCACCTTGCTGGGCATGCTGGGTGAGCTCATCCCAGGGAAGAGCCTGTCTCCCTTGGAATAAAAGTGAGAGATGCAGCCTCCCTTTTTCTGTCTTGGCCAGAAAATTGCCTCTCTCTGGCACCTTCACACAGAGGCAAGGAGTCTGCCCTTTTCTCTGGGGAGCCTCAGGTTCACCCATAAAGCTCACCCAGATGACATCCAAAAGCACCTCTCTTTCGGAGAAAGAGACAAACTTTTCTTTGTGAGAGAGAGAAAAAGAAAAACATTTCAGTTCTGCTTTTTAAGTTAGACATGAGTAATATAAAACTTCATCACATCCGCAAACCTCACTCTACAAATGACTTAGATTTCCAGATGTGGGTAGTCAGAGAGGGAAGGAGGGAAAAGAAGAGGAAGGGAAAAGAGGTGGTGCAGAGGAAGGAACAGAGAGGAACCCTGGGAAATGAGGAAACAGGAGCCAGAGGGGAGGACATTGGCACTGAGGAGAAAGTAAGGGGGAGACTGGTTGGGGGAGACTTCCCACAGAGAGGGAGAGGGCAGGAGAGGTGGGCAGAAGGACCCTCTCCTAAGGTCCCGTGGCTCTTCTCCTCACTCACCGATTTCTCCAACAGGAGATTCTGCGGGCCTCCCCACCTCCTTGGTTGGCCCCAACCCCTCTCCTCACCACCCACTGTGTGATCCATCCCCCACTGACCCTGCTCCTACAAGGCTACCTGGGGCCAGATGTGTGGCCTTTCCTTAGGAGCTTTCCCCTTCAATCAATGCCAGATTTGACACTTAGCCCCCTCCCTTCTTCCTGTCCAGTGCGCATCCTGACCTGCCCTGAAGGCTGGCTGGATGGTGTGCAGAGATTCCCATGCCAGTCCCTCAGCTTATGAGTCTCCACACCTGAGGCATGTCCTGTGCCCTCACTGAGTTCTCCCATCTACAAATTGGAAGGGAAAATAGATAGTACCTAGCCTGCTTCCCACGCTGGACTCTAGGGTCTCGCTGGCCGTGCGCATAGGGTGTGCATGTGGGTTTCCGTGCAAGACACAAGCAACAGGAGGACCCTCTAGCGACTGCAGACGCTCCACGGGTTCCACCACAGTCCCGGCTTCCAGTCCGAGCACTGCTGTGGATATGTAGCCGTGCAGCAATCGCCCTGCGTTTCAGTTGCTCCCCCAAATGGGAATGACAAAGCCTGGCTGAGGTATAGCAGCCACCACCACCAGCACCGCTTGGTGAACCGCTAAAGAGCCGCGCCTGCGCACTGAGACCAAGAGGGCACGTCCACAGCTGGACACGCGGCAGGCTCCTTCCTAGCACCAGGGACTGCGCAGCCTCAGGAAGGTGACCAGCCCGTTGACCTTGGCGGGACACAGGCCTGACTCTGGCAAGTTGGCAACATCACACAGGGGTTCAGAACACAGACTCAGGAGCCAAATCTTGGCTCTTCTAGCCCTTTTGCTCTAGGCAAGTTACTTATCCGCTCTCTGCCTATGTATTCTTGGTTATAAAATGGGAATCATAATAGGAATCTTCATAGAGTGATCATAAGGATAAAACCAGATGAATTTGTATGAGCTGCTTGCAAGAGTGCCTGCAATAAAGAAAGGACCATACAAAGAATTTTATTTAATAAATACTATATTCTCTAATAATGTGACTTAGTGACATTATTTATCAAAGGTTGCATGTTAATTTCTACTCAGGAGGCTGCGGGGACCCCATGGTATCTAGAAACTAAGGGGACTCCACTTTGCCTCCCGCTGAGTCTTACTTTGCCCTCCCCTACACACTAGGTACGTCTCTCTGAAGTGAGACCTGACAGGAGGTCCCCCGCCCTGCCTTGGAGTCCTGGAGTGAACCACTTTCTCTGGCCCTACAAGTACCCAGACCAGTGACATCACCTGGCAAGACGGACGTGCTTGTGCGGGCAAGGGGATGACGTGAAGGGAGGGATAGAAATGCCCCCAGGGCCCTGGTTCTCCTGTCCTTTGAGGTGTCTGTGGCATCTCCAGGAGACTCGGTCATGTAGCATCATGGGTCACTCCAGGCTCTGTGGCTAGGATTGGTGGGGAGGAGTTGGAGCCTGCAGAGAAGGAAGTGGAGTCAGGAGCCCGGGCCAGGACCACAAAACCGGGGTGGAGGGGCCTGCCCTGTGGACGAGGCTGTTCTTGCTCCTCAGGGCAGGGAGGACAGATGTGGGGAGGGCTGTATTTCAGAATGATCTCTCTGGCTGCTGGGTGGAAAATGGGGCACGGTGCAGGGCAAGACAGGAAGTGAGGAGAAGAGTGGCAGAGGTGAGGTGGGAGGAAAATAGAGATTCAAATCCATAGGGGGCAGCGGGGAAGGAGTGAGTCCAACTTTACAGATGGACTTGGTGCGGACGAGGTGTCTACAGTTAGGAGCAGGGAGTCTACATGGACCCCAGAAGACTGTGATGAATGTGCTGCCTGCTGTGGTGAGCTCTACAATGTCAAGGCATTCACCCCAGGGAGACCCCACAAGGAAAAGAGTAAAATTGCAGTGTCTTTCACTGCTTTTGAGCAATCAGATGGGCCCATGCTAGGAGCTGAGCCTGCAGACCCAGAGAGCAGGTAGATGTGGGCCTGCTGTGGAGGGGCTGACTTGATCTGGGGACGTGGGTCCTCTGGCTAAGGAAGCTCTGCACTTCCTGCTTCAACAGATTCAAGAACCAAAGAGGACCAGGCCTCCCTCAGGGTGGGGATCCCCAGGACCAGCCACCCCAAGATTCCTCCCCTTTATTCCTCACAGCCTTGCCCAGAGCACTGGAGTGACATGGAAGTTTAAATCTTAAGCCAGGCATGATGGCACATGCCTGTAATCCCAGAGATTCAGGAGGCTGAGGCAGGAGGATTTCAAGTTCAAAACCAGCCCCCCCAACTCAGAATGCAAAATGCAATTTCTAGTAAACTAGTATGGCTTTTGCACCATTTTAAAGTTAAAAAATCACATCCAATCACTGTAAGTCAGGGGTCATGTGCACACACATACACACTCACTCACATGCAGTGGAACATTATTCAGCCTTAAAGAAGGATAACCTGACATTTGTGACAGAATGGATGGACCTGTAGAAAACTAAGTCAAATAAGCCATACACTGATAGACAGATATCACATGATTTCATTCATATATGGAATCTAAAAAACTCATAAAAGCAGACAGCAGAACAGTGGTTATGGGAGCAGGGGCTTAGGTGTAGGGGAAATGGGGAGGTGTTAACAAAGAGTTCAACATTTCAGTTCTACAGGAGAAGCAAGTTCTGGAAATCTCAAGTACAGCATGGTGACTATGGTTTATAACATTGTCACTTGAAATTTGTTAAGGGAGTAGACCTTAAATGTTCTTACCCCAACCCCAGCACCCCCAAAGGTAATTCTATGTGATATGATAGATACATTAATTAGGTTGATTTTGGTAATCATTTCACAATGTGTGCATATATCAAAATATCACATTATTTCCTTAAATTGATACAATTTTTATTTGCTAGTGTTGCCATAATAATGCAGGGTGTGAGGAAAGAGAAAGGAGTGAGAATTGGAAGGGAGGAAGGAATTCCCAGTTACTGAAGTTCAGCCTGAGGCATGTCACCAGGCTACCTGATAGAATCTTTCAGCCCTAGAAGGCACCACGGTTCTCACTTTACAGAAAATGTGAGGGGAAATACAGAGACCAAGTGCATGGTTGCGAGTCACACAGAAATACCAGGGAGGCCTCTATTAAATGGAGGCCTTCTCTCACTAGAGCCCTGTGAGATTTGCATTTGGTAAGAGGAGGATCTTGGGTTCAGAGAGGACACCACCATAAATGGCAAAATTGTGTTTTGTATACAGGTGTGTAATTCTAAATCCCAAGCTCTTTTCACATCTGATTTTGAAGTCTGGACTCTTGCTTCTAACCTTCATGACCTCATGAAACCTCCTGTACCTGGATGTGCAGGACAAGACCCATCACCTTGGGTTTGCTGCCCAGAGAAGGAAGGTAAGTCATTCAGTTTCATGTGGTCTCTCAAAGGGAGTGGCCAAAATGAATTTAGGCCTGAATGAACCAGACTGGCCATATTGGGGAACAGGATTGTTGTTTTTGCTCCATCTCTTCTTGGTGTGACTCAAATGCAGCAAGGGTTATGAAACAGGAGGGCTGTGGAAGGATCCAGGCCAAGGACGTGCGTGACGGAAGGCTTATCTGAACAGCATCTCCTCCACACCCAGAGCCATGGCCTGGCCTCTTCACAGCCAAGGCTGTGCAGCAGGAGATCTTTCCAGTTATGAACTCTCTGAAGGGCATGGAGCACAAGCTTTGTCCTGACTAAAGGGACAAACAAGTCCATGTGCTCCCAATCTTCCTTCCTGGTCTCAGCCCTGGAGAGAAGTGTCCCCAGTTTCACAGGCAGGGAGCACTTCTTCCTGCAGTTTTCACATCTCTTTCTCATTCATTATCTCATTCACCACATGTGAAGTTAGGATCAAGAATCTTGGGTTTAAATCCCAGCTCTGCTTTTTACTGGCTGTGGGCCTTGAGTGAATTTCTTCTCTCACTAGAGACCTGTGAGATTTACATTTGGTAAGAGGAGGATCTTGGGTTCAGAGAGGATACCACCATAAATGGCAAAAGTGTGTTTTGTATACAGGTGTGTGTAATTCTAAACCCCAGGCTCTTTTCACAAGAACATCTGACTCCTTAATTCATGGCCTAAGGAGAAGAGAAAATCTCTGCAAACAGAGCATCTTTGGTTCTTCTCTTACTACCATAGGAAAAACACAGGGCACAGATTGGCTAAGAATAATGCACAAGGGCCCTAGAAGTGGTGAGCCTCCTGGTCTGAGATATGCCTGGCTTACTCCCTCTACCTGTAGAGGATCCAGTCAGTGTGACTTCAGGAGCCTGGGCTGCTAGCCAGCACCCACAGTCGTGCACCCCAGGTGGACCTTCTCTCCCATTTGGCCTTCCTAGACTCCGTTTCCAGGAGGATCTGAGTACCTGATTGCGGAGTTCAGAGTGTCATTCACCCTGCCAGCACTGGGGATGGCACTGGGAACAAGACTGAGCATAGCCCCTGCCTTCTCAAGCTGAGTGGAGTGGCAGGTGGATGAGGACTCCCAGCCCCAGCACTTACAACCCCATGATCTCACATACCCCACCCCCAAGATCTCTGAACCCTAATTCCTTCAGGTCTCGGATATGTAGAATGATGCCTCTCTCACCTGGTCCAAGTGAGTGGGAGGATTTCATCAAATAAACATGAAAGTGCTTTGCTGACCATAAAGATCATATTAAGCCAGGCGTAGTGGCACAGGCCTATAATTCCAGCATCTTGGGAGGCTGAAGCAGGAAGATCCGGAGTTCAAAGCCAGCCTCAACAAAAAGCAAGGTGCTAAGCAACTAAGTGAGACCCTGTCTCTAAATAAAATACAAAAAAGGGATGGGGTTGTGGCTCAGTGGTTGTGTGCTCCTGAGTTCAAACCCCAGTACCAAAAACAAAAACAAAAAAAGATCATATCTATCAGAGTTATTACTGTTAATAATGTGACTAGTGTTATGATCATTGCTACACTTTTCTAATCAGAAGTTTTCTCTTCCTGCCTTACCTATTGTGCCAAGAATCTGGGTAAAACTTATTTTGTGTGGCATATTTTAACAATATTAATTAATCCATTCTGGAGCATTCACCTACTTTTAACAACTTTATTATGATATAATTCACATACTGTATAATTTACCCACTTAAAGTGTATAATTCAGTGTTTTTTTAGGACATTCTCAGAGTTGTATAACCATTACCACAATCAAAGTTTAGAACATTTTCATCTCCCTTTAAAAAACCCCAGACCAATTCCCTCCCGTCAGCCCTCTCTCCCCACTATAAGCAACCACTACCCTCTTTTTGGCTCTATAGATTTGCCTATTCTGGACATTTCCTATAAAAAGAATCATACATTATAGGGCTGGGAGTGTGGAGCTTGCCTAGCATGTCTGAGGCCCTGGGTTTGATCCCCAGCACCTTAAAAAAAAAATCATATGATGTGGTTTTATATGATGTGGTCTTTTGTGACTGACTTCTTTCACTTACCATGTTTTTAAGGTTCATCCATGTTATATCATGAATCGGCCATTCATTTCCTTTCGTTGCTGAATAACATTCCATTTTATGGATATAGCACATTTGATTTACCTAATCATCAATTGGTAGACATTGGGTAATTTCCACTTTTTGGCTATTAAGAAAAATACTTCTAGGAACACTGGTGGTTTTATCTCTCTTGGGTGTATGCCTAGCGGTGTAGCTGTGGGGTCCTGGGAAACTCTGCTCAACCTTCTGAGGAGCTGCTGGACTGGTTCTCAAAGCAGCTCCACCATCTTGCACCGACCAGCAGGGTATGAAGGTTCTAGCGTGGCCACATTCACACCAGCACTTGCTATCATCTGTCTTCTCAGTTACAGTCTCCTGGTGGGTGTGAAGTGATATTTCATTGTGGATTTGATTTATATTTCCTTAATGAACATCATTTCATATACTTATTGGTCATTTGCATATTTCATTTGGAAATATGTCTATATAAATCCTTTGCCCATTTTTAAGTTGAATCATTTGCCTTATTGTGAATTGTAAAAGTTTTTATAATACATTTTTGGATACAAGTCCCTTATCAGTTATATGATTTGCAATATTTCCCCCTCTTCTATGATTTATCTTTTCATTTTGTTGATAACAATGTTTGTAGAACAGAATTTTAATTTTTTATTGTCAAATTATTTTTTCTTTTGTCCACTTTTAATGCCACATATATGTGCTACTTCTTAAATGAGTTCTGCCTTTTAAAACATGTGTCTATTATTTAAAAGAAAAACTTTAATATTAAATTTTTTTAATTCCAAATCTTTAATTTCAAAATGTTTAGTTCCAAAACTTTAATTCCAAATCAAGGAAAAAAAGTCAATAAATCATCATTATAACCATAAGCAAGTTAGAATAACTGAATAAACCTCGTTGAAGCCTTCCTGATGTGCCAGAAATGGAGAACAGATAGAGTGTTCCAGCTGGGAAGGATGGCCAGTGATATGGCCAGGTGACACCCTTTCTCCCTTCTCCATCCCCAGCATGAAATGCTTGCAGGCGAGGTGGTATGCTTGCTGTAAAGGAAAAGAGGACAGTAGGGAAGGTGTTATTTCCCTTAAGAAATGGACACAATATAAAGCAAGCGATGGGAGCCTGGTTTCATAGACATATTTGAACTTGAAACTTACTAGCGACATAGATTTAATTGTCACTGGTAAAAAGCAGCATAAAAATGAAACCCTGACCTGTTCTGCTCTATATAAAACAAAAGCCCTAGTTCTGGGGAGTTGACATGCCTTTGGCCTCCTAGGAGACTAATCTTTTCAAAATAAAACCCACTTCCCATTACACTTAGAACAACACCCACATGGCCTGACCCCAGGTCTGACCCTGCTACCTCACCCATCTCATTTCTTCCCTTTCTCCTGTCACTCATTGGCTCAGTCTCACACACCTCTCCCTGACCCTGGAGCTAGAGAAGGTCTTTCCCTGTGTAGTCCTCAACATTTCCATCCCTGCTGACCCTGATGTCCTGCCTTCAGAGTCCCTCTTGCTCCTTCCTCAGGTCTGTACCCTGCAGGCTCCTTCTCATTGTTCTGGTTTCAGCTGAATGCACCTCTGTGGAGAAGCTTTTTCTGATGACACCATCTGAGATAACCCCACCCACATCACAAGCATTCTCCCCACCACTCACCCCCAACTTTTCACAAGTAGACCTTCTTATAAGAGAGCACTGGATTCAAACACTAAACAAGGAACATTTGCAAAGAGCAGGTGCATTAAGAATGACAATATGAACACTTAAGAGCCCACTGACCAGATCTGGAATATCAATAGTACCTGATTTCCTTTTTGCATGGTACTTATTACCATCTGAAATTACACTATGTTTGTATTATACATATTTATATTCCGTCATCTCTAGTGAAATGTAAACTCTGCTGCCCGTCTCCTGTATTGCTATTTAGAAGAGTGCCTAGAAACTAAATATTTATGAAAGGATGAATGGGAGGAAGCAGCAAGCTTGGAGGAGTGGGGTGCTGGTGGCCCGCCCTCCTCGGCCTCCACAGAGATCTACCAGCCTTCAGGACCCCATGCACACAGCTGTTTCCTACCTATTTCTGCAGTCTACTTAGTGCACAGTTGTGTGACGTGAAGCGTGACATCCAGTTGTGCATACAGAAACACACTTGGCTTCTTAAGACTGGTAAAATAAAGACAATACCTACTTGCAGGACAGCCAGGTTAGAGATCTGAGCATGCTCAGTGCCTTTGCCTCTTTACTCAGCACCATACCTGACTCAGTACATGCTCAAAAGTTGTTTGTGGAAATAAATGGGCTGTTGGAGCTGCAAACTTTCACATTCTATGAAATAACATTGAACCACAAAGACTGGCAAAGGTGAATGTCACAGCCTTAGGAGATACATTGCCAGGACGGGATTGTGGCTGATTTTGTTGAAGTTTTCCAGAAGGCCAAGTTCCTTTCTTAGTAAGGTCCCTTACAGATGAATTGCAATGACAATGCTTGAACCTCCTTTTCCCCAGGAGTTCAGCTTCCCCAAGAGCACCTCTCCCTGCCAGCGTCTCTCTGCCTCACCTGAAATGCATACCTGGTGGGCAGCTCCTGCTCCTCTCAGTTCTTCTGCCAGCTCCCTACTCCCCCACCTGGAGGTCACCTTGGTCGTGTGGCTAAGCAAAATGTGCTGTGGAACCTCCTTTTCTTCTCAAAGTGTGTTTTGTTTTTCTGTTCTGGCTACAGAACAGGAAAATGACCTTTTTATATTACTCACAAGGACTGAAACCCTCTCCAGAATGGCTTAATTGTTCCAGAGAAGACTCCGTTTTCAGGGTCCTTGTTGAACCAGAGTCCAGGTGAGAACTCTAAGACCAGGGTCAGGCCGATCAAGGGGCTAAGGGAACTGGTTAGTGTCACTTCTGTGGGAAGGGGATGGGTGTTTAGAGGGCGGGGGTCTTTTGCCTTGTGACCCACACTGCCCAGTTACTTGATTTCATAGACTAGGCTATAGTGTGCCTATACTTATAGTTTACCTATATCATGAACAGATGGCCTTAGCTCAGCTGTGCTAGGGCCTCTCTGGACTTTCACTCTCTGAAGAAAACCTTTGAGTATTTGGACAGTTGCCACAGTCTGGCTGGGCACAAATCACGAGCCACTGAAGCAGGAACAAACTTTATTTTCAAACTGCAGGAAAACACTTCACACAGCTCCCGGGGAATCCTCCCGAACGCCACGAGGCTTCTCCAGGAACCCCCAGCCGGAAATATCTCTCTCGGAAATCCCTCCTCCTGCACTTCCCCAACCAATGGGAACTCTCGGGGAATCCCCGGAAATCCCCACGAGAACTCCAAAATAGTGCGAGAACTCAAAAGTTGCGGCAGAGGCGGATAGTAATGCCTCGCCTGTCAATCAATACTGTTGGCAAAATGCCAGGGGCCATACAGACTCGGCCGTGGCTCTCAGCAGACAGTCAACTAGAAAGCTATCACTAGCTGTTCATGGTCATAGCACCTTTCATGCTGATCACAGTAGAAGATATTGTCATGCATGTAGTAGGTCCTTAGTGTATACATAAAGACTGAAACCAAAATCCGCCTTAAAAATAACATATAGTTAATTGAAGATAATATAGTTTGAAATAAATATAATGTATTTAATAAAATTTATTTTTAAATTTAGATTTGCAAATTTATTTAAAATTTGAAATAAAAATATAGTTTAAAATAAATATAGTTTATAAAAAACCTTCTATATGCAGTTCCAGTTAGATACAAGAAAGTGTTTTTAAAAGATGAGTAAGAAATAAGAATTGCGCTTAAAAGTTAATATTGCTAATTGATACAGAAATACTATATGCACTAGAAGACCAAAATGAAAGCCAAGATAGGAAAATTTGGGACCAAATCAGTGAAAGAAATAATAGTTCCAAGTATGATCCCTAATTCTTTGAAAGGAGGCAGTTATTGTCAGAAATCTTTAGAACAGTAGAGTCAAGGGACCTAGGAACTTGTTAGTCAGTATTGCTCAAACATTTTTGACTGTAATCACAGTTAAGAAATATGTTGTAGATCCTCATTTAGTACACACATATACAGTCAAATCTGGACAGTGGGGCTCAAATGCTTTGAGGAAGAATGAGTGAAATCATTAACAAGACTTATTTCTTTCCATTGTTTCAGAAAAGCTTTATGGTTGGCATACAGTAAACTGTTCATAATCAAAGTGTACAACTTTTGACGTAAATATGTACCTGTGAAACATCATCACAGTCAAGATAATGAAAACACACATCACCTAAAAATTAGTTTCCTATTGCCCTTTTACAATCCCCCCCTTCCCTTCTCCACACACCTTCCTCCCCCATTGCCAGGAAACTACTGATAAATTTTCCATCACTGTATGATGGTTGGTATTTTCTATCATTTATATAAGAGGGTGTACTCTGCGGGGAATGGTGGCTTAGAGACAGAGTGCTTGCCTGGCATGTGTGAGGCCCTGGGCTATATCCCTAGTACCACCAAAAGAAAAGGAAAGGAAAGAAAAAAAAATATATATATATATATATATATATATATATATTCTTTTGTGGGGGTCTGAAATCTTGCACTAAGCAAGATTTTGAGCTTATTTTGAGTTTCTTCTATGTTTTTAATTCATTGCTTTTTACTGCTGAGTAGTAGTATTCTAATATGGATATACCTCTTTACCTACTGAGGGACCTTTGGGATGTTTCCTGCTTAAGAATATTATAAATAAAGCTGCTGAAAAAAATTTGCACTCAAGTCTTTATATGAACCTGTGCTTTTGTTTCTCCTGGGTTAAGACCTAGGAATGGAAAGCCCTGGGTCATGCAGGAGATGTTGGCTTCCTTTGTAAGAAACCACCAGATTGTTTTCCAAAGTGTTTGTGTCCTTTTGCTTCTCCACAAAATCATATGCATGAGGGGTGGCCAGCACCTTGCCAGGGAACTCTTGTGTGCTCGGAGGGATAAGCCTCCTGAGAAATTAAAATCTAGAATAATTAGTGAAGAACAAAAGAAAAAGTCAGAAAGGATAACTTTAAAGATTTTGCCCCTGATATGTCCAGTCCACACAGGAGCCAGAGCTAGACAATTAAAAAATGGCTCCAGTGGTTTATTTAAGGGGATCCATCAAAGGCAGGGGTAAGGTTTCAAGAGTGGAGTCTTGCTTCGTGAAGTTTTGCAGTCAGCAGGTTGATTGGCATCTTGGCAGGTCACATCCATCTCAAAGGGGCTATGCAGCTAGGTGGTTGTAGCAGGTCACCCCATCTCTGGTACTGTGTGGGATCAGGCAGAGTGGAATAGGGTTCACAATGTCTTGGGGGCAGTCAACCAGAGGAAATGTCTTTGGAAGTTCCCAGACACCAGATGATCCTATTCACTAGGCTGCGATGTGTGACAGTCCACACACAGCCCACGGATGGCTCGAAACACATATGAAAGTTCCAAATTATCTGTATCCTCACCAGCATGTAGTAAGGTCAGATTTTGTGTGTGTGTGTGTGTATTTCAAGGTGCATATTGTTCTCTTACTGTGGTTTTAATTTGCATTTTTCAAAGATGTTGAACATTATCTCATGTGCTTATTTATTATCTTCATTTTTTTGGTTTGTTATAATTTTTTACTTTAAAAATGGGTTCTTTATTTTCTTACTGTTGGTTTTTGAGAGGTGTAGATACATGTCTGCTATCATATATACTTATGTGATGTGTGTGTGTTTAAATATTCTCTCCCAGCTCATAGCTTGTCCTTCTATTTCCTTAACAGAGTTTTTCTTTTTCTTTTTTTTGTTAATGTTTTTAGTTGTAGGTGGACACAATACCTTGGTTTTATTTATTTATTTTTATGTGGTGCTAAGGATCGAACCCAGTGCCTCATACATGCTAGGCAAGAGTGTGTCTACCACTGAGCCACAACCCCACCCCACAACAGAGTTCTTCAAAGAGCAGACATTTTAAATTTTGATCAAGTCCAGTTTAGAAAAAGGTCACAAAGATTTATTTTCCCCTAGGCTTTCTCCCAACAGTTTTATAATTTTAGGTTACACATTTTATAATTTAGTTTGAAATAATTTTTGTATGTGGTGCAAAGTATGGATTTAAGTTCATATTCTTGAACATGGATGTTTAATTGTTTCAGTACCGGTTTTGGAAAAGAATCTTTGTGCATTGAATTGCCTTGCACCTCCAAAAAAGTTAGTTGTTGATATTTGCATGTATCTATTTATGTACTCTTCTTTCTATTCCATTTATCTGTTTACCTTTGTACCAATACCATACAGTTTTCATAATAGTAGCTACAGTGTTACTCGGCTTTTCATCCTTTTGACCAAAATACCTGATAAGAACAACTTATAGGAGAGAAAGTTCACTCTGGCTCACAGTTTCAGAGATTCAGTCCATGGTTGGCCAACTCCATTGCTCTGTGCTCAGGATGAGGAAGAATGTCATGGTGGAGGAGACCTTGCACTTACTAGAAGAAAAAGTAGGCCCAAATCTCCATCATGTTGGCTTGGAAACTGAATTCCTCAACCAGACTGCTAAAGCACAAGAAGTAAAACCAATAATCAATAAATGAGATGGTATCAAACCGAAAAGCTTTTTCACAGCAAAGGAAATGATCGAGAATATAAAGAGAGAGCCTACAGAATGGGAGAAAATCTTTGCCACCTGCACCTCAGATAGAGCATTAATCTCCAGAATAAATAAAGAACTCAAAAAGCTTAACACCAAAAAACTAACAATTCAATAAGTGGGCAAAGGAACTGAACAGACACTTCACAGAATAAGAAATATGAATGGTCAACAAATATATGAAAAAATGTTCAACATCACTAGCAATTAGAGAAATGCAAGCTAAAACTACACTGAGATTTCATCTTAATCTAATCAGAATGGCAATTATCAAAATGCAACAAATAAATGTTGGTGAAGATGTAGGGGGAAAAGATACACTCATCCATTGCTGGTGAGACTGCAAATTGGAACAACCACTCTGGAAAGTAGCATGGATTTTCTTCAGAAAACTTGGAATGGAACCACCTTTTGACCCAGTTATTCCACTCCTTGGCATATACCCATATGGACATAAGGACATAAAGGACATAAAATCAGCCTACTATAGTGATGTGTCCACATCAATGTTTATAGCAGTTCAACTCACGATAGCTAAGCTATAGAACCAACCTAGGTGCCCTTCAACAGATGAATTGATAAAGAAAACTTGGTACATATACACAATGGAATATTACTTAGCCATAAGTAAGAATGAAATCAGATCATTTGCCAGTTAATGAACCAGAGACTATCATGCTAAGTGAAATAAGTTAATATTAAAAAAAAAACAACCAAAGGCTGAATATTCTATCTAATATGTGGATGCTGACTCATGTAGGCAGGGGAGAGGGAGGATGGAAAGTTCACTAGATTGAACAGAGGGGAGTAGTAGGAAGGGAAGGGGGATGGAAATGGAAAAGACAGCAGAATGAATCAGACATAACTTTCCTATGTTCACATTCTCTATTTTTTTAGGTCTTCTTTAATTTCTCTGGAGCATTTTCTAGTTTTTAATATACAGGTCTTCCACATCTTTTGTTAGATTTATCCCTAAGTATTTCTTAATTTTTATATGATTATAAATGGCACTGTTCCTAATTTTAATTTTGAAGTGTTTGTTGCAAGTATATAGAAAAATAATTAATTTTTTGAATAGTGATCTTATATCTGTCAACCTTGCTGAACCTACTTGTTAGATCTGGTAATTTTTTTGTAGATTCCTCCAGATTTTCACATCTTCTTTGCCAATTGAGATCTTCTATTTCTTTTTCTTGCCTCAGTGCACTAGCTAGAACCTCCAATATGAACTTCTGAGCATAAAGTTATTTGTAATATTACTTTATTAACATTTTAATATCTGTAGATATTATTGATATTCTTTTTCCTTATGAGTCTAGCCAGAGTGGATTTTTCCTCTTGAAATTGTTCCACAAGTCACTAGTGATCTGTTTTATTCTTAAATTCTTTTGTTGTTGTTGTTAATATTTTGGATAGTTTCATTTTGTTAAGTTTTCACATTCACTGAAATTTTCTTCTGCAATCTCTAATTAGCCATTAATCCCAGTTAGTGTATTTTTCATTTCGTTCTTTGTAATTTTCATCTCTAGAAGTTTGAGTGAGTCTTCTTGAATCTTCCACATCTGTACTTAACTTTTTCAAATATATGAATTGTGATTATACCCTCTTTTAATTTTCTTTTCCATTTTCGAACAGTTGTGTCATTTCTGGGTTGATTTGGGCTGATTGTTTTTTCTCCTTGTTATGAGTCTTATTTTCTTGCTTTGTTACATTCTTGCATTTTTATTGGATGCTACATGGTATGAATTTTATCATTTTATTTTTGATAATTTTATTTTGGATTATTTTATTTTCCCATGAACATTCTTAAGTTGTGTTTAGTGACGTTACTTGGAAACAGTTTGATCTTTTCAGGTGTTGCCTTTATGAGTCATTAGATGGATCAAGAGAAATACTCTCAGTCTAGGGATAATTACTCTCCACTGTTAAAACAAGATCTGGAGTATTCTGCTCAATGGTCCATGAATTATGAGGTTTTTTTTTTTCCTGTGTAGTTGTTGAAAATAGGACTATCTCTGTTCCTTTGTGTGCATGGGAAACAATTTCTCTGGATGATTCTTCTTCCAGAATTTGGCAATTTCCTCCCACACATATGCTGATCATTTCCTGCTAAAAACTTGAGAGACCCTCTGCAGAATTTAGGATTTGTCTCTCTTTGGTATTTTGCCCTGTCCTGCATACTCTAGCTGCCTTTGCCTCCCTGGTCTCTCTGCTCCATCTCTTTGATTCTGGGAGTCCTCAGGGCTTTTCCTGGAATGCCCTGACCTGACCCAGGACCTGGAACCTTCTCAAGTGACTCTGGGCAGTCTTGGGCAATTCAGGGGTCTCACTTTGCCCATTTTTCACCTCTCAGGAACCATTGTCTTTCACTGCATGTCATTAGTTTCTTGAATGCTTTTCATTGATATTTTAGTCTTTTCTTGGCTGTTCCAAGCAGCAGAGCATCAGCAGTCCCTAACATTCCATCTTGGTTGGAAGTAGAGTCTCTCTCTCCATTTTTCTTCTTTTCTCTACAATGTGACTTATATAAGACGATTCATTAGAAATTACCCATAAGATGTCAAAGGGATCACAGTACTCTTCATTGGGCCAGATGACCTTGATAATATGACTGCCTTTGATTAAAAAATAAATTAAACAAATAAAATAAACGAGAAAACACCTTTTCACTCTTTTGGAAGCCCGAGGAATTTTAAAAACTTCTAACGCTGGGCTACTGATATCCCTAAACTCACAATCTAATGAAGCTATAGCTATATTAGTTTTTTAAAAAATTTTTATTAGTTTTTTAAAAAAATTTTCTAGCAAGATTAACTACTCTGTCATCCTGACTGTTGAAAAATTGATATAGTACCTCTCCCTGTAGCCTGCAGGCCAAGAGCAGGGTAGGGTGGAGCCTGGAAGGGCCACACAATCCAGAGTATTCATCCCTAAACTGGGAGACTTCAAAAGACTGACTGGTAAATGAAGAGTCATAAATTTGTCTGTGATGTTTATCTTCAGAGATTTAGAGCTGTGCTTGAAAGGCACTAATACAGATGTAATCTAAGTTTCCAACAGCGTAAGGTGTCAGCTGGCGAACCTAAGATTAATGTCTTCCTGGGTCCCGAAAAGCACCACCAACGCTCTTGTCTATGGGCAGCTGCAGGGCTGTCGGTTGTGGTGGTTCGTGAGTTACAGATGACAATGTGGGACATGCATGGGCGATGGGCGTTGAGTTAAAGCAGCCTTGAGTGGAAATCCCAGCATGGCCACATCCTTTTACTTTGAGACTGTCTTCCCAGGCTATTTTTTTCTATGACTGTTGGAATCTCCCTCTAGGTCCCCTGTGACAGAGTAACATCAGTAATATCTCCCTGTCTGAAATCCCATTCAAAGCACCTACCTTCTGTAAGCAATCCTTTCCCACCCCATAATATACAATACCGTTGTTTAACTTTCAGGTTTCTTATTTAGAAAATTTTTAAAAATCTAGTCTTGCCAGTCTCAGGCATCTTAACTACATTCGTCTGAAATCTTTAATTTACAGACCTGGCTATTCCTGGTGATGGTTGCTCTTACCTTTGCCACTCAATCTTCCTAATTTCACCTTAGGGTGAAAAAAACTTCAGAGAGATCTTCATTATAGTGCTATGATATTGCTTTGGGAATTGTTTTCTATTTTCACTGACTATCCTACTAGAAAATAAAACCCTGAATTGAGGCTATGTGTTATTCACTTTAGAAATGCCAACACCTTCTGTATTGAAGGAAATATAGTAGGGCCTTCTTGAAATAAGCAGACAGTGAATGAACACCCAAAGTAGGTTAGATATTAAAGATGAGCAAACTAAAGGCCTGTTGGAAATAATATCTGTGGTTAGGTAAGAACATGCAGGGCATCCTTTCTGGGAAGCAGAAGTAGTAAGGTCGAGCAGATGGAGCAAATACCCCTATCAGAAAGACCTCAGCTCAAATCCTGGCTCTTCCATAGTCTAACGGAATGAAATACATCATCCTCAAAATTCATTCAATGCACCAATATTATCCCCAGTGTGACTGTGTGTGGAGATAGGACCTTTAAGGAGATAATTAAATAATTAAAGTTTATACAGGTCATGAGGGTGGGGCCTAATCCAATAGGACTGGCATCCTTTTAAGAAGAGGAAAAGACACCAGAGATCTCTGCTCTCCTTCCCTGGGTCCTTCCCTCTGCCCCCACCCCCACGCATGTGTGCACACAGAGCAAAGGCCATGTGAGGACCCAGACAGGAGCAAGTTGTCTACAAGCAAAGAGGAGAATTCTCAACAGAACCCAACCTGCTTGATTTTGAACTTCCATCCTCCAGAACTAAAAGGAAATAAATGTCAGTTGTTTAATCCACCTAGTCTGTGGATTGTCGTGGCAACCCAAGCTGATGTGGTTAAAATTGTTGAACTTGGACAAGTTATTTAACCCATCTTAGATTTAGTTGAACATTAAAAGGTAGAAATGACAACAATAATGGTAACCATGAATGTTCTTCACCAAAGTCTGGAGAAAGAACTATCCCAAGAGCTTGGAGCAATTGTTCCCATTGCACTAACTGGGCCTCTGATTGGGCATGGTGTGGAACACAGCCCCATTGACTTAATTATGAGCAGAGGAGAGAAGAGTGGACTGAATTTCTAAAAACTGTAAGGGACACCTAAGACATCTCAGTCTTGCTCTCCTCTGACAAGAAACTGTATCTGAGTATGAAAAGAAACATTTCTTTCCAGGGAGCGTGATATCATCAGAAGAGCATGGCTTAGCACAGTTCTTGGCACATAGTAAGCACTTGATGAATATTTGTTGATTGAATGTATGAATGGATGGATGACTGGGTTCTGTAGAAAGGTAGTCCTAGGTTCAAATCTTAGCTCTCTCTTACTGTGTGAACTTGCAGAGATTAATGGATTGTCTCTGTTGTTCAATCTCTGCCTCTTGGCATAGTCTTGTGCTTAGATGTGGCTCGTAGCTTCATGTGATCGCATTTCAAATAAAGGGCTTTTCTGGCATCTTTCCATGTTGCATGATCACTTTCGTAATGATCACAGTTCACAAAGTAGATGCACATTCCTGGCATGGAGGGAGTTTCCAAATGTATCACTATCTTAGAAACTTTGCCCATAAATATATGTGCCTCCTCTTGGATATTTTCCTTAGGATCCACTTCAAAGTTTGGACATAAACTTGAAAGGGGGATGCAGGAGGCAGTCCCAGCTGGTGGCAGAATGAAGCCAAATCATGAGAGCCCCAATTCAATGGATGGACTTAGATTGGATCCAAAGCTCTGCTTATGTTTGTCAGCGGGTTCTGTGTGGCAAAGTTGTTCTCCAGTGAAAACTCATTTCTTTTCTGGTTTATATTAACCTTCATCTTCCATCTTGCAGTTCTTCCCACCTCGCAAACTTACCACCATCACCTCTGGGGTGACTTCCATTGTCTTATTAGAGAACAACAGCCCCAGAGGCTGGGGCGGCCAGTGGGATATGGGGTCATCACTTCCTGTGCAGCATGAAGACCTGCTGTTGCGGATCAGACGCACTGAATTCTATTGTATATCTTTCTACTCCGGCTCTACCATGTGTTTAGCATGTAAGTTATGGAGGTGGACTCAAGTTATGGCAAAAAAAAAAAAAGATGAAATCCAGAATGCTACAACAATAAGTAGATGGTATTTCTAAGAGTGGGATGTGAGCACACAGAACTCTTCTTGGGGCCAAAAGTTGTGTGTAGGTGTGTGTGCATGCTTGCACGAAGGCATATGTGTTTTCTCTTAAAATTTTTACTTTCCAGCGCATCATGTTTATTTAACTATAATTCATGCTCAATAGCACAGTCATGATCTTCTGCTTCTGTTCCTTTTCAGAATTCTTTAGTGCAATGAATGGGACCTCCTCCCATCCTGTCTGGCAGTGCAGTGACCTGGGAGCTATTCTCCAGCCTCCTTTTCCTCCAACGCCCGCATCCTCCCATGTTCAATCCATCAGGTCTGCTGCCTCTCAACACCCAGCCCACCCCAGTGGGTTCATGTTTCTTGGTCTCCACTGCCCAGGTCACCATTGCTTCACCTGGACTGTTGGAGACCTGGGGTTCCTATTGCCTCTTGTGGTCCATAGTTAAGGAGTCTGTTGGCCAGATCCCCTTGAGAAGAGACTTCCTGCCCACTGTGGGGAGCAGACACAGCAGAAAGCCTCTGTTGCTAACTCCATCACCTGCCCAGCTGCAGACAGCCACCTTGCTAAGGGTCACGCCCTCCCCAGGACATTCCATACCAGGTGACTGCCCACAGTGGGGTCTCAACAGCCTGATCCTTCCCACCAATCACAAGACACTCTGACTGTGCTCCCGAGCTCCCCAGCCATCTGGCTGTAGCTCTGTCAGCTGAGGCTCTATCCAGTGACTGCTCCTGCAGAGCCCAGCCTGTGACACTTCTCTCTACTCTGTGTGCTGCAACCACAGTGACCTTTTTACCACATAAGTGAAAGAGTGTCACTCTCCAGCTTCAAACTACTCCTTCCTGCCTCATTGCTTCAGGCTAATGACTGGAATCTGGAACACAGATGCTCTCTCAGTCACACTGCTCCATGCAATTCTGAGGTTTGCCACAGTGAAGTTCCACAAACTCAGCTGTAGCTAAAGCCACAGGCTAGAAGTTGCCAATCAAGGCATCAGCAGAGCCATGCTTCCTCTGGAACCTGCATGGGAATCCTCCTGCACGTCTTCCTACATTTTGGTTGTTGCAGCAATCCTCGGCATTCCTTGGCTAGTGGGTGCATCATTTCCTTCTTCCCTTGTCACATGTCACTCTTGTTGTATCCGTGTCTGCATAGCCTCTGAGGCCTGGGCAGAAGGACAGATAGACTGCATAGATAATGGATGATTGGGTCAGGAAGGTGGGTGCTGATTCAAAAGGAAATAAAATGATAATACCTCCAGAGCACATCCCCCTTCCTCCAACCTGTTGCCAAGTTTACCTGCCTCCAGAGAATTGTTCCTCCCAGCAAGGAGTTGTTAATGAAATCCTCCCTGGGTGGCTCCCTTCCTGCTTTCTGGGAAGATATGGAGAAGTAACCCTGGAAGCCTCCTTTCCCACCTTTCGGCCACATAGGCAAGATAAGGGGGGGGGCACAAGAAGAAAGGATAAAAGGGGCAGGACACCCCCACTCCCTCCGGCACCAGCTTTGGATGCCCTCTTCTTTGGTGTATTCTCTCTCTCTCTCTCTCTCTCTCTCTCTCTCTCTTCTCTCTCCTATCCTTCAAATAAAACTTTTTGCTCTTACCTCCGTGTTTCCCGGGATGTTCAAT
The DNA here is from genome assembly GCF_001458135.2 of Marmota marmota marmota. Taxonomy (NCBI): domain Eukaryota; kingdom Metazoa; phylum Chordata; class Mammalia; order Rodentia; family Sciuridae; genus Marmota; species Marmota marmota. The sequence continues at coordinate 25,987,068 of NW_026000174.1, read as the reverse complement.
CTTCAACACAGGGAAACAGGACCCGACCTGATTTTCAACACTGGTAACATCTCTGGTCTCACTTCTAATAAGAACACCAATCATGATGGGTTAGAGGCCTGCCCTACTCTAGTATGACTCCACTAATTACATCTGCAATGACTTTATGTCCAAATACGGTCACTGCTATATCTGAGTGTGTCCCCCAAAGGCTTATGTGTTGGAAGTGTCATGTCTAGGATGGGATGTTAAGAGGTAGTGGGACCTTTAAGAGGTGGGGGTCTTATTGGCCCCTCTCTATCCTTTTCTTATTTCCTGTTCACCTTGTGATCTTTCTCTCTCTCACACACTCACTCCCACCATTGTAATGCCACCTGCCATGAAGTTCTTACCAGAGCTGAATTGATGCCAGCATCATGACCTGTGAGCTAAATACACTGCTTTTCTTTAAGAAGTACCGAGCCTCAGGTACTTTGTTATAGTAATGAAAAACGGTAGCCTTAGATGTCCTTATTTCCAAGAGATATGGTATTCCACTGACCCAATTAATACAACTTGCAGGGCACATGGAGAAGGTGAAGAAAGTAAGCCTCAGATAATGGTTTTTGAAATTGATTCTAAAGATATTCTCATGAAGAGGATGTATTTCCAGCAGAGAGAACTTTCTTCCAGTAGCCAATTAAAATTCTTTGCTACCTAACAGGGAGAGTGAACCAGGACTAAATTACTCTCCTGAACTGTAAACTTTCCTATAATCAGGACTCTGCGGAAACTCAGGCTCCTCCTTGAGACCCTGCCAGAAAGCTAAATGAATAAGAGGCAGCGTGCGGTTGTTTATATATTCTACCTACAAGGAGAGGACCTCGCCTTTATCCAAGTGGTGTTTTAAAAAGCAAAGCAGTGAAAACGTCCAAATACACAAAAATAACTACTTAGCAAGGGTCTAGATCAGGGAGGTAGAGAAGAAGTTCTGGTGAAGATGCTCTCAAAATGCTGTATGCCTGTTAGATGAAGAGCACTGCTGGCCGGCCGTCGTCCCTGAGTAGAGAGGAGCTGGTTGTTCTTATTTGATGAGCACTATTTCAGCCACAAATGTTTTCTACTTCCTGCAGTTTCCTCTTTTTTACCCTTTAAGATGTCCTTTGGGCAAGGTACCTTCCTCTCCTGCTGTTCCACTCAGGGGCTCCTCCCTCCCTCCCTCTGCTACCAGCTACCGCCATTACACCCCAGGGTTGGATGGGACCAATATTTACCCAGTCTGAAATGAGCTACAGATATTTCCTGCTGGGGGTGTTCCCCTTACACAGTACCGCACTGTGCCGGTGGAAGGACCTTTCCAGAAAAGCAGAGTTGAGTAATCAATATTTTGAATTCCTTAGAAGTGTTCATCTTTTGTGTTTTCCCAAGTCCATGATTTATCAGGAAGATGAGATTTTTGTGATAGAAAGAATGTCACAATTTAGACAGCAGGGTAATAGCTCTGCACCCAAAAACTACTCTCTTGAGAGAGAGTTTTCCAAATTCTTTTGTCTCTCTCTTCAGTATTCAGGTTCCAAGGCCAGGCATCTGGCTCAGAGAATGCTTCCAATACCTGGCCCCTGATGGGAGCCAGGAGCACCCTAGACTAGAAGAAGGAAACAGAGTGGGAAAGTCAAAGACAAGACTGCTACTTTCCAGCCCAGGGAACAGTAGAAGAGTGAGCAATTTTATTTGGGAGATTAACCTAAATATGTATTAAATGGGGTTTACTATTAAGCTAAACTTCAATTTGGACAGTTAAATCATCTCTTTGCTACCCAGTTGGATATGGATATGGGAGAAAGATGACATTTGATATAGAAAATGTGAAGTATGTTTTTTTGTGTGTGTGCATCCAAGTATATGACATGAAGTTAATACACAGACACAAAATAATCATGAAATCCCTTGTTAGAAATCTCAGCAATGTGGGCTGTGGCTGTGGCTCAGTGGCGGAGCGTTAGCCTCGCACATGTGAGGCACTGGGTTTGATCCTCAGCACCACATAAAAAAATAAAATAAAACAAAATAAAAATATTGTGTCTATCTTTTTTAAAAAAAATCTCAGCAATGTTTAAAACCATAAGTCAGTTGCTGTAGGGTTGGAGGGTCCCATTCCTAAAACTCCCCAAAATAGGGTTGACTGCAGCCTCCACAATTCTAGAAAGTGTAAGAGAAGACTCACAGAGAGAGCCAGGAGCATAATTCCTCCAACAATTACTGGGCTGCACTTGAGAGGGAGGTGCTCACACTGGACCCTCAGTGAGACCCACCCTCTAAGTGATAGCTCCGCGCGTCTGTCCTTGGTGAGCACCAGGCAACTTCCATGGCAAAGGGTCCTGCCCACTCCTGTCCTCTCCTTGGCAATACCTGAAGGGGCACATCAGCCAGAATGTTCATTTAAAATGACTGAGTCCACAGTATATGATAAACCATACCCATGCTACAAAACTGTCAATTTAAAGATAAATATAGTTACAGTGGGGAAAAAATAGTAGACAATTAAAACAACCACACGGTTCTGGTGTTCACCACCTGTTCCTCTGCACTGGGTGGAGCCAAAGTGATTTGGGCAGCCTCCCTGTTCCTGTTCTGGGTTCCCGTTTTCAGACATCTTTGTGGTTCTCTCATATATCTTCTGCACGCTGTGCTGGGACACAGGGCACATCCTTCCATAGCATCAGGACTGAAGCAAAAATAGCCAGTGAGCTTGGTCCTCTTGCCCACAGTCTCCATCTTCCATAACCCTGGCCATCCCTGTTCTTGTTTCTAGTTGCCCAAGGGACCCAGTGTGGAAGCTGTGGTTCTCCTCAGTGAAAATTTCCTTGGTCAGGTGCCTCCTGCTGAAGATTAACAAACACCAAGCTGAAAGGGACTAACTTTATAGCCCTTGTTAACTAACAGAGGACGAGGACAACTTGCAGCTAGGTGCCTCTGCTTCTCAGCCCTGTTATTCGGAAGCCTCTACTCTGAATACTGCTGCTGCACCACTATTCAAGTGTTTTGTCAGATGAAGCTCAGGGATTGAAACTGCCCCTTGTTCACTCGGTGTTCATTTCTGTTTAGGTTAGTAATTCCCTCTGCCTATGGAGGTAAAGCCCATTCTTACACCTAGTCATGCGCATGCTTATTGTTAGCAATCCTGAGGACTCAATATTGTCATTAGAAACCTCTGCAAGATTACAACCCAAATCTCTAGAAAATTCCTTGAGCATTGGGGTTATTGCTTTATATTTCCTTCCAGTCCCTCAGTGCCAAGCAAAAATAGTTACTAGTTTGATTTGAGATTACTTCGCATTCACTTGGTATATTTGATATCTAGCCAGTGTTTACTAAGCCCTTGCAAGAGGCCTGAGTCTTTCATATAGATTATCTTATTTAGTCTTCGTACCACCTGGGGAATTATGGACTGTGGTAAATTCTCGGCTTCTTGGAAGAGAAGACACTAATTCTGAGAAGCTAAGAGACTTGCTCAATTACTCAGCTAGAAGGAGTGGCTGCTGGAGTGAGAACCCCCTCTCTGCTTTGGAGTGCAGTGCTAGTTTTTGCATTACATTTGCTTTCCAGTCTGGTAAGTTCCACCTTGTAGAAAAGTCCTGAGACCAGCAGACTTGCCCAATCCAGAGGAAGTGCTTGATCGGAGAGGTAAGAACCCCAGCTTAGTGGAGCAGGGCCCACACCAGCCCAACTGGTTTCTAAGTCTCTGGCTGTGTTAAAAAACAGGTCACCAAAGTAGTTTCTGGTGCGTGTCCGAGCAGTGTGGCCCATCTCACTACCTCTACCAGAGTTGGGACAGAGGAGATGGGGGCTGGCTTGGTGGGACCTCTCACCCACAAGGCCTTGGCCAATGGCTTCTGACATTAAGAGGGTAATATGGAATCTGGTGGTCCTAATAGAAGGAGGCTATGGTGAGGTGGCAAGTGGACACTCTCACACCCTGCCTGTCCTTGACCATGATCATGCTGGTGCCACCCCTTGAGCAAACAATGGGGCCATCCACATTATACAACCATGTTTAAAAGGAGTAGATAGGGCCCAGGTAGGTCTCTCTCCCGCTGCTAGCACATGCACTCCACGAGAGAGGACACCTGGAATGTCTTCTGCACTGCTGTCCCAATGCTGTAATTGTGCCTGGCACATAGGCACCCAGTAGATAGGTGTTGACCTGAATATGGAATGGAGGAGCAGGGCTGGGGATATAGTTCAGCGGTGGAGAGCGGGCACGAAGCCCTGGGTTCAATCCATAGCACCACAAGAGAATGAATGCATGAGCCAAAGAATCAAGATGCATGAGATATTCTGTGTACAAAAATCCCACCGGCAAAGGAACTCTGCACGCAAGTCTTCTTTGCTTTTAAAGGACTCCCCTTACACCTCAGCAGCTCCAAGCCCTTCTTCAACATTCATGGTTTCATGAGGAGGGAAAAAAAAAGGGGGGGGGGGAATCTCAGCATGATCTCTAAGCTTTGCCCTTGTACTGGCACCTTCTTTTCCAAAGACAAGAAAAACCTGTCTATCGGGTTCCCCTTCACTGGAGCAGAGGAACTGTCTACCCTGGCTCCCTCCCTCACCAGGAACTGGGCAGCTTCAGATTTATGCTGCTGGATGGGCTGAAAAGGCAGCCTCAAGCTACTCCAGGCAGAACCAGCTGTGGGCCAAGTACCACAGACAGCTGGGAGAGAGGTCCCAATCCCTCTGGACTCCAGCAACTCTTCTCTGTACTCTCTCAAGGTCTTTGTCCCTAGAGAACCTGCAGGACATGTGGCCAATAGTCTCAAAGGTTTCTGAACCGTACACAAGTTTCCTAACTTGGCAGAGCTTCAATTCTCTTATCTATAAAATTTGATTAACAATCAGATTTTTCATTTCAGCTTCTCAGGATCATTATGAGAAATAAATAAGAATGTATGTAAAGGGGCTTGGAATATAGTAAAATCTCAATAAATGATAGTGTGGGGAAGTTTTTGATCATTTAACTCAACAAAATAAAATCACAATAGATTAACAGGGAGAAAACATGCAAATTTATTAATGTGCAGAAACATGAGAGTCATACACAAAGAATGAGACTCAAAGGGAGGCTAGACAGTCAGAGCTTCCACAGAACTAAGCAAAGGGCCCCAGGCTAAGGCTTCTAGGGAGGGGAGGTGGTGCAGGTGAAGGGAGGCCAAGCAGAATTGGTGCCCAGTGAGCAAATGCTGTCTTGTCATGCTGATGAAGTCACAAGGATACAGCCACCTGTGGCAATCCCAATCTCTTCTTCCCTGGGAAAGATCTTTTCTAGGCAGAAAGGGGGACACTGGCTAGGAAAGCCCCTGCCTGTTCCTGCCATTCACTAATGCAGACAGATGTTAAGTTTCTCCTTACAGAAGAGAAACTTTTCAAAGTCCTCCCTGTGTCTGCAAAGGCCTGCAGTTCCTCTGAATAATCAATTCAAAATATGCCAAAGAAGTACATTTGAGGTGGGATATTTCACTTCCCCACCCTGGCTGTTACTCTTGCTTGCTGTGGTTTGTCCCTGTGCTTTTGTTATAAAGGAGCAAACACAACCCATAATCTAAAAAGCTCACCCATTGTTATTAATTCACTTAACAAAGATAGTGCCAGGTCCTGGCCAGGTCCAAATGGGGCAAGGGGGGTTTTCAAAAAAAAAAAAAAAAACCAGAGGTGAGTGTCTAAGTTCTCTGGGCCTTCACTTATGGATCCTGGAGTGGGTCAAACACACTCTGCCTGTCTCACCTCCTCCAGGTCACTTTCTCTGGCTGGACAAACCTCAGGCTGGATCCCCCAGAGACAAATTCTGAGGGCAGCACCTAGGAAATTCCTAAGGAGTTGCTCTTGGGATCTCTGAAAGGGAGCTAAGGAATGCAGACAGGACCCAGGGAGAGGCTGAAGAGCAGTGCCTTCCCAGAATGGGCCTCAGCAGCCCCCCAGGAAGGTCCCAGGCTTCAAGGAGCCATCAGGCCTCCACACCACCAGGTTGGATGAATCACTGGATGCAAATACTCTGGAAGGTGTGTCCTTGGGGGAGACAACTTCCTTCACCCAAACAATCCCCAGAGCGGACTGCCAGCCTGCAGCGATCTGGAAAGAGTCCCTGCAGCTGGGGAATGATCTCTTCATTCACTGAAGGGGATTTGGGTGGGGTAATGTGGCATCTGCCACACACTGCAGCCTGGCTGTTATCATGAATAAGGAGATGTTGATCCCTCCCTGCTTGATTTCTGCTGTCTCTCAATTGACCCATTCGTGTTACCAGGGGAAAATCTAAATATACCCTCTAGCTTTATTCACCCTTGGTTGACTTAACCATCATGGATTTTGGAGTGCAAAAGCTGGGCCTTACTTGTCTCCCACCGTTTCTGCTGGAAACATCATCTCTGATGTGTGGGTTATGACAATGGTTGCCTAGGTTACTCTTCAGGGACCTGAAGGCCACCTTTGCTGAAAACTCTGACTCTTCCCTTGGGCCTCAGATGTCTGGGGGCTGGAATGGGGTGACAAGGTTGGCACCTCCTCCCCCATATAAAGTCTGTCTCCTGTGCTGCCTTAACCTTTGGGTCCGAGTCTACTCAGCACTGCATGTGAACGTGCTGATCCTTTGAGAAATGGCTTGCCCGGAACTATAATACAAGGTGAACTTGGCCTAGACTTGTCGAGTCTGTTTCCCACTTTGTGAACACAACTGCCAGCCGCCATGACGGGAAACACCAGCCTGTGAAAAGAGGAAGCACCCACGTTCTTGGAAGACCTCTGCATATTCCTAGAAAAATATGAATAGTCTCACCTTTATTAACCTCTCTCTATGTATCTTACATCTGTAACCCGTCAGCACCCCAGAATTCAGAAGTTGATTTGCGTGCAGGGGGCTCCCATTTCTCTATTTGGCCACTGAATAAAGCCTTTTGTCTCTCCAGCAATGATCTCCTAGACACTGGTTTTTCCATGGGACGAGCTTCCAGACCTGGGTTTAGTAACATTACATGGGTGGGAAGAGAGGGTAGGATTTATCATATGATCCCATTGAACTTAGAGCTCCCCTGAAATCTGTGTGATCCAGATTGGGAAGCTCTCTCCTGCCCCAGAGCTCTGAGCATCCCTGACATCAAGGCTAGAAGCCAACAAATGTAGGGGGATTTACAATAAGCCAGGGAGCCAGAAATGTGTACTAGGAATCATGGAATAACTGGGAAGGGGAGGACAGGGATGGAGTTTCTCTCCAGATGGAGTCCAGGGTCTGGACCTAGTTTGAAGACCATTGTTGATGCTTCTTTTGCTTTTGCTTCCAAGAGAGAAAGGCGGGTCAATTTCAGCCTCGCTGGAGAGACCAGGGAGTCCTTTCCTTGGGCTGCAAGTTTGATTCACTGCTGAGAGCGGTTTGGCACGGCCTCACATCACAAAGCGTGGCTGGTGGTTCTGCCGTCTGCTGGCATGCTCCAACAAGACCAAGCCCAAGACGGACTGAGCACGAATGCTTATTTGAATGAATTCTGGTACCACTCAGTGGATTTGAAGCGTGTGCAATTAAAATCTGCTCTCGGGGAAATTGCGGCTGCCTTACCCACTCTGGAAGGAAAACATCACAAACCCACCCCCACTGTGAGAACTGAACTCGAGAATTTGTGACTCACAACAGCATTTCATCAAGGGATTCTGGGTCCCTGGGATATTTTTCAGACTTATCACTAGTAGCCACTTATCACTATGAATTTTAAGAATTAAAAACAAATCCTAAGCTTACTGTAGGAAGTTCATTTATTAAAATGGTAGAGGTGAAATGATTCTGAAACTACCATATATCTACATGATGGGATTGAGAAATGAGTGAATGCTTTGATGTTGCTGAGATCCAGGGTTTCACTATATGAATTGGGAGAAGGTAAGAAAGAATGCTATGGGGATAGACATGGAGCCATCAGTGTAAACTCGTGATTTTTAGAACCTGTATGTGTATGTGAATATGCATGTTTTATGCACACATAGGCATAAAATCCTGGGTATGGATGTTTATACACGTTCATGTATTTCCTAGATCTGTCTAACTGAGGGGTCAAGAATCAAAGATGCTCCTCTAGTGAACACGCCTAGCACCCACATCTTGATCTCAAATACTGAATGGGGACTAAAAGGAGCCAGGCTCCCACCAGGACACAGGAGCCAGAGTAAAGGGATGCCCACAAGCCAAATTAATTAAATATAGTAGTGAATTATAAAACTTTGGGGTGAAATTTTATGAGTTGTTCTTTTGGGAGTAGGGAATACCTGGGATTGAACTCAGGATGTTTAACCACTGAGCCACATCCCCAGCCTTTTTTTGTGTGTGTTTTATTTTGAGACTGGGTCTCACTAAGCTGCTTAGGGCCTTGCTAAATTGTTGAGGCTGGCTTTGAACTCATGACCCACCTGCCTCAGCCTCCCCAGTCACTGGGAATTCCTGAGTTTTTAATGAATAAATAAATAATCAAAGGGAGGAAGAGTTCTTGCTTACAGTAAAATGCTAAGGACTGGCTGTAAAGTGGAGGGAGGGTTCAGTTGGAAAATGCTCATTTTGCAAACATTATGTTAATGATAGGATTGGACAAGAACTGCCCATGAAGCTAACCTAGAGGGAAATGTTGACTGAGAGCAGAGTATTTTGAGCCATCTTTAAGAGTTTGCCTACAGACTGTTTATTAGTCGCAGGGAAGGAAAGAAGTAACAATTATGAAGTGGAGAAATCAACCCCACCTCAACTGGGAGATCAAAATGAGCATCACCAAGAGGGATGGAGGGACATTACAGCTTCTAGATGTGACACCCTGAGGACACATCATTTCTGTGGTGTTCAAAGAGGAGAGGTGTATCATTCAAAAAAGAGGATTTCTGGCTATAAACTGTTTTGACCACCTCCTACTTGCCAGAAGAGATGATAATCTGTCCTAAATTGTATGAAATGGTCAAAGATACAACACTGTCCTACGACAGATGAGATTGTGTATTGGACATAAACAAATATTCATAGTTTGGGGGAATGGCCACATGAATCAGGGAGGACTAGCAGAGACTGAGAGGTACTTTGTAGGAACAAGAGAACAGGGTAACTTTTGTCTCCACAGGAAGAAGTGATTAGCATTGTAGAATAATTTCCCAAGATATTAGGAAGGTGAAACCTGACAGATTAAGGACCAGGTGGGGTGAGGCTAGTTGGACTGAAGGGGAGGAGCTTTTATTGACAGATTTGGGGTGTATTTGCTGAGATAAGAAGAATACACAGTGAAGTTTTTAGGCCCTGTGAGGCTCACAGATGTCAAATGAGCACTTGAAATTTTAGGTCTTACAGTATAATTGTCGCCTGTAAGAATATAAGACCACTGCTGCAAGATCCAAATTTTCAAAAGAAATCAGAAATTTTTATTTTTATTTAAAATTCTTCTGATTTCAAACATTGTCTGATTATTTTAATAGCATAGTGTATGACAAACAAAACATGTTTTGCACCATATTCAGCTGCACCTGCCAGTTTGTGGCCTCTGTTTTATATATATGGTCATATTTCTTCCAATAAAATAAAGTTGGTATTATATTTACTCCAGTTTGAAGTTGGAAAAAAAGCAAAAGCTACATCTTGGGTGTATAGAAACTTGTCCAGAGTCATAGACAGTAAGTATTCAATAAGTTAAGACTCTTAATAAACTGAAATATTTGCTAGTGAGATTGTTGGGGCATGGAGTCTTTGACAGCAGCACAAGGACAAGTACATGGTAAGAGGGTCTTCAAACATGATACAAATTTCACTTCAGTTGTCATACAGTTAGAACTGAAATCTAATCAATTTCAATAGCCAAATATTGTTTAACATGTGACCTACTCTCCAAAGAAAATCAGCATTATGAAAAACAATTGATATGTTTATGATAATTTTATTTCTTTTTTAAAAAAAAATCTTTATTTTATTTATGTGGGGCTGAGGATAGACCCCAGGGCCTCGCACTTGCTAGGCAAGCACTCTACCACTGAGCCACAGTCCCGGCCCCTGATAACTTTATTTCAATAAATAATACAATCTCTTTAAATTGACCAAAAAAAAAATTAGATTTCAGCCGGGCATGGTGGTACATGTCTATAATCCCAGTTGTGGGAGGCCATCCTCGCACGTGATTTGAGTTACCTCCCTGGCTGGGTGAGAGGCACTTAGACACAGCTGTGTCTGAGCCTTCCCCACCCTTTCCCAGGTCCGAGGGCTTGTCCGTGCAGAGGCGTGCCTGGCTACTGACCTGAAGACCCAATCATAGTCCTTGACCTTGGGATGCTGCCCCCCTTAACCTTCATTGGATGGGATTTTCCCTGGAATTTTTTGTTCCCCAATAAAAGCTCACTCCCTGGTGTGTTCTCTCTCTCTTGCTAGTCTCTTCTGTAAACCTCACCACTGCATTAGGTGGCTGGAGGCGGGAGCTAGGAGAAGCCATCCTGGAGCTGGTTTTAAAGGTATTTAGAATCTTGTCTCTTTAATTTAAAACTCCCTAGTGTTTACTCATGAATCGAACCTTCTTTAATGAAGCCAGTGCTGGTCGCATGGCAGACCCAGTGGCTCAAAAGGCTGAGGCAGGAGGATCAGGAGTTCAAAGCCAACCTCAGCAATGGCGAGGCACTAAGCAACTCAGTGAGACCCTGTCTCTAAATAAAATACAAAATAGAGCTGGGGATAATAGTAGTGGTCGAGTGCCCCTGAGTTCAGTCCCCAGTACCAAAAAATAAACAAACATAAAAAAGAAACATGGATTTCATAGAAGACAAGAAGAGGCTATGGATAAAGAGGACCAAAGACAGTGATCACAGGCGCTGGAGAGGGTGTGCAGAAACAGAAACCCTCATGTGCAGCCGGTGGAATATAAAATTTTGTAGCTGCAGCCTTTTACACAACAGTCTGACACTTTCTCACATTTTAAACCTACAGTTGCCATGTGACTCAGCAATTTCCTCACTACATACACACCCAAGAGAGATGAACCCCTGTGTATGCATAGCAGCATTATTCATAATGGGCAAAAAGTGGACAATAAGCAAATAACCAACTGATGATCTGATAAATAAAACATGGAATGTCCACACACTGAGACTCTACTTGGTCATAGAGAAGAATTGGATGCATCTACATGGCAAGAAGCCAGTCATCAAAGACAGATTTCATTTATAAAATATTCTCGAGCAGGCAAATCTATAAGGACAGAAAATAACTTAGTGGGTGCTTAAAACCAGGGGAGAAGAGAAAGAAGGTGAGGTAAAGCATTTGCTTTGGAGTGATTAAAAAGTTCTAAACTTGGGTTGTGATGATGGTTGCACAATTCCTTGAGTATACAAAAAAAAATCATTGATTTGTATAGTTCAGATGGGTGAATTTTATGGTACGGGAATTATATCTCAATAGATGGTATTTAAAGTCTTCTTTATTTAAAATATTCGGGGAGCCATGACATTTAGCAGTGTACTATATCTGCAGAAAGAGCAATTTCTACAAATAAATAAAAGACTCACACACACAAAGATAAATGGAGAAACATGAAGGCCATTTATATCCTTGGCAGGAGCAGTTTTAATAGAGATGTGCAGGCAGAGAGCAGGGAGTCCCGGTTGGAGAACAGGAAGTGAGGGAGCAGGTGGATACATGTGCAGTGTAGACAACCCGCTCCAGTAGGTGCATGTGCAGGAAAGTGGAGAGATGGAATGAGAGCTAGAGAGACCTTGCGGGCTGGAGAAGGTTTCCCAGTGCAGGAGGGCTGGAGTGTTGAAAGCTGATGGAAGGATCCAGTGGAGAAGGCCCAGTTGGACATGCAGGAGCTGAGAGAAGGCAATCCTTACAGCAAGTTCCGAGAGAAGGCACAGGACACAGAATCCATGTGAAAGGAAAAAACATGCTTCCTCCATTGCACTGAAGGAAAGGAAGAGGACGGTGCGGGTCTTGACTGTGGCAAGATGAGGAAGTGGTTGTCAGCTGGCTTCTTTCAATGGGAAAGAAGAGAGAATGATGGGAGAATTTGAGATTTCATATTTCAAGTCTGTCACATACTAGCTGTGTAATCTTGGCAATGTAGTGACTGTCTCTGAACCTGTTTCCTCCTTTTAATGTGAAAAACTTGGAGAGTTTTTGTGAAGATAGAATGAGACAACATAGACAGAACATACAGGAGCATGCCTATCCCACAGGCAGCTCTTGACGGATGTTCCTTGACTCTTTATTTTTATACTCTTGCTCTTTCTGTTCTCATCCCCAAATATATGCAAAAATAACAGTTTCCTGGGTGCAATAATCTTTTGTTCATCTTCATGCTCCAAACACTCATGACAATGCTTGATGTGTAGTAGACGCTCAATAAATACTTGTTTTCTAGATTCAGATCCATATCCTCTTGACTGAGTAGCTGCTGAATGGATAGGGGTCTTCCTTTGTGTACCCTCATCTATTCCTCACAGCTGTATGAGACCAGGTATGGGATCATCTCAGCTCAACAGGTGAAGGACACAAATAAGGAGGGTCCATGTCCTCTACTGCTGATGTCAAAGGTGGAACTCCAACCCAAAGGCTCATTCCAATGTCACTTCCTTCTGTTGTGCTGTTACTGCCGAGTCTCCTGGCCAAGGCAGGTTGGTAAGCAAGTCTCCAAGACCCTGCTAGAGGAGCCTGTGAGAGTGAGCCTGGGGCTTGGGTCCCCCACACAGTCGCCCTCCCTTCCTCTTCCCACCCCCAACTTGATCTGATCTACGTATCGTGATGATTGCATTTAAAGTCTTTATTTTGTTATTTTCAGACTAAATAAAAAATATTAAAAGAACAAAGGCTGACCATGAATACTAATAAATTTTTATCACTTGCAACTCAAATTCAATGTGCAATCGTTGCAGAGAGCTGAGATGCCCAAATTTAACTGCAACTAGAAAGGAAAGATGAAATCTTAGAGTAGTTTTGATTTGCCTTTCTCTAATTACTAGAGATGTTGAACATTTTTTTCATATGTTTGTTGATCAAATGTATATCTTCTGAGAAAGGTCTGTCCAGCTCTTTAACCCATTTATTGAATGGGTTGTTTGTTTTTTTGGTGTTAAGTTTTTTGAGTTCTTTATATATCCTGAAGTTTAGTGCTCTATTTGACGTACGTGTGTCAAAAAGTTGCTCCCAAAATGTAGGCTCTCTCTTTACCTCATTGATTGTTTCTTTTGCTGAGAAGCAGCTTTTTAGTTTGAATCCATCCCATTTATTAATTCTTGATTTTATTTCTTGTGCTTTAGGAGTCTTGTTAAGGACATTGGGGCCTAACCTGAAGCGATGAAGATTTGGGCCTACTTTTTCCTCTATTAGGTGCAGGGTCTCTGGACTAATTCCTAGATCCTTGATCCACTTTGAGTTGAGTTTTCTGGTGAGACATAGGGGTTCTTTTTCATTTTTTTTTTTTTTTTTTGGCATATGGATTTCCAGTTCTTCCAGCACCATTTGTTGAAGAGGCTATCTTTTCTCCAATGTATGTTTTTGGCACCTTTGTGTAGATGAGATAGTTGTATTTATGTGGGTTTGCCTCTGTGTCTTCTATTCTGTACCATTGGTCTACATGTCTATTTTGGTGCCAATACCATGCTGTTTTTGTTACTGTTGCTCTCTAATATAGTTTAAGGTAATATAGTTTAATGCCTCCTGCTTCACTCTTCTTGCTAAGGATTACTTTGGCTATTCTGGGTCTCTTTTTTTCCAAATGAATTTTTTTTTTCTATTTCCATAAGGAAAGATGATGTTTAATTGGAATCACATTGAATCTGGAAAGCACTTTGGGTAGTGAGGCCATTTTGAGAATATTAATTTTGCCTATCAAACTACTCTAAGATTTCCTTTCATGCCAGTCAGAATGGCAGTTATCAAGAATACAAACAACAATAAATGTTGGCAAGGGTGTGGGGGAAAAGTTGCTCTCACACATTGCTGGTGGGACTGCAAACATCAACATTTATAGCAGCTCAATTCACAATAGCTAAACTGTGGAAGCAACCTAGATGCCCTTCAATAGATGAATGGATTAAAAAACTGTGGTATATATACACAATGGAATATTACTCAGCATTAGAGTAAAATTATGGCATTTGCAGGTAAATGGGTGGAGTTGGAGAATATTATGCTAAGCAAAGTAAGCCAATCCCCAAAAACCAAAGGCCAAATGTTCTCTCTGATAAGTGGATGCTGATCCATAATGGGATGGGGAGGGGCATGGGGAAAATGGAGGAACTTTGGGCAAAGGGAAGGGAGAGATGGGGAGAGGGCATGGAGGCAGGAGAGATGGTGGAATGAGATGGACATCATTACTCTAGGTACATGTATGACTGCACATATGGTGTGATGCTACAGCATATACAACAAAAGAAATAAAAAGTTGGGCTACAACTGTGTACAATGAATCAAAATGCATTCTGCCATCATATATAACCCAATTAAAATAAATAAATTAAATTTTTAAAGAAAGGAAAGAATTTCAAGGTCAAGGGAGAAACTGAATCTTTTGATTTATATGTTCTGTCCCCTTTTTATTTATTCAAGTTTTAATCTAATTTTTTTTGTGTTCCAAGGATTGAACCCAGGAGTGCTTAACCCACGGAGCCACATCCCCAGCCCTTTTTTGTATTTTATTTAGAGACAAGGTCTCACTGAGTTGCTTACAGCCTTACTAAATTGCTGAAGCTGGCTTTGAACTCATCATCCTCCTGCCTTAGCCTCCCAAGCTTCTGGGATTACAGGTGTGCGTCACTGCGCCTGGCTTAATGAATTTTTTTTAAAAATAGAATTTATACTAGTATAATTTTGTAATGACCTAGTAGGGAGACTAGTATTATGAACCCATGTATCTAACAATTAGGAAGATTTCAAGACTTGGCCACACTAGCTCCATCTAATTTTTATTTATGTATGTATTTTTTTTAAGTGCTGGGGATCAAACCCAGGGCCTCAGGTGGGGCAGGCAAGCACTCCAGCACTGAGCCACACCCCAGGCCTAGTTAATTCTCATTAAAATGCAATTCCCTGCTTTCTTATCACTTCACTCCCTACTAGTTTGCATCTTTTAAACAGGTGCATTCCTTTAACCCAACCATGGGGCCACTTTTATACCTAACAAGCTTGACAACAATCTCTTGATATCATCTAATACCAAATCCATATTCAATTTTCTCTGATTATCTTACTTTTATTTATCTTTTCCTTCCTTCTCTCCCTCTTCCTTCCTCTATCCCTCCCTTTCTCCTTCCTTGTTTCCTCTCTTTTATTTCCCTCTTTCTTTTTCTTCCTTTCTTTTCCTCTTCTTCCTTTTTCCTCCTCTTTCCTTTTCTCTTTTCCTACCCCCATTGGTATGTTTGAGCCACAGTCCCAGACCTACACGGTCCATGGGTCCTGTCTCTTGAGTCATTCTACACCGTGCTGCTTCTCCTCCCCTAGCCCTCCCTTGTGGTTTAATGCCAACACTTTGGTGGGGACCAGGTCCACTGTCCTGCAGAAAGGCCCACATTCAGTTTAGTCTCTTTGTTTTCTTGCTGTGGATTTTAACTTGTCCTTGCTCCCCCTGTAATGCCTATCAACAGGACGATGGCTTTAAACATTTGATCCATTTGCTTTTTTTTTTTTTTTTTTTGTCACTGGCTCTTCCAGGTGGTGCCAAGTGCTTCACGAGGAGCCACATCCAGGCAACAGTGTCTTTGTCCCATTCAATGATACTGCAGCAGATGGGCGGGCTCAGGTGGCTGTCCTCTCCTCTTCTGTGACTGTGTTGGTGAGTCAAGGGTTGTTACTGGAAGTCCAGTTAGAAGCGCTATTTAATTCATGTAGGAACAATCACCTGAGTCCTGACTGTGTGCCAGGCACTCCATTGTGATGAGAGGACATAAATCTCAATTTAAAAAAAAAAATGCTCTTCGTGCCCTTGAGAGAACACACCGGGATGGTGGTAATAAAGCTGAGCTGCCCTGGCCCTACCCAGAGAGAGAGGCTCCCCTTCTGTAGGTTCACAGCCCTGTCAACCCACAAACCCCGCCTACCGCCAGGAAGAGCTCCCTGGTCTCCCCAGACCTTGTGGTGCTTGGAAGCCAGAGCCTTTGGGGGGACTCCTGGGGTTGGGGGGGGGGTTCCAAGCTTTCCTGTGCCCCTGCGGAGTTGGGGGTGGTTCTTAATAGCCACAAAATGCAGAGGTTGCAACCCCCCTTGAATCCTGAAGTTTGATTAGTAATTCAATGGACAATTGCACTGTTACTTTGCTAGATTTTAAAAAGCAGAAGCTCTGAGCTCCCAAAGAGTGAAAGGGCCTTGAACCTAGTTCTCTTAAAATTGTATGTTTTCCGAAGAACTGGAAGAGAGAGGCTCCAAACAAAGTAACGCTAAGGAGGTAGAAATATTAACCACCCTGGTTTAATCAGTACCTACTGCATACATGCGTTGAAGTGTCTCACACTGTACTCAATAAAAATATACCACTATTGTATGTTAATAAAAAAAATTTAATATGTTTAAGGAGATGGAAATGTTAATTAACTGCCCTGATTTGGTTATTACTAGCCATATGCATGTTATCGATTTATCACACTTTACCCCACAAATTTGCACAATTAAAATCTAATATTAAAAAAAATCTGTGTTAACACCAAGGAACTCTGTGGGACTGGGGGATTTATAAATCTGAAGTTAGCAAAATTAAGATTTTAGAAGTGGGTCAGCTCAGCTTTCATGTGTTGTCCAAATGCCTGCCCCCAAGGTGCCTCTCAGCTGCTCAAAGCCCTCCAAAGAGGTCTCAGCCTCAACTCGCCAGTATGTGCTATTCAGCCACCGTGTAGGGGACAAAGGAAAATGGGAGTGTGACTCGCTGCTAACCTCCACATTGCAGAGGAGGTGCATCCAGTAGACTCTGAAGACTACATTCTTTGAAAGAGGCTCTCCCTGTCAGGGCACCAGGTTCCCTTCTAGGAGTTGGAAAAAGTCAATGCGACAGAGCCTGTTGCCCCCTCAAGATGGACAC
The DNA here is from genome assembly GCF_001458135.2 of Marmota marmota marmota. NCBI lineage: Eukaryota > Metazoa > Chordata > Mammalia > Rodentia > Sciuridae > Marmota > Marmota marmota. Next base: position 25,970,062 of record NW_026000174.1, on the reverse strand, counting down.
TGGGCCCTGCTTCTCTCGCTGAGCAGTTTCATGATAGATATATACACCTTTAAAAAGTGGCCAAGGCACTCCACTGTAAAAGCTCCCTGTTTGCCTTTCTAGCCGCATTTCCTCGCTAGCTCTGTAGCTGGAACGATTTCTTTCCTCCCCCTGCCCCTCCTTTCCCATTTCTCCTCTGTGCCAGCCCTGGAAACTCAACAGATGACACATCCTCTCCCCGTGTTGACAGAAGAGGCTGCAAGGGCCACGGCCTCTCCTGGCTGCCCCCACCCGCTGCCTGGCACCTCCTCCAAGGAGAGTTCAGCTGGTCCTCACGGGGGCCAGGACCTTCCACAGGTTGCCTCCTCCACCATGTAGTCCCTTGACAACTGCCCTGGAGCCTGGAGCCAGAAGGAAACAGAGGTGGGGACTGGCCTCCCTCCTGAGCGTGCTGGGGCCCAACCCACCGAGGGCCCGCCACTCCCACACCAGTGGCGTCACACCCAGTCACCTAGTTTCAGTCTCTTTCTTCTGTCTGATCGTTAACCTTACGTAACTTTGGCTCATGTACAAAATAACTCATCACAAGGCCTCTGTGCTCATGTGTTTGGAGATTTGGGAGAACACTGAAGAACGTCCAAAGTAAGGGAAATGAAAATCCCGGTTGTGGGACGCACATCTAGCTAGGTGCTCTGAGGCAAGCAGGTTGCAGGTGGAGTGATGAACAGTGGGGCCTCCTCAGAGTCCCCAAAGATTTTCTCACCAGCCGGGCTCTTCTTCTCTGACCTCTGTAATAAGACATTTTTTTTTAATTTGCAGATTATTACATTTGGGTCATAAATTGATACTTTTTGCCCAGGGGCAGGGTGCATGTCTTCCCTGGAGCTCTTGAGGCTGAGGCAGGAGGATCACAAATTCAAAGCCAGCCTCAGCAAGAGTGAGGTGGTAAGCAACTCAGTGAGACCCTGTCTCTAAATAAAATACAAAATAATGCTGGGGATGTGGCTCAGTAGTTGAGTGCCCCTGAATTCAATCCCTGTACTCCAGAAATAAATACATAAATAGATAGATAGATACTTTTCTTCTTTAAATTTACAATCTGTGAGAGTCAGACATTCTAGTCGAGCACAGTGGTAAACCACTGTAATCTCAGTGACTCTGGAGGCTGAGGCAGGAGGATCACAAGCTCAAGGCCAGCCTCAGCAACTTAGCAAGATCCTAAGCAACTTTGGGAGACCCTGTCTCAAAATAAAAAATAAAAAAGGGTTGGGGATGTAGCTCAGTGGTAAAGTGCTCCTGTCGTTGATCCCAAGTACAAAAATACAGAGAGAGAGACGTTCTCCCACTGCATCATGTGTGTACTGTTTGCCTTGGAAAGAGGGAGCAAAAGACAGAGGAGACCCATCAAACTAAAGCATTCCTGAGGCCCTTCCATGTGCTCAATCTTCTCTGGGGCAGGATGGCCCCGCTCTGTTACTGCACCTGGGTTCCAGTGGTAGACTGATCACTGATTCCCTGCTCTGGCAGGTGAGCCCTGGGAGACTCCTCCCCATCATGCATAAATTAGGGAAGATAACACCTAGTGCCCATAAATGTGTTGAGACACTTAAATAAGGGAGTATATGCACAAAATTTGGCCCCTCATGGGGTATTACTGGTTAGTTCTCTGCTAACTGATAATGTGGGAGCTTCTTCAGAATTCATTAAATGAATACAATAACTTTGGAATGTGGGCTTGACAGTTCAGCTCCCTGGGCTTAAATTTCATTTCCCTCTCTTATAATCTTCATCACCTTAACATGTTCATTAGCTTTGCTCTGTGCCAGATCCCTTCTCTGGGAAGTGGGACAGTGGCAATACCTACCCCACAGGGTTGTTGTGCTGGTTGAGATAACAGTCCCTGGCACATAGTAGGACCTCAATAAATTTCCATTGTTATATTCCAGAAGTGGTGAGGCATGGGATTTGGAGTGAGATTGTACTTTCTCCTTGACTTTGACATCATGACCAATTTTTTTTTTTTTTCGGTGAAGAAAAGAATGCGGTCATTTTTCCCCAAGAGGAGAAAAACTCGTGCGGTAAGGAGCCACTTGAGTTGAAATGTGCTGTCAGTAGGGCTTACTTGTGATGGATTGTGGAAAGTTCCATTCAGCACGCAACCTGTGAGATGAAATAGGTTATGTTTTTGTAAACTCTTCCCACTCTAAGAAGGTGAGTGCCACCCGGGCTTCTCCGGGGACAATGCATGCTTCTGTTGGAGACTGGCATTTAAAAGTGCCTGATTGTTCAGTCCATGTTGTTTGAAGAGCTGCTTTACTACAATTTAATGGCAAATTCCACTCTAGATTTCCTGCCAACAAATCTATAAAGCTTTGTTTGAGACTAAAAGCATCCAGATTTTTTTTTTAAGCTGGGAGGTGCTAGGTGTACATAAAAAAAAAAAAAGAAGAACAAAGAAAAATAAAAGGAAGAGGAGGAGGAGAAAAGTCCTGTGGACAGAGAATGAGTATTGTAGGAACTGGCAAGCCAGCTCTGGAGTCAAGCAATTAAGACAGAGAAGGGCCAAGTTTAAGAGTGGGGTGATGCTAGCAAGAGCCGATCGATGCCCAACCCAGAAGAAACAGCCCAGGCCCTGCTCTTCACCTCTCACTCAACAGCTCCAGTCCTGGTTCCTCTTGTGAACCAATGTAATGACAAAGCAGCTTCCAGCACATTCCTAACAGAAGGTAACATTATATAACACCTGCTCTGCACGCCTGCTGCAGGTGTCTCTGGTTAATATGCCCGAGACTGGCACTCCAGGGCTCAGCAAATGAACACAGAGTGGCTTCCTACCAGTGTTCACTGATGGACCTGGTTAAAGAGAAATTTCTTATGCCCCTGAGGTTGCATTCACAGGAACCATCCTACACGAATTTTGTAATAAGGCAGATTGAAAATGGAATTAAAGTGTCCATCGCTAGAAGACTTACTTCTTTTAAAGATGGATAATCATCACAAATGTAATGTTGAGTGAAAAGAGAGGGTTGCAAAAGCATGTGTAATAGTAGGAAGTGATGTACGCAGATTTTAAAATAAACTCTGCCACACAATACGTGTCAGAGAGTATAAAGCATGCCCAGAAACCATGCACGAAGGCTCAGGATAGTGAGCTACCGCTGGAGATGGCTGAAGGGATGAAGGAAGAGAGGAGGAGGGATGGGAGCAGGGGCTGAAGCCTTTAAACCCCAAATAAAGAGATTTGGGGCTAAAATGCCAAAAGGTTAACATTCATCAAAGCTAGTTGATAAGTGCATGGAAATCTGCTGTACTTTTCTGTTTTTCAAATATTTTAACATTTTAAATTTAAAAATAATCTCCACACATATCATGGATACATACACACATATATACTATGTAGCCACTTTAAAAAAAAAAAAGAGAATTCTATATAGAACAGGTTGTTGTATAGTAGGACACTCTGATTTACTTTGCTTCATAGGATTCATATATATTCATTCATTCATTCTCTCTCTCTCTCTCTCAAATTTTTATCTCTAGTTTAAACCAATCCAACAGGTCCCACATTCCCATATTCAATTAATGCCTAAAATCTCAATTTATACCTACTGCAGTGGTCTTGCAAAGACATAAATTGTTCCTATCTCAAAGTTCTCAGCTCTCATCTGGAGGACCATCTTCCCTCCCTCTGCACCCCACTCCAGAGCCCTTGCATTTTCTGGGAGCCTGATGCTCCCCACCTGACAGGGCCCCTGCACAAGCTGTTCCTCTTACTTCAAATGCTGGATTCTTTTCTTTCATAATCAGAAAGAACCCGTACACTTCATTAAAATGCCCACACTAAGAGATGATCAAATACGGCGATGGATTGTTCTTATTTATTTTATTTAGTATTTTATTCATGGATTTAATTAGGCAAACATCCGTTGAACCTGAACCACATTTGCTGCATTTTCCTTGTTGGGCTTTCAGGACTTCCACCCAGTTGCTCCAGCTTTGCAGAAGATCTTGCATGTTGATCGCAGCCCTTAGGACAGGAAGTTCTGTAGCTAAGTCTATCCTTGCCCCAGGACGGGTGACAGTAGAAATGCAAACACACTTCCGTTTCCCATAGGACAGAAAAATTCCTCTCTACTCAACCATTTCCTTGGGGAACCAGACTAAGCAGAACCCCCTGCACTCATCTTCCCTCCTACCAAAGACTACTACAAATGCAAAACCAAGTGAGTGTCGCCATGTTCCCATTGGACCTTGTTCTGAGATTTCTGCATCAGCCCTGTTTAACCTGCTCCTTGTTACAAACTTTTATTGCTAGAGAGTTTACTAGATACTTGCTGAGGGGCTTCAGGGTTGGAACCCTCTGTGAGCAGTGTGTGGAGACATAGCCCAGTCTCCACGCACCCTACCTGTCAGAGGTGCTCTTTGTCATATTCAAAAGTCTTGGGGCAAAAATGTACAAGGAAAATGTGCATTTCTAAGACCTGAATTCTCTGGGTTAATTACTGATATTAACTCAAATCAGTTTCCTTTTTCTCTTTTTTGTCTCCACAAAAGATCTTAGTGTACCAGAGAATATCCAGCGAACATTTGACTAATCACCAGATGAATGGAGGTAGTTCAGCGCGGTGTTTTAAGCACTGGCTCAATGTGCTCTTTCCTTCATGACCAGCCCTTTGCTTTCAGAAGAACTCCTACACATCCATTAACACCCACCTTTAACATCACTTTTGGAAAAAATAATTCACCAATGCAATTGATTTGAGTAGGCAGTTTCTCTCTGTCTTTCTTTTCCTTCTGGCTTCCCAGAACACGTCTCTTAATTCTAGTTTAGTACTTGCCACTTTGCCTTATAACTAATAGTTTACTTGTATGTCTCCCCCCATTGAATATCTAGATTCTCCAAGACCAGACCTATACCTACTCTGTCCAGCATGACAACTGTTGTACATAACAGTGGTCATACCTGAGTGATTGGGAGCCAGTCACACTGGGTGCAAATCCTGACATCCCCTTTTACAACCTATTTGACCAGGAGAAGTTCCTTAATCTCTCTACACCTCCATTTCTTTAACTAAAAGACGTCTGCCTCTAAAGGTGGTTGAGAGAATTAAATTAGGCATCACACAGGAAAGTTGGACATGGTGACCAGTTTATGCTGAAGAATCCTGAACTTTCATTTTTATTACCAACTGCCTAAATGTTTGTTAGTCAAATTAATAAATGAATGACCACACTTCGGGTCTTGACCCCTTCATGAGAATAGGAGACGCATTATGAATGGAGTAGAAACGTCATTGATGTAACGTCCACTTTTTAATAAAATACAAGTAGGGTGTTTCAGACAGTCCCTTGGGGAGGATGCCTGTTGGAAGAAGCTCTTCTGACCTTTCTGAACTGCTGCCAGAGTCATGGTAAAAAATGCAACTCCACTTAATGTGGAAGGTCTTAGAATGTGCGTTTCGTAGTCTACCTGTTTGGGCAAGTGATTTTTCTCCAGGATCCTGTAGAAGACAACTTAATTGGTGGTCATTAGAATAGATGCAGCTGATTACACACTGCTTAAAAGCATTTCAGGACTCTTTTTTCCACTTTGTAATCTTCTACCCTTATCCCTTCCCTGGCAACTTTTCTGCTTACTCCTGATGGAAATTTCAAAGAGAGACACATTTTTTTTTTTTTATAGAAATTTACAGACTGTTGTTTGGCCTCAGGCTTTTCACGCTTTCCTAAATTTCAGTAATAGCACACCCACCCGTTCAGACAGTACCTACTATGTGCTTCTAGAGAGTGTGCCAGGTGCCAGGCAGGCCTTGTCCTTTCTTTCCCAAGAGTTATGACAGCCTCCTAGCTCATCATTTGACAGATCATTTGGCAGAGAGCACGAGGACTACACATGCCTTGCTCTAAACCCTGTAATAATGAGATAATAGCCCGAATGTTCTGCTGATCATTACTTTATTGTTTGTCTTCTATCCCTCCCTCCCGCCTCTCTCCTTGAGAGATAAGAGTTCAAGGGCAGGAGTCTTTGTTTTGTTTTCTGATGTATCCCAAGAGAGTACAAAATGCCTGGCACACAGTAAATGCTCAATAAACATTCATTGATTTAATACATCATCCCACAAACCTGAAGCAGGCAGCATTTTCTTCATTTTGAGCTTGGGGAAACTGAGCCTGGGATATAAAATCAACAGCCCAGCATTACACTTCAACTAGTAAGTGGCAACTGTGGCCCTCAGACCCAGATTTGCCTGGTTCTGAACATTCTCTCTCCACTAGGACATGCCTCGCAGCACTCAAGTCCTCCTCCAACACAGGCGACCTGCATGCCTGAGCTGGTTAGAGCTGGGAGTAGAGACTGAGGACTTAGCAACCCCACGGGTGCTTGTGACTATATCATCAGATCTAGAGGAGGAGGCTAGCAGGCTGCTGCCACAGGAGAGGGCTGAGAACAAGGGGTGTGTGGGCCTCTGCTCCCTGCGCTGGTCTTCCCATAACCCCCCATTTTGTCTATGAACCACAAGTTAATATAACCTTCCTCTCCTTTCACCGGCCTCCCCAACTTCCTGTGGAGATCTGCTGTGTCTGGGCAGAGATTCCAGTTCTCAGGAGAAAGGTACTGTATTAATGCCAGCGGTTATTAAGTAGAGTGAGTTATTAAGCATATTATAATGATCATTTATTGCTGCTCATTTCCTTTAGATACTAAGCACCTTGGCTCCTGGAATTTTCTAGTTCAAAATCCAAACCTGTTCCATCCCCAGATCATTTCCTTTATGAATGGAAAGGGGGAAAAAATTGCCGAGTTCCTCATGCCTATTCTGAATGGGGATTTTGGCAAATGAGGCAAGTCGAGAAGCCGTGACCTATTGTGGAAGGTTTGGTCCCCTCTCTTCTTGTCATGTGATGGTTTTCCAATCAGCTTCCTGTTCCAGTTCTGCTTTTCAAACTCTTAACTTATTTTGGCAACTGCCTTCTGCACCCCCCACCAAGGTGGGTGTGGAAAAGCACCTCCCACCCAGTGCATCAGCCCCACTCAAATCTAAACACCCCTCTGAATTCTTTGCTGACATGAATGGCGTCTGTCAACCTTTGATTCCTCCTCATTTTTCACCCCTCACATCTAGGCATCAAATTCTGTACCTTCCAAATCAGAAATGCCCCTCACATCTGTGTCCATGTTTACAAACGGTGCCCTTCTTTGGACCCCAATCCATCACTGATCTCTTCTGGATCTCTCTGCACACAGTTTCTTCCCTCCGCTCATGGCCACCACTGCTGACTTTTGATAAGACAGATCTGAGGATGTTTCGCTGACCTTCAACTCTAGCATCTTCAACCTTTGCCCCGTGTATCACGCGCACACTGTGCGCCCCAGCTGTCTTGACCAACATCTTCAGAGCTTCAACATGATCTGAGCTTCCAACCCTCCAGCCCTGCTCCCCCACCATGCAGTGTTCTTCTCAACCTCCTGCCTTTGCACACTCTGTTCCCCTTGCTGGGAATGCTTTCCCTCCTCTGCCACCAGCAGGCCCCCATACTTCTTGGGTCCCGTCTCCTCTTCTTTCCCAGATCCCTACAGGGGACAAGTGACATGGTTATCTGTGTTACACAGCCCTTTATAAGTACCCATTCAAAACACTTCTTAAACATAGCATCTTAGGGGCTGGGTGGTAGCTCAGTGGTAGAGCGCTTGTCTTGCACGCATGAGGCCCTGGGTTCGATCCTCAGCACCACATAAAAATAAAACAAATAAAAATAAAGGTATTGTGTCCAATTATAACTAGAAAAATATATTTTTAAAAAGAGGCTGAGACTAGAGTTAGCACCTTATCCCAGATCACTCTGTGAGACAACAGTTTCCACTGAAGTCCATGACTTCACCATTCCCTGGTTCATCTCTCCCTGTGGAGTGCATGTGTCTAGCTAGACTGTAGGTTTCTTTGGTTTCCTCAACTCTGAATCCTGAGTAATTATGATCAATGTGTATTTCTCAGGTTTTGGGGGAGTGTCCACCAAGCTATTGGAAAGTAGATGTAGATGGCAAATGTCCATTGTGTACTAAGTGATTATCATCATCATGTCCCTGGACTATTGCACCAACCAGTCTCCAGCCTGCAGCCTGCAACCCATCCTTCCAACCTTCCTTCCCTTTTGCCACTGTTAGCATTCCAGAGCCAGATAAAATGGTATAATTCTGCTACCTATAACCTTTCTGTCTGAATGTCACTATTGAAACACTTCTAATAGAAACAGGAGCATGCATGAAGACAGTGGCCTGCTGTCCCCTGCAGTGTTTTCTCCACCATTCCCCCAGGGCCACTGGCACTGTGTAAAATCACACATCATCCTCTGACCATGCCTGTGACCTCTTTTGTCTCTACCTGGTCTCTGGCCTCCACCTGGCATTTCTTCTTTACTGTTAGAACTCTCCTCCAGGCTCCCCTCTCTGAAGCCCACCCTGATCTTCTCAGGCAGAAACAGGCAACTTCCTTCCTGCTATCACAGCCCGGGGCAGCTCAGACCTGTCACTCCACCAAAAAGGAGGCTTCGCTAATTGGATTCCGTTTGAGTTCTGAGACCAGGTGTCTGCGAGCTACCTACTTCAGGAGTCCCTTCGTTCCCTAGGGCAGCCATAACTAAGCATCCCAACCTGGGTGGCAACAGGAATTTATTGTCTCCCAGTCCTGGAGGCTGGAAGCCTGAACTCAGGGTGTCTTCCAGTCATGCTCTGGCAGCTCTCGGGGAGGATCCTTCCTGGCCTCTCCCAGCTTCTGGCATCTGCTGGCAAGCCTCGATAGTCTTCGCTGTATAAACGTCACTGGGGTCACATAGCTGTCTTCTCCCTCTGCCTCCATATCAGCTTCCCTCTGCGCCTGTCTCTGGGTCTCAACTTTCCTTTTATCAGGACAGCAGCCATGTTGGGCTAGGGATCAACCAAAGGCCTTATTTTAATTCAGTTGCCTCTGTAAAGACCTATTTCCAAATAAGGTCACGTTCTGAACTGCTAGAGTTAGGACTTCAATGAAGCTTTGGGGGAAGTTTGCAGGGGAGAGGGGGATAATTCAAGCCAAAAACACAGAAAATTACATCTCCTTTTCTACAACCTTTCAGACCCTCCATCAGAAGTCTTCTGTGGAATCCAGGCTTCCTTTGCCGCATCTCTGTTTCTGTTTCCTCTCCATTATCCACAAAGTCTGTTTCAGCTCCAACACATGACCCAGATCTGCAACTACATACCTTCAAAATCTTCAACAATTAACTCAATAAGATCGGGGATGTCATGCATTTGGTGGCTGCTGAAGGCAGGGAGCTGGTTTCAGGAGAGAGCTCGTCCCACACCTGCCATTGCTCTCACTCCCTCTCTTTCCAGAAGCTTGAAGAGTTTTCCCAGGATCCTCCCAAGAGGCCCTCCGTTTACTCCTAGCTTCCTGGGGCATCTTCCAGCTCCCCCTCGTGCTCTGACTTGGATGGCTACCCTCTCAAACACAAACCTGTCAGACCTCCCGGCTTCTCAGCCACCCCTCTTCCGGGGATTCTGCAGGTGAAAATTCCCTCTGACTATTGCATTTCACTGGTCATTACATACTGGCATTAAGCCAGGTGCTGGCGATGAGATAGAGACCAGGCAGATGCACCACCTGTCAATGAGAGACGCAGAGTCCTAGGACGGGGAGACAGAGTTGCCGGAATGAGGAGTGTTATGATAGAGGGCATATGGAAGAAATAAGCTGGCTGTGGATAACAGCTACTGCTGCCACCTTTAAATGACGTTATACCATGTGCCAGGCCTAAGACATTATTATTTCCATGGCGCTTACACGCTAACCAGGACATAGACGAATACAAATGTTACGTGGTGGTGTCATGACAAAACTCAATCAGGGTAAGGAAGATAAAACGGGCTGGGGGTGAGCATTGGTTAGAATTAATTAATTGCACAGGACAGACAAGACAAATGAGGGTAGCTTAATATAAGGTTTGTTACTGACATGAAATCTGGCATTCCAGAACTTTTAGAGTCATTTTGAAGTCTCTCAGCTTTCTCTTTCTTCTTTGTCATCCTTTTTAAAAAAAAAAAAAAAAA
>NW_026000174.1:25884841-25959989 GCF_001458135.2 Marmota marmota marmota | reverse complement strand
ATATATATTCTAATTCGTTTTACATGACAGTAGAATGCACTATGATACATCACACATAAGTGGAGTATGATTTCTCATTTTTCTGATTGTACACAATGTAGAATCCCACTGGTCATGTAGCCGTGTACATAGGGTAATGATGTCTGATTCATTCTACTATGTCTTCCTACCCTGACACCCTCTCCCTTCCTCACTCCCCTCTACCTATTCTAAAATAACTCTATTCTACCCTAGACACCCCGCCCTTATTGGAAGTTAGCATCTGCAAATCAGAGAAAACATTTGCCTTTGTTTTTTGGAGATTGGCTTATTCCACTTAGCATGATAGTCTCCAGTTCCATCCATTTACTGGAAAATGCCATAAATTCATTCTTCTTTATGGATGAGTAATATTCCATTGTGTATATGTACCACATTTTCTTTATCATTCATCTGTTGAAGGACACCTAAGTTGTTTCCATAACTTGGCTATTGTGAGTTGAGCTGCTATAAACATTGATGTGGCTGCATCACTGTAGTATGCTGTTTTTAAGTCCTTTGGGTATAGACCAAGGAGTGGGATAACTGGGTCAAATGGTGGTTCCATTCCAAGTGTTCTAAGGAATTTCCATTCTGCTTTCCATAGTGGCTGCACTAATTTGCAGTCCCACCAACAATGTATGAGTGTACTTTTCCCCCAAATCCTTGCTGACATTTATTGTTACTTGTATTCTTTATAACTGCCTTTCTGACTAAAATGAGATTAAATCTCAGTGTAGTTTTAATTTGCATTTCTCTCATTGCTAGAGATATTGAATATTTTATATATTCACTTCTGTGAAGTGTTGTTCAGTTCCTTTGCCAAGTTATTGATTGGATTACTTACTTTTCTGGTGTGAAGTTTTTTGAGATATATATATATATACACACACACACTAGAGATTGATGCTCTGATGTGCAGGTGACAAAGATTTTTTTCCCATTCTTAGACTTCCTGTACACATTCTCGATTGTTTTCTTTGTTGTGAAGAAGATTTTTAGTTTGATACCATCCCATTTATTGATTCTTGATTTTATTTCTTGTGCTTTAAGAGTCTTGTTGAGGAATTCAGTTCCCAAGCTGACATAATGAAGATTTGGGTCTACTTTTTCTTCTAGTAAGTGCAAGGTCTCTGGTCTAATGCCTAGGTCCTTGATCCACTTAGTGTTGAGTTTTGTGCAGGGTGAGAGATAGGGGTTCAATTTCATTCTGTTACATATGGATTTCCAGTTTTCCCAGCACCATTTGTTATAGAGGCTATCTTCTTGCCAATGCATGTTTATGGTGCCTTTGACTAGGATGAGATAAACTGTACTTGTGTAGTTGTGTCTCTGTGTCTTCTGTTCTGTTCCATTGGTCTTTGTGTCTCTTTCGGTGCCAATACTGTGCTGTTTTTGTTACGATAGCTCTGTAGTTGAATCTAAGGTCTGGTATTATGATGCCTCCTGCATCACTTTTCATGCTAAGTATTGCTTTGTCTATTCTGGGCTTCCTATTTTTTCAAATAAAATTCATGAATGCTTTTTGTATTTCTGTGAAGAACATCATTGGGATCTTTATAGGAATTGCACTAAATCTGTATAACACTTTTGATAGTATGACCATTTTGATAATATTTATTCTGCCTATCCAGGAACATGGGAGATCTTTCCATTTTCTGAGGTATTCAATTTCTTTCTTTAGTGGTCTGTAGTTTTCATTATAGGGGTCTTTCACCTCTTTTATTAGGTTGATTCCCAAATACTTTATTTTACTTTTGAGGCTATTGCAAAGGGGATAGTTTTCCTGATTTTTCTTTTAGCAGATAAATCCTTGGTGTATGGAAATGCAGTTGATTTATTGGTATTGATTTAACCCTGCTACTTTGCTGAATTCATTTATGAGTTCTAGGAGCTTTTTAGTAGAGTTTTTGGGTCTTCTAAATATAGAATCATGTTGTCTGCAAATAGGGATAGTTTGAGCTCTTCTTTTCCTCTTTATATCCCTTTAATTTCTTTCTGTTTTCTGATTGCTCTGGCTAGGGTTTCGAGGAGTATGTGGAATAGGAGTGGGCAAAGCACCAACTTTTGGTAAGAAAAAAAAAAAAAAGACAGGGTTACACACACAGGTGCTTAGAAGGCAAATTATGAAACGTAGACTGCAATAAAAGCTGATTATAACGTCCTAATGAATCACAACGCAGCCTCACCGGCCAGTGAGTCTCCTTGGGTAAGTGTCTTTTGTTGTTTATGGCTGCAGAAGCTGCTGAGGTTGGGGTGAAGGTAAGGAAATGAGAAGAAACCTGACCAACCCTTCCTGTTGGTGAAATTCCTATGGAGCTTTGTTCTCAGGCTTGGCGATTCTTGAGCTAAGTCTGGAAGCTCTGATGCTGAGCTGGCCTCTGCTCTGCTGGCTCACCTGGAAGGCTAAGGGGTGTCCAGGGAGGCATGGTGAGCGTGAGCCATGCCTTGTGCAGAGCCCAGCATGTGGCAGGTGTTTGATAAGTGGCTTCCTAAATGACTGGGGCACTCCAGAAAGGGTTTAGAGAAAAGTGACCCCAGAACTAAGTCATAAGGGATGAAAAGGGGTTCTTTCAAGGGCAGGAAGAAGAGACAGACATTTAGGTGGTGGAAGAAACAATGTGTGCAAAGGGAGGCAGGTATGGACAGCAGAGAATGTTCCAGAAACTTCAAGTGATTCTATGAGGCTGAGCGAAGGTGGAGGGAGGAGATGAGGCTGTCAGGATGTGCCATGCAGGACTGCGCTGAGGGACTTGGCCTTCTCGAACGAGGAACATGGTCGTGGTTACAGGCTCATTTGCCCCTTTCCTCCTCAGTCACTGTCTGAACCCAAATTCCCCAGAGCCACCGTCCTGCTTCCTCTCTGTTCTCATCCCAGACCTTTTCCTCTTTCCATCCTGGTTCCAGACATCACCACTGGGGCTTTCAACGTCCTTGGAGATGTATCTGTCAATACCTTTGCTTCTCATCGGCAGCGACCTTCACCTTCAGCCATCCACCTGCAGAGCCATATCATGGACCTTCTCCACCTGGAGAAACTCAAAGCACAGTAGATCCCTTCCTCTGCAGTTGACTGTGCCGTCAGAGGGATCTACCTACACTGACCCTCCTGCTTCTCCAGCTTCGTTTTGGGCCACCCTCCCTCTTCCCTTCCCTTCTTACTTGGCCATTACTCAATCCACGCCTTGTTGAGGTGTGGATTGAGTAATGTCCCCCCAAAGCTCCTTTATTAGCAACGTAGCAATGTTCAGAGGTGAACAGATTGGATCGTCATTGGATTAATCCATTTGAGGGATTAATAATTTCAGTGGTCCCTGCAGGCAGGGGGTGTGCTAGAGGAGGCAGGTCACTGGGTATACCCCTGGGGACTACACCTTGCCCCTGTCTCGTCTCTCGCATTCTCTGCTTCTTGGCTGCCACAAACTGAGCACTTTCCTCTGCTACAACCTTCCACCATGATGCTCTGCCTCATCTCGGACCCAGAGCAATGGAGTCGGCTGACCATGAACTAAACCTCTGAAACCATGAGTCAAAATTAACACTTCCTCCTCTAAGTTGTTCTTGCCAGGGATTTTGGTCACAGTCACCCAAAACCAACAATCCTTCATCCTTTCACAACTAGTCATAGCTCGTTCCCCATCATCCCAAATTTCTCAAATGAATTCTCTAACTTTCCATCTCCCACTCATTCCTCAAGTCACAGAATGTGGCCATGGCTTCCACCAGTTTAGGGACATTCCTTTCTCCAAAGACATATTTATACTTATGAATTGCCAAACCTGATGGGCCCATATGGCTGGCCACTTATTCTGAAATTCACCCCTCAAAAAAAAAAAAAAAAAACCTTAGTTTTTACAACATTACTTTTTCCTTCTTAGTTCTTTGTTCTTCCTTAGTCTTTCTGGATTCATCTTTTCCCCTTGACTTTTAAATATCAGTTTTCTCTGGCTCTTTTATCTTTTTACTTCATACTCTGTTATGGTTTGGATGTGAGATGCTCCCTAAAACTGTCACGTGCTAGACAATGCAGGAACATTCAGAGGAGAAATGATCATGAGAGCTGTGACCTAATCAGTGGATAAACCCATCTGATGGATTAATAATTTAAATGGATCACTAGATGGTTACTTTAGGCAGGTGGGGCACGGCTGGAGGAAGCAGGTCACCAAGGCGAGCACTTTGGGATTATATTTTATCCCTGCTCCTTCTTGCTTACACTCTCTCCTCCCCCCACCCCAACATCTGCTTCCTAATTACTATGAGCTGACTACTCTCCTTTGCCAAGCCCCTCCGCCATGATGTTCTGCTTCTCAGGCCCACAACAATGGAGTTGGCAACCACGAACTAAGACCTCTGACACTGTAAGCCCAAGATAAACGTTTCCTCCTCTAAGTTGTTGTTGTCAGGTATTCTGGTCACATCAATGAAAAGCTGACTAAAACACAGTCTTTGAGCAACTGAATCCCTATCAAGGGCTCCCACTGTCTCCTCATCAATGACATCTACAGGCTCCTCAACTTACCATCTTCCAAACTGAGTCCACCACCTCCCACTTCTGGTCCTGAAACTCACTCCTCAAAAAAACAAACAAACAAACAAAAAACTTAGTTTTTACAACAGTACCTGACAGTACCTGTTCCACACCATCCAAGGAAAGCTCACACTATATCCTTCCACATGACCAGGCTGGAAACCTTGGGGGTCACTGTAGGTTTTTCCGTCTCTTTCATTCTCTGCTAATAATCAGTCAGAACTGTGAATAAGACCAGCTCCTATATGTGTCCCAGATCTGACTGTTTTTCTCCATCCCTTGGTTCAGCCCTCCTGCTCTCTCTATTAGACTATTAACCCACCTGACTACTGGGTTCATGCTTTTGTTTTCCATCTGGTCTCTGCGGCCCCCATCTTATTCAACCTAACATCCTCTGTGCTTCCAGACTGTCTGGCACATGGAAGGTGCTCGACTAGGCGCTTGTGACTATATGAATGAGAGAATGAGCAAATGGGACAAGATGCTTAGCATCTCTAAGTTCAAAATAATACATCTGCAGCAGCTGAGTTTACAAATCAATTGCATATACATTGTCTCAGTGGTCAGAAAACACCATGGGGCACTTCTGATTATCCTTAACCTTTCTGGTTAAATAATTGGATAGAGGTCGTAGAATCAGTAAGTGGAACAGTCTGGGATTTGAACCTTTGGGTCCAAAGATTAAACTTTGTACCAAATTATAGAGCTTTTCTTAGTCGTTACATTGTTTTTAGATGTTACTGTGTGGTTTGTTTGAATTATATCCAAATACAGTCCATAATTGGTTGACATGTCTCTTAATTCTCTTTCCATCTGTAAAAGTCTCAATAGATACATCTCCCCTCCTTTTTTCCCCCCACAGTATCTTTATTTATTTATTTTTGTGTGGTGCTGAGGATTGAACCCAGTCTCACACGTGGGAGGCAAGTGCTCTACCACTGAGCCCCAGCCCCAGCCCCCTCCCCTCCTTCTTTGAGGCTATTGATTTCTTAATCCAGGTGTGTGTGCTGTAGCATTTCCCCCAATATGAATTTTCCTGATTACATACACAGAGTAATATTCCACATGCTCCTCATTTTCTAACTATTTCCTGTATCCTCCTTGACAGAACTGGACTCTGGGTTTGATGCAGATTCAGTTATTTGGGGTAGAATGTCAGTTAAGCAGGGCTGAGTACTTCCTGTTTTATCATAGGACATGGCAGGGTGATTGTGGATTTCCGTGTTGTCAGCTGGGGTATCACTACCATGTTTTTCTGACACACCCTCATTTTCAAAGCATCCATTAGTGGTCACTAGACGTGGTGATTCATTAGGGATTGCATAAAGGTGACATCCACATCGGTAATTCCCGCTGCATTTGTTAGCTGTCATTCTATTGTGAAGAACTTTTTCTCATCAACTGTTTGATGATAGAAACAGTGTGTACAGAAAATTCAGAATACGTGTTCTTTTTATTACTGATCTCTAGAAAAATAGCTTGGTATCATAGCAACCTCCAAAGGTAATTAATGAGATGATTTCTTTTTTCCTCTTGTCTTTTTTCTTTTCTTTGTTCTTTCTCTTTCTTCCTTTGCTTTTTGTTGTATCAGTGTGGAATTCTAGGCTTTTATATTTTCAATGATTCTATATTGTAGTTATTACTCTCCCTAAAACAGAATTTCCCATTTTAGTCACTGGGAGCCCCTTAGGTTGTCTGTGAGCTTTTAGACATAACAAGTTTTTAACAGTTTCTTTGCTTTCTAGTACATAAGATGTAACAAGCCCATCTTACCTCTTTCTTGCCCTGGGCTTGGAATCAGCCATTATTTTAATAGAAAATGATATTAGCTGGCCCACACCAGCTAGATAAGCTACATCATAGGTACTAGGAGTGCACATTACTCCTAGGTATTGTCATTTTTAGAGTTATAAAAATGCTGTACTGTATTATTATCTTATTTTTGAGTAGAATGAGTTTATACTATTTCCACTTACTTGCTTTAAAAAAAAATAGTGCATCATAGTTGTTCTTCCATGTCAGCAATGAGACCTCCATGATTTTAATAATCATATAATATAAAATAATATGATCACAACTTAGTTCATATAACCTGTTTCCTATTGAAATAACCTCTCATTCATTATTACTAACTTTGTCATAATAAAAATCATGAATTTATATCCTTGCCCACTTACATAAATATTCTGTAGATTCCTAAAAGTGGAGTTGCTGTTTACAAAGTGTGAATGCAAATGGATTGAATCCATTTAAAATCACAATGCCAAAATCTTAGAAAGTAGTTTTAATGATAGAACAAGAGCTATTCTATTCATTGCTGATTTTTCAGGCCTTTACCCTATGCCTAGTGCACAGCAGATACATGATATTTGTGTGTTAAACCTGGATTAATTGAGACAATACCAAAGAATTGGAAAAGAAAAGAAAGGTTACTTCTTTGTAACAAGTTCAAGGGAACTTTGAGAAAGTTCTATGCCTCTGGCTCAGGAAAGACCAGAGATGCACAGAGCTAATCAAGCCCAACCTGGTAGATGGGAGCCTTAAGTTCACCTGAACCTGGCCTGGGCCAGCTAATCCCCAGCTGACTCACACAGAGGCATGAGTAAGAATAAATTATTGTTACTTTAAAACACAGTGAATTTTGAGGTGATTTGCTGTACTGTATTATTATCTTATTTTTGAGTAGAATGACTCAGCGTCATAAAGCCATCAATTCTGCTCAAGGGAGTGTACACATTTAATGCAATCCCAATAAAATATGTGGAGAAAGGTTATTATTAGCTAAATAAGACTTTCTAGAGTTAAACCTTTAGATGATATCAATATGAAAGGGGAGAGAAACCAGAGAAGTAAGAGTAATATGTTAAAGCTCTTGTCTTACTTGAGAGCAAACACAGAGTTGATAAGTTTATATACAAATATATGTATGTATGTATGTATATATATCAGAAAAATTAAGTGTGGCTCTTAGGAAATTTGGAGAGACAGAAGAGCAAAATTGAATGTACAGCTTTTGAATCTGCCAAAGAAACTTCTATCCACCCAATAAAAGAAGGGGGAAAAATCTTGTTAAGAGATGTCAGTGGGTATGGCAGAGTCAAGAACTCCAAAAAGCCATTTGTCAATAAAAGCAACAAGAACACGGGTAAAATCTTTCCAGAATTCTGAAAATTAACCAAGGGCTAATAACAACAATCCAAAGAGCGTTTGTTAGTTAAAAAAAAAAAAAAAAAAAAAAAAAAGATGGACTCTCAGTAAGAACAACATAAATACTTTCTGCTGTTTCACTTGCCCTATTCCCATCCCCCTCCCCAAGCTCCACAGTAGCTTTGAAAACCAGCAGCCCCAGAATCACAGTGAAAACCAGCAACCCTACAATCACAGTGAAAACCAGAAGCCACTGAAGGGGACAGAATGGGCTTGGAGCTGGTTAAAATACCATTCTCTGAGGTCACCATCATTGGACCTGTTCAGCACTTCTCTGTTTATTTGACTGGACTGGATCTCAGACAGTGCAAACAGCTTTTTTGCCCCTAGAGTCATTTGCCAAAAACAATTACAGGCAATTTTTTTTAACATCATAACTGCTTGAAACAGTGATAATAGCTGTGAAAAACAAGAAGTTGATCAAAAACAGTTGAAGAGGAACTGCTGGTGAATGAAATTTCCACAGGGAGCTTTAGGCGACATTCACGTGCCCAGAAAAGAACGAAGGCACGGAGTTCTCAACTCCAACTGACCATCCAAGTGAGGGGAGTGAGCAAATAAGACCTGGAGCAAGTAGGAAGTGAGGACTAAAGTGAATTGTGAACTGAGTCTCTGAACCGTGACAACAGCCTAAAATCACTCACATGCAGCCCCTCAGAAAAGGCTGGGTGACTGAGTGGCATATAAGGAAATCTCTGTCCCATCATTAGTGACCACAGAAGCAGAGACTTCAGTGGCCACGTCACAGAATTATTCAAGAAATAGTTAAACAAAGAGAAGCTATGGAAAGAAAAATATGTCAAAGACAAATAGCAACAATAGCCAATCCCAGAGACGGAAGGATGATTGTGAGAATTGCTATGTTAGATTGTCATAAAGGTCCAGTTTTCAACAAAAAATTATGAGACATGCAAAGAAATAAGGATGCCCTATTCATAGGGGGAAAGCAGCCGACAGAAACCATTTATGAGGAGCTCAGATGTAGAAATTAGTAGACAAAGACTAATGGCTATTTTAGAAATATCCAAGAAGCAGAGCAAAATCTAAACAAATGAAAGGAAGGTATGAAAATGTCACAACCGATAGTGAGTATAAAGATTTAAAGACAAAAATAGGTTGAGAGTAAAAGGATGGAAAAAAAATAGTAACCAAGAGAGCTGGTAGCTATACTCTCAGACAAAACAGGCTTTAAGTCAAAAACTTTACAAGGAAGCAGAGAAGGACATTAAATATTGACAAAAGGTCAATTTACCAAGAAGACATATGCACCAAGTATCAAAGCCCCTAAATGAGGAAGCAAACATTGACAGAACTGAAGGGAGAAATCACTCTGCAATAATAGCTGGAAACTTCAGTAGACCATTTTCAATAAGAGATAGAACAACCAGACAGAAAAGAAATAAAGAAACGGAGGACTTGACCAACACCCTAAACCAACTCTACCTAGGAGACCCACGCAGAACACTGCACCCAACGACAACCCGGCCCACATCTTTTTCAAGTGCGAAGGAAACATTTTCCAGGATAGATGTTAGGCAATAAAAATGGAAATCATAAAAACGATCTTTTCTGATCACAGTGGAATAATCAAAAATCAATAATAGAAGGAAAGCTAGAAAACCCACAAGCACGTGGAGTTAACACACTCCTAAACAACAAATGGATGAAAGAAGACATCATCAGGGAAATTATAAGACTTTGAGACAAATGAAAACAAAAACACAACATAGCAAAACCACAGGATGGTATGGAATGGGATGTAGCAAAATGCAGTGTTCAGAGTGAAATTTAGAGCTCTAAACAACCTAACTTTACACCCTAAGAATTGTTACGGTTTGGATCTGAAGTTTCCCCAAAAGCTCATGGGTTGAAAGCATAGTCCCCAATGCAGTAAGGTTCAGAGGTGGGGCTTTCAGGTGATGATTGGATCATGAGGGCTCTGACCTATCAGTGGGTGAACCAAAGGAATTACTGGAGGTGGGACCTACGGGGAGGGCGTGGTCACTGGGGGTGTGGCCTGGAAGGGTTGAACTTCTCCACTGCTCCTGAGCTGTCCTGAGCTGACAGCTTTCCTCTGTCCCACCTTGCCACTATGATATTGTGCCTTGCTTCAGGCCCAAAGAGGAGCCCACCAGCCATGGACTGAAACTTTGAGCCAAAGTAACTTTTCCCCTTCTAAATTGTTCTTGTGGGGTATTTTTATCACAGCAATGCAAAGCTGTGATAAAAATCTAGAAAAAGAAGAGCAAACTAAACAACAGCCCAAGGAAGTTATAAGGATGCGAACATATCTACATAAAACAGAATAGAAAAACAAAGAAAAAATCTGAAAATTTAAAAGTGTTTCTTTGAAAAGATCATAAAATTAGCAAGTCTTTAACTAGATTGACTAAGAAAAAAAGATATATTATTAAAATCAGAAATAAAATGGGAATGCTTACTGATTTTACAGGAGAAAAACAGATTATAAAGGAATACTACAAACAATTGCATGCGAACATCTTTTCCTTTTGGGGTTGTTCATTGTTAGTGTATATAATTTATGTGATTTTGTGTGAGTGTGTTGATTTTTTTATTCTTCAACTTTACTGAACTTGTTAATTAGCTTTAAGAGTTTGTGTGTGTTAATCATATTAATAGATGAAACAAATTTCTAGAAACATGCAATCTACTAAAATTGGATCATGAAAAAGTAGAAAGCCTGATTATACTTTATATAACTAGTAAAAAAATTGAATCATTTTTTTTAAAAGCTTCCCAGGAAAGTCCTGGATCAGATGGCTTCATTTGTGATTATTCCTCTCAAACACTTAAAAGAATTAACACCAATCCTTCTTGAACTCTTCAAAAAAATTGAAGAGGCAGAAACACTTCCCAACTTATTCTACATCAACATTACCCTGGTACCAACATCAGACAAAGATGCCACAAGAATAAAAGGCTACACACCAGTATCTTTATAAATACTGATGCAAAGATCTCCAATAATAGTAATAACAATAGTATTGATAGCAAACCAAATTTGGGAGTATATTAAAAGATTTTATGCCATGATAAATGATTTATTCCTGGATTGCAAAGATAATTCAGCATATGAAAATCAATTGATGCATTATACCATATTAACAGTATAAAAGAAAAATCATATGAAAATCTCAATTGATGAAAAAAAAAGAAACTGACAAAATTCAACATCCTTTCTTAATTTTTTTCTTGTGTGTGTGTGTGTGTTGCTGTGGATTGAACCCAGGGCCTTGTGTATGTGAGGCAAGCACTGTACCAGCTGAGCTGTATCTCCATCCCTCTTGATGTGTGTGTGTGTTTTTTTTTAAACATTCAATATCTAGGAATAGAAAGAACTTCTTCAACATGATCCAGGTTATATATGACAAGCCCACAGCTAACATTACACTCAGTGGTGAAAAGACCAAAAGTTTTTCCTCTAAGATCAAGAACAAAACAAGGATGTCAGCTTTCACCACTTCTATTCAACATGATATCAAAAGTGTTAGCCAGAGAAATTAAGCAAGAAAATGACATAAAAAGAGTCCAAATTGGAAAGAAAGAGGTAACATTATCTCTGTTTGCAAATGGCATGATCTTAGACATAGATTACACACAAATGCACACATTCTCTCTTTTCCTGCCCTCCCCTCCCCTCTCTTTCTCTCTTAGAGCTGATTAACAGGTTCAGCAAAGTTGCACAATACAAAATCAACACACACACATCACAAAGATGCTATATACTAACAGTGAACATTCCAAAAAAGAAAATTAAGAAAACAAACAAAAATAAAATATTTAGGGATAAATTTAATAAGAGATAAAAGACTTAGAGATTGAAAACTACAAAACATTTCTGAAAGAAATTAAATACAACATAAGTAAATGAAAAGACACCCCATTTGTTAATGGATTAGAAGACTTAATATTGTTAAGATGACAATACTGCTTGCTCTCATTTGGATCTAGAGTGTTAAAGGCCCATGTTAAAAGTTTGGTCCCCAACTTGGTGCTATTGGAAACTTTGAAAGGTGGGGTTTAAAGGGAGGTTTTAGGTCACTGGTTGCAAGCCCTCAAAGGGTGTTATTAGATGCTGGTCTCATCTCTTTTACTTCCCAGCCATGAAGTGAACAATTTGCTCTGCCATATGCTCCCACCATGGTGTATTGCCTCACCATAGGCCCACAAGTAATGGGCCAACTGACCATGGATTGAAACCTCCAAAATGAATATTCTTTTCTGCCGCAGTCTGGCTGGGCACAGAATCACGAGCCACCACACAGCTTGTAGATTCAAACAGCAACTCTTTATTCCCGAACTCACACCAGCCATCTACAAACACGTTCTGGGGAAATCCACGTTCTCTGCCCAAATCCACCTCCACTGGGCTTCTATCTCCAAAATATACTGTCTGAATCCCGTGAGAACTCAAGGGGAACTCAGGCAGCAGGATACGCCCTATTCCCAGCAGGAATAATCTTAAACCTTAAACCTGGAACCTAAACCGGGAACGCCCTAATCCGCCTTGGTCCTTGAGCAAGGTCACCTACATTCAATGTCACTGCAACATGGGGTACGCTGGCAAGGAAATTGTCACACCTACTTGGCTAATGGCTCCCAGCACTTTTCAAATTGATTATCTCAGGGATTTTGTTACAGTAATGGAAAGCTGACTAACAGAGAAGTAAAATAAATAATTTGGAGGAGGGATCTTGTACAAATGGAAGTGTGACTTGAATGAAGACATAGGATCAACTCAATTCTGTAGTCTTCAGTGAGAAATGTGTGGACTTTAGGGAGGGATCTTGAGTCAGATAATCAACAACTTTGTAAATCCTGCTAAGAAACGTGATGTTATCCTGAAAATTATGGGTCTGAAAGACTTGCCTTGGAATGAATGAGAAGGCAGATGCTGGGATAGTGCTCCTTCAAAGCAACCCACTCCAGGTCTCCTCATGTGCAGTGGAGTTAACATGGTCAAAGATTCCCTAAGCCAGGTATGCATGCTTGACATCATGGGTACAAAAGTCCTTGGGAGCCCCACAACTCCAACCGTCTACTCTTCCCTGATACTTGCATACCCAGAAGCTCACCAGAAGGAAAGTCCAGTTAAAGAGGTCCAGTAGGAACAGCTGCAGCACAGCTAGAACCACCTTCCAGGATGTGAATGTGACTAATGCACAGGCACCTACCCTGGTGTCCAAGGATTCCATGTTGTTGACTGTGCTCTGCAGCAGTTACAGCCCTTGGGGCTGTCGGTCAAAAGTTCTATGCTAATACGCGGGGTATTAACTTTTTTGCAAGTTTTCTTTTCCACTGGCAAAACACTTACTTCTCATAATCAAGTACTTAAATATTTACATAGGAATTTCTCCTTCTTGGTCTTTTACTAAATCCTCACCTAGTAGATAATAATCAGCTCTGGAATTGAGGGAAAACTTTGATAGTCTCTAAGCCTTTCCAATGCCAACACCCTGGGGCCCAAGAAGACTCCCTTTTCCAGGTGCCAAACACTTCCTGTGTATGTGCCTCATGTGGGTGGCAACCAGAGCACATCTGAGATCAGACTACGGTTGAAACCCTGCATCTACTGCTGATGATCTGCTAGATGAACTTCGTTTCTCTGTAAAAACTGGAGGTTAAAAAGTTCCGTCACACAAGAAGAATGCAGAAAAAAATGCACACATAGATACTCAGCACAAGGATCTGGCATTTGGGAAACACTCAAGGAAAATGGGTTCCTCATCTTCCTTCCTTTTTGTTTAGGGAAACAAATTCTGCAAATATTTTCACAATGTAGATTTCACAGACTGCCATGATCAAATCTTCCCTTTTCAAGAATTTAAGAATAAGCTCAAGTGCAGTGATGTATCTAGAAAGAAATTTCTAGGAAAAACCTAAGCTGCAGAGACTGCTGATAAACAACTAGGTGAGAAATACACAAATGTTTTATGATGCTATCTCCCTAGAAAAATGTTTCCACTAAAGACAAAAAAAAATATAATGAGTATTTTCTCTATATAAATACACTTATATTTGTCATCTCATTAATCCTGCTAATGTGGATTTTTGTCCCTCCTCCTTTTAGATCACTGGCCAATTCTAATGAGAGCCCAGACTGCTGTTACCTTAAGCAGGTGCTCAGGGAAGAGAGGGGAAAAAAAAGAGAGAGAGAAAATACCATACCCCCTAACAGTTCTTATCAGCTGACCATGCTTGCTACTGTAAATATATTTTAAGACAGTGATTGTCCACCCTATCTTCCTGAGGCCACAAAGGAGTAATTAATTAATTTTGATTATTGCAATTAGAATAAGTCTTTGGAAAAGTAACTTGGCAATATCAAGCCTCTAAATGCTTGTACTCTTTGGTCTGGAATTGTCTCTCTAGGGCTCTTGTGGGAGGGATGGAAGGAGTCTAATTAGGAAACAGACACATGCACAAAAAAGCTTATCATGATATTATTTTATAATAGTAAAAAAGTATGGGAAACAACCTGATAATATGAGCAGTTAAATAAACTATGGTATACTTACCAGATGAATGGATCTGTTTACAAGGAGTCTGTCAAAACCTGAGTATCATAGGATATAGGCACTCTTATCAAAATTGTATTTTTAAAAATAGAGCAAAATATGAACTCTTCAAAATTCAAAAAGTCCCTAAGAAAAAATGCCAAACTTTGGAAGTGACAGGCTTTTGGTGGTGAGAGATTTAGGGTAACTTTTTTTTTTTTTTTTTTTTTGTATTCCTCTTACTTTCAGGTTTGTCGCAAGGACTAGATTATGTAACTTTTCTGATAGTAAATATAATAATAAACATATTCTATGTAGGAGAAAAAACAAACATAGAGATGTCATATGGAATCTCTGGGTTTGGGAGATGGCCAAGAATGGGATAATTCACATCAATACACAATTGATTGTCTCGGTTCCAAAAAAAGCATGGGACTGGCTGATGTGGAACCTGCACTCCCTCCTCTTCTCCCAGAGCTTGCTGGTTCCTCCCAGGATTTTGGGGAGGCCTGGAGAACACAGGGTTGCTGACATCAGGGGCTGGAGCATCACTTATGCACTTGCTCCCATGCCCAGTGCATGTGAATGAAACCAAACTTATTTATTATTTACTTAGCACTTCCTATACACAAGCACTGTTTTGGTGCTTTTTATACCTATATCTTTCTCAGTTTTGCAAGGTTTTGCAAAAAGCTCTTCGTAAAAGTACCTATTGTCTCCTCCTGGTCTGTCCCCATTCTCCCCTCCCTACCCACACAGAGAGTGCCTTTTAGGAATATAATTGATTTGGATGAAAGCAAAACTCAGCAGGCTAGGCTAGCCCTTTGTTATATATAAAGACTCCTCGCTGCTTGGAGAGCTGACCAGAGAAATATCTTCAGGTGGTTGGGAGAGGGAAGGGTTCTAGAAAGACAGCAACAGAGAAAATCCCACAAGCCTTCTCCCTGTGATGTGGCTTGTTTGCTTTATGGGCTTCAAGAATATTTGCTGACGTCAGCAGCCCATCAAAGTTTAAAATAATAATAGTGAAAAGAAAAACAGCTCCTTTCTGCCAGGCAGTCCTGTTCTGCCAACTTCTGTGTTCTTTCTAAGTTAATAAACATCCAAGAGCCACCTCCTCTACCACCCTGGGGGGAAAAAAGCACAATAATTTAAAAACCACCAGGTCAGCCCATTGCCAGCATAAACCATTCAGACAAGTAGCATTTGTCACACTCTAATGAGGATTTTACCTCTGCCTCAAAATGAAAGCTACCATTAGACTTTGAGTTTAAGGGATCAAATGATTGTCTGAGGACAGTGGGTTTCTTTGGGTTCCTTCCTCATTTTAATCATGCCCAAGACCAAATGCATAGATGTTTGCTGCATCAGATGAAACTAAAAAACCATAATTATGCCAAGTAAGGTCTTTTGAAAACATCAATTAAGAAAACGGCCTTTTAATTCTGATTTTACTTGAAAATCTGAAAACACACACACACGTGTTGTAATATCATGGCAGTGGCAGTATCCAAGGTGGGGCTGTCTCTAGGAAGGAGACAGCACAGATGGTGGCTTGAGGAGGTCAGGAGGGCAGGCTCCTTTTGGCAACACAGAGGGTCCCTGCAAGGGAAGAAACTTCTCTATAGAACAAGGCCTCTTAAGTTATCTTCACGTGTAGTGTTGAAACTGGAGCCAGCCCCAGTATCCTCAACAGTTAGGTTGATAACCAGGCTCTCACACCATGCTGGCACCACACACACAGCCCATTGTTAATACCTCCTCAGGACAGATTAGAGTCACATTCCTCAGAAGTACTCAACTCCAAAGGGAAACCAGCCAGCAGACTCCTTCCACGGGGCCAACAACTCGCTACAACTGATAAGTTTTAATTGAAATAACTGGAACAATTACACTCGAATGCCCACCAGCTCTATCACTGGCCACAGAGAACATGTCACCCTCCCCTGGCATGTGCACAGGTGTGCATCAGACAAGAGTAATCCAAATCCTTAGCTCACTTGAATACGCTTTTATTTGTAAGCTACGTGCTATGGTTAATCAACTCGTTCACCTAAGGTGTACCATGAGGTTATTTTACTTTTATTTGGAGGCCTTTATCTAGTAAACCCTGATATTTACACTGTCTCGATTTAAGTTTGAACAAGTAACTAACCTCTGACCGAAGATACTGAAGTCAGACTTGAATTTGGGTAAAATCCATGAAGGTCATAGTTGGTTTTAATCTTATAGCTCAAGTTCAAAGCTGAACATGAGCAAAGATCTTTGTTTTTAAGTTTAAACTAGAGTGCTCATTAAACAGTAAATTAAGTTGTGTGTAACTTGAGTTCTGCAACTTCCCTTTTATTTTTTTCTGAAATAACAGTGATTGGGTCAACAAAGTGGCAGCATGAACCAAAGGACAATACACCTGCCTTTGCAGGAACAGACCCCAAAGAGCCCAGATTAAATTTTAACCAGGGACTATGTTTGCCAGGATTTGATATCTCCAAAAGAATATGTTTGGCTTTTGTAATATTAAAAGACTACATTGGAAAAAAAAAGATCCCCTTTCAACCTACACTGTATTTTCTAGGAGGAAATACAGAGTTAGACTTCCATACAATTTAGCCTTTGAAAGAAAAGGCAAATGATTTAGCCGAGGGGTAATTCCCAAATCTGCAGAAATGTAAACAGGCAGGGTTTTTGGTGCCTATGGGTTTTTATCAAAGATGTTAAGTAAGGCTGAGACCAATACCATTGCGTCCTCTTTGGCTAGTTTTAACACGTTTACAGTCACAATTAACATTCAAGGAATTTCCTTTTCATCCAACTGTTTCTTTTAAGAGCACTTTATGCCACAGACTATAGTTCTAGCTGCCATCAGTTCTTCCCCTTCAGAGGAGTGGTGAAATCTCCATAATACTTATTTCTTGTGTTGAAAATGGGTTTGGACCACGTCTATTTCCCCAGGGTGGTGGAGAAGGAAGAGGTTGCATCCCTAGACTGAGAAGTGCTATATTAGTTTTCCAGTATAGGGGGTTTCCACCGCCTCACTACCTCTTTCTCTTGAAAGGACTTGGAACACAGACCAGGCTTCCTTCTCCTTCACCCTCCTCCACACTCACCCTGTAACCAGAGAAGAGCCAGTGCCCAGCAGGCATCCCCAACCCTTCCCCGATCCGGTTGGAGATCTGAGGCCAGGCAGCAGCTCCGGGCTCACCCCAGCCTAATTTGGGGTCCCTGAGCTGGCGGGTCCAATGCCTGCTGCAAGAAAGGGAGACATTTCCGTCTCCGGCTCCCTCCCTGCTTCTCCTACACCAGGGATTCGCACACAGGCACAGAATCCGAGTCCTGGCTGTGCATAGAGCTCAGTCCAGTATCCGAGTCCTCGTCGTTGCCAGGACAGCTCTTGGCCATTCCGCGAGCCTGGTCCACCCACATCTCGGCGCAGGCCTGAGGCTGGGGTTCCCGCGTGGGTCCGCTGGGGCCAGAAGCCCCCTCCTGCACTATGGTGAGCTCCAAAGTGTTCAAAGTCTGGAGAAGGCCCTGCAGCTCACGCTCCTTGCTGTCCCGCTGCTGCTGGCTGTAATCCAAGTCCGCCTTGACGGCTTCCAGGTCCGTGTTGAGCCTGAGCCCAATGTAAAGGCTGGTGCTGAGTTGCGTCCTGACCCGCTCCTGCTCCAGCAGCAGCTCGCCGTCCGGGCCGCCGTCGGGCTCCGGGGGCTCCTCTCGCACCGCCAGTTCTTCCCTGCGCCGCCGCATCCATCTCTGGTTCAATTCCTCCTGAATCTCGGTGGAGAGACGCTCCAGCAACTCCTCCTGCTGGGTTCGCTGCTCCTGCAGCTGCAGCAGTTCGTCACAGCGCCGGGCCAGCTCCTCCAGCGCGGCCGCCTGAGCCTCACCGTCCAGGGGCGCCGCTGATACCTCCTCCGCTACCGCTACTTCCTCGGGCTCCTCGCCCGGGATGGGCCCATCGAGTTCTATCCCTGCCCCCACCAAGTAAGTGTCCTGCACGTAGTTCACCCCATGCCGTCGCATACGGTCAAGATGCACCTTGGCTTCGTAGCGGTCGATTTCTCGGTCCAGCTCCAGAAGCCGCTGCACCTGCTGGCGGATGGTGTGGTCCTGGGAGAGCACCAGATGCACCAGCGTCTCCATGCGCTCCACAGACGCACTCTCATGGGCCTGCGGCGGCGACGAACAAGACGAGGCAGTGGACGATGAAGTGGACGAACAGGGAGAAGGCGGCGGCTGCTGCTGGCGCCGCCGGTTGAGCTTGGCCAGCTTGCGGAAGGCCTTGCGCACCACCCGCCGCTGCTTCTCCTGGGTCATGGCCAGGCTGGGCCGCGCCGGGTCTCCCCGGGCCAAGCAGGGGCGCTCCCGGCTGAGCACTACCCGCGCCTCCGCACTGCGCGGACCTGCGTTGGGCAGCGACGCCTCGCTGCGAACTAACACGAAGCGCACGTTTTCTTGCTCGTCGCCCCAGGCGGATAAGAGGCGCAAGATGCGCGTCTTGTTGGGCAGGATGCGCTCAAAGCCACGCCACTTCTCCACGATGCAATAGCACTGCGGGGGCCCGCACAGCATGCCCTGGGACAGCGCCTCATAGTCGTCGTCGTCGTTTTCATCCGGGGGTNTTCCAGAGGCCGCGCGCCCGGGTTCTGGTTCCTGCAGCTCTGGCTCTGCCCACCGTGCCCGAGGCCTCCGGGTTTTGCTCCTCCCCATGTGGCTCCACCCCTTCCCGCCCCAGCGCCCAGAGCTCCCGCCCGGAGCACCCGAGGCGCGGCGCCCAGACTCGCCCCTCCCAGCCTCGCCGCGCAAGTCTGTCCCTCGCTGGAGTTGTTGGCGTCTGAAGTCCAATTTGCAGCTCTTTCGCGAGCGGGTGCAA
The DNA here is from genome assembly GCF_001458135.2 of Marmota marmota marmota. Classification (NCBI taxonomy): domain Eukaryota; kingdom Metazoa; phylum Chordata; class Mammalia; order Rodentia; family Sciuridae; genus Marmota; species Marmota marmota. The sequence goes on along the minus strand of NW_026000174.1, from coordinate 25,940,845 downwards.
GGAAGAACTCGAGACCTCTCTGCACCTCTACAAGGTATTAGCTCTGCGTGTCCACCTACTGCCTCCTCCCCTTGCATCTAGAGGTGACTGGATGTGTCTTGATCAAACTATCTCACCTTCCAGGCGCCCCTAAATGTGGCCCTGGTCCTTCAGGGAAGCGTATTCTGGGGAGTGCACTTTGCACAACCTGGGAAACTGAGGCATTCAGCGGTCTCTAACAGAGACGCTGTAATCGCCTTAGTAAGACCACCTAGGAGCTGTAAGCTCGGAATCTGAGCAAAAGATCTTCCATTCTTCCTTGACAGGAAGCAAGATTTGCATATATAAGCAGAACTAGAAGGGGCAGTGGGCTCGGTGAGCAAGTTTAGGTAGGAAATGTTCGCCACTGGAGCGGGACCTTCAGAGGCCACTCCCAGTTCTCCGCAGGTCATGTCTGCTGGTTTCCAAAGAGCTTCCCACAGCCTTCTTAACAGGGAAACTCCTGATTGTGGTGGAAGTATGAGGCGCAGACCCAAGTTATAAACTCTTTTATGTGTCCTGCTTCCTTAAGGGGAAACCGAGGACACTACCATGGCGGTTTCTGACATTTTCTAGTATCCAGAAAATCCATGTGGCCCAGAAGAGGTAAGAGCCAAGTTTCACAGCACAAGAAAGCCAGTGTCACAATGCCAGTGAACTTGTTTCATCTTCAGCTGATGAGGACAGTCTCTTGTGTGAAAGACTTGCTTTAAGTATATGCCCTGTGAAGCAAAGATCTATAAACTCACTCCCTTCTTTCAAGACCTTGGATGGCTTCTCATTGCTTCTTGGATAAAAGCACTTGTGTCAGTTCACTGATTCATGCAGTAAATATTTGTTGAGTTCCTACTATGCCCCAGGTCCTATGCTAAGGCTTTGATGATAAACAAATCACCAGTACTGGCCTGCAGGAATCTCACTATCTAGTGATGCGTACAGCTGAATAAACATTTCTAACACAGTGTCTTCTGATTTCTAATAGGGGGAAGCATAAGGTGCAAGAGGAACCTACCTGCATGCTGTAGTAGAATCCAGTCTCATCTGGGAGGATCAAGAAGATGTCCCACTTTAAATAGCATCTTCCAAAAGACCCAAAGGACCATTTGAGCCTGCCAAAGGAAAAACGGATGGAAGACAGGGGCAAGCCCCAATCCAGACAGAAGGAATCAACTTGTAAAGTCAAGGAATCAAGAAAACATGGCAGTTACTGGGGCTATAAAGGGTTTCAGTGAGAGGAGTGTCTAGCAGGCAATGATGGTTAAGCAGGAAAGGATTTTATTTCTACGCTTTTCTACTTGAATTTATCCTAGGAACAAGAAGAAGCCATCGAGTAGCAACACTGGAGTCAGACTGGTTGTTTACTTACTAGCTGTGAGTTTAGGAGAAGTTTTTAATCTGAGCCTTGGTTTTGTCATCTATGAAATGATGATAATAAAAATGCCTGCATAATAGCACTGTTGTGAGGATTAAATTCCTGGACCTAGTAACTCAATAGAGTTTTACTGGAGGGTTGGAGACTTTGAAGGTACCTTAGTTTTTTGTTGCTATATAATAAATTACCAAAAACCTGGTGGCTTAAAACAACACCCATGTATTATTTTGTTGTTCTATAGGTTGCAGGACTTGCTTGGCATGGCTGCTGCATCCTCTGCCCAGAGTGTCTCAGGCTAAAGGTAAGGTGTTGGCTGGTTTGAGTTCTGGGGAAAATCTACTTCCAAGCTTATTCAGATTGTTTCCAGAATCCAGGTGCTTTCAGTTGTAGGACTGAAGCCCCCATTTTTTTTTTTTTTTTTAGCTGTCAGAAAAGTCTCAGCTTTTAGAGGCCTCTCTCCGGTCCTTCCCATGGAACACCCCCTCCCTGTTTTAAATCAGCAGTGGCAGGTCAAATCCATCCATCCCTCCTTCTCTTCCAACCTTTCCCTCCTCCTCTTCTGCTACCAGCTGGAGAAAACTCTGCTTTTCAAAGACTAGCTTCATGAGGCAGATAATCTCTCTATCTTCAAGTCAACTGATTAGTCACCTCAAGTACATCTGCAAAATCCCTTTTGCTTCACAATGTCATGTAATCACCAGAGTAAAGCCAGGGAGATTACAGGACCAGTTTAGAATTCTGCCTACTATAGGGAATAATATAACAGATTTTCTCTTTTAAAAGATTATCTGTTTGCATTGGGAACGATGTGGGGAGGGGGTGAGAAGTAAGGATCACTTTTACAAGACTGCCCCATTCATTTAAGGAAGCCATGTGACAAGAATGGTGGAAGGTTGAACACAATTGAGAGTTATCACAGAGGAGGGAGAGGCAGGACTTAGTGACGGACGGACTGGAGGGAGTCTCCTTCTCCCTGGCATGATGTCAGAGGTCTCTTACAGTCTAGCCCAGCCCACTCCCCCAACTCCTCCCTGGCATGCTTGGTTATCCTTTCCTCCTTCCCCTTTCATATGTGCTTTAGAACTTTGTGATCAGCTGCAGTCCCTGATGAACCTTGCTTTCTTACTTCCTCTTTCCCTGTGCTCTCTCCCTCCCTTCCTCTCTTTCTTTCTTTTTCTTCTTTCTGATTGGAGTCTCACTAGGTTGCCCAGGCTAACCTTAAATAACTCCTGGGCTCCATGGATCCTCCTGCTTCCATCTCCCGAGTAGTTGGGACTACAAGTATACCCCACTACACCCAGCTTCCTAGGTTTCAGACTCCACAGGAGAATGAGTGATCTTATCTGTTTTGCCCACATTTGAATCCTCTGAATTTAGCACATTGCTGAAACATTCTAGGTTTATTCACTATCTGCTGAATAAATATGTGGATCAATGAATAAAGCCTACATTCTAGCAAGCCAACACCTCGCTCATCCAGAAGAACCCCTGCATCTTGATGTGTCCTCACCATTGTACACACTTTTCCTCCTCCTTAGGATCCATCTTACACAACTAGAGAGGTGCTATTTGTTCTTTCAGAAACTCAGCTCAAAAATCACCTGCTCTGGGTATCCTTTCTTTCCTTCTCAGAGAAGAACTGGCTCTTTGCTCTTCTCCTGTCTTCATCAATGCAGGGATTTCATATGCTGTGATTCATTTTTTTAATGTCAGTCTTCCCCTAGATGAAGAGATTGCCAAGAGAAAGAACTGACGGTCTTAGTCCTCAGCACCTCCAGTGCCACACACATGGTAGGCTCTTGATCTTCTCCTGTGCTCTAGGAAACACCAAGATGCTACCCTCATGGCAACTTCTTTCTAGAGGCAGACAGATACATGAAATCCCTGCTGTAAGAATGATATCATATTTCTGCTGAACTAATTAAAGGATAGAATGAATGATGGGTCCTGGGAAAGATGAAGAAAGCAGAACTTAAGTAAATGGAGAGAAGGGTTGAGAGCATCCTTGATTGGAGAAATTACATTAATTAAAACATTAAGATGTATGCACATGTTCATGGATTAGTGTTTCAGAGGGTAGAATACCAACCTGAAAAACAAAAAAAAAAAAAACAAAAAAACCCTCAGTGTCTCCTGTACTTATTCAACACTCAGCTCAGAACACTTCTGTGACCAGATGTGTATGGCATTTCCCCCACCTACCAAGCAAGCAATCAATTCTGCAGCAGACACCAGCTGTGCCTCTTCTAATTCAATTTAATTCTGACACTGTCTACCTGAGACAGAATCAGATCCCACAGGTTAAGGGCTCCGTCCCCAAGACTGCCTCTACTTCAGATGCCAATCACAAGCCCCCCCTTGTTTCACCCATGTTCTGACCCACGAGCTGCCCATGGGGGTTTCCACAACTCCCTCCTTGGGTATGATTAACTTTAAACTGGCTCACAAAACTTATGTTTACTGGCTTATTATAAAGATATTACTGATGACCATTAGGCGAAGAGGTGAACAGGGCAAAATGAGGAGGAACTCCCACGCCTCCTCCAGGAGAGCCTTCCTGCAGGAACTCCAGTGGTCAGCTCTCTAGCAGCTCTCCTAAGCCTGTCCTTTTGGAGGGTCTTATGGAAGCTTCATATGTGGACATGACTGATGAAGCCATTGGCCATGAGGGGTCAACTTAACCTTCCATCCCTCTCCCCTCCCACGAGGTTGAGGAGTAGGATTGAAAGTTCCAGCCCTCTGAGCACATGGTTGGTTCCTCTGGAAACCAGACCCCCATCCTGGACTTGTCTAGAATCTTTCCCCAAAACTACCTCACTAGCATAAGGTTGAGTGTGTTTGAAAGGACCCGAGGAAAACAAAAAACTGTCTTTCACTTTTATCATCCTGAATCTATATTGGAGCTGCTTCAGGAATCAAGGACAAAGGATAAATGTGTCAACACATAAAATACCCGATTGCTTTAAGTCATTTAGGAAATTACAAAGACTGTAAGAGCTGTGAACCTGAAACCATGAAGGAAAACTGAAGTATGTACAGTCATGTACTACTAATGACGTTTCCTTCAGTAATTGACCACGTATAAGACGGTGGTCCCATAAGATTATAATCTAGCTGAAAATTTTCTGTTGCCTGATGATGTAGCAGCTGTCATAATATCATCGCCCAACACATTACATCTGTGGTGATGCTGATGTAAACAAACTTACTGTACTGCCAGGCATTTAAAAGTACAGCCCATACAATTATGTACGGTACTTAGCACTTGATAATGTTAATAAACAACTGTTAGACTTATGTTTATGGTTTATGTACTTACTATATTACACTTTTTATTGTTATTTTAGAGTGAACTCCTACTTATAAAAAAAGATTTACTATAAAACACTATGCCATAGTATGCTAGCAGCAGACTCACATATCTTGTGTTTGCCACATATCTGGATCACATCCTTTTCTCTTGGGCTTGCCTTGGTTTTGTGTTATTTTTTCCATCATGGGCCTAGGAGAAATAGTGATAATATAGATCACACACACACACACACACACACATATATATATATCCTAGCCTAGATGTGTAGTAAGCTATACCGTCTAGGCTTGTGTAAGTATACTCTTGATGTTTGCTCAATGACAACATTGCCGAATGCTGCATTTCTCAGAATGTATCCCTGTTGTTAAGCATATTACATTAAACTATGTACAATATAAAAAAAACTTATATGGAAAGAATTTTATGCCATTACATGAAATAAAATAATTTACAATGTATAAGATAATGCCTAGTATATAAAAGTGCCTGGCACAAAACAAATTCTCAATAAAATATAGCTGGCATTATATTAGGCTATTGATTATGTTTCTGTTTCATGCTGTGTCCTGGGCCTGGGGTTGAGAGTACATCAGTGAATGAGGTGGACATGGTCCCACCCTTACAGAGCTTACAGCCAGGGTGAGTTCGGTATACGATTGTACTTGCTAGATTAGGCTAAGCTACAGTAACAAACAGAGCCAAACATGTATATGGCCCAAACATAGCAAAGGTTTACTTTTTGCTCGTAATAGTCATAAGCAGATGTCCTAGTTGGTCAGTAGCTTTTGTCCAGACCATGACACAGAGATCCTATTTCCTGCTATCTCTGGCTCCCAAGTCCCCTAGAATTCAGTATTGTATCTGAAAGGAGTGTATGCAGGGCACACCCTCCTCTTCAGGGTCTTGGCCAGAATGGAGCACGTCACTTCTGCTCATTTCCTATTGCAAGAACTCTGTCCCATGGCCACTCATAATGGCAAAGAAGGCTGGGAAATGCAGTGGATTGTGACTCCCACTTTCACCCAGGAAGAAATGGGCTTCCATGAACAGCTAACCTCTTGCCAGAACAATCTTTATTTCTTAAAAATGAAAGATGAGGCAGAGAGAGAAATTCCAGAAGTCTGGTGATTGCAAACTAGAGGCCTACAGGCCAAATCTGGCTGCCTTAGAGCACATCCTTTCCAGTTAGCACGAACCTAACACTCTCTGTGTCTCACGTATGACCCGATTCATGTATGTTTGCAACTTACTCGAGCCCAGCAGACTGGGTTGTGACTCTTGCTTCCACATGTCCACCCAGGACTGGGTAGCTCAATCCCAGGGAATTAATATTATGAATATGCTGATGCTCCCAAATCTGTGTGTCCCCTCCCGAGTTCTTTTTGATCTCTGAATATGCACAGCCCAAAACTTGCTGCCTAGCTTTACTTGGGTGTCTTCCAAACACCCAAATGAAAGCAAAATAATCCATCATCTTTCTTCCAAAATCTGTTCTGCCTCCTGTAACAGCTGTGTCAAACAATGGTCCCACCATTCACCAAGAGATTCCGGAAACTTGAGCATCACCCTGGTTCCCCTACCATTTAGTATATGGATGTATATGTATATGTATACCCTGCTAGTATATGGAAGCTCTATGTGGGCAGGAGTTTCCTTCTGCTTTGTTTTCTGTTTAATCTTGAGTTAAGAAGAAAAATAGGGTGGGGAAGGGTGAAAAATGGACTAAAAAAGTCAGAATGTGACCACTTGGCCACTTTAGAATAAATTGAGAAGATGTCTTTCAGCACATCATACAAATGTTCAGTCTTAATTCTTAAGAGTTTCCCCATCTAGGATAATAGGCACTAGATGAGTGTAGCTTTTAAGCTTTTGAACTGTGGCTATCAGAATTGAGCTGTACTGTGAGGATAAAGGAAACACTAACATGTCAAAGACTCATTCCAAAAAAAATAAAATATAAAATACCTAAATATACTGTTGATTACATGTTAAAGTGACGCTATTTGGGATGTAGTGGGTTAAATCATTAAGATTATTCCCTCCCTCCCCGTTCTCTTTCTTTCCTCTCCCTTCCTCTCTCCTTTCCTCTCTCCTTTCCCTTCTTTTCCCTCCCTCCCTCCCTCCACCCCTTTCTCTCTCTCTTTCAATGATGGGGAGCAAACCCAGGGCCGTGTGCCCTATCACTGAGTCACACCTATGCTCCTACCTATTTCTTTTTACTTAGTGTGTATGTGTCTATTAGACAAAAACACCGAAGCAGCTTACATTATATTTCTTCTGGAGAGTGCTGCCTGCAGGAAGTTCCAACAACTTAGAGGCGATGATTCAAACCTCCCAAGTGTGGAGTTATCCTAAATATCTTAAAATAATGCATGTCTGTCTGGGTTTTGGCCACTTCCACGGAAGGTCATTCCATACTTTTTCTGGATTTGTAATTTAAGTATTTCTTTTTGCTTTAAATATTGCTTTTCTTTTTTTTTCCCTCAGAAAAGCTTCTTGCTTCAACCTAAGCCTTTTCCTTTAGCCAGAGAATCTTATTTCTGAGGGTCACCTGTATATGGGTTTGGGCAGTGCTTGGAGCCAAAAAAAAAAAAAAGACATGGGAAAATAAACTCATGACTTGCGGAGACCTTCATTGACAGGACATTTAAAAAAATCATATTGAATGGAGTAGATTTATATGTACAGGCAATAACACATCTCTAGATGTATTATTCAATGCAAAAGGCAAGTTTCAGAATGAGCTAGGGGCCCCATTTATATTTTTAAAACATATACATAGCTAGGGCACTGTGGCATATGTTGTAATCCCAGCAACTCGGGAAGGTGAGGCAGGAGGATCAAAAGTTCAAGGCCAGCCTCAGTAATTTAATGAGATACCCCACCCCCATCATCTCCAAAAAAGGAAGAAAGAAAGACCAAACACACACAGAGAAAACACATAGGCATATACCTAAAATCTCTCCTTGTATTTCTCAGGGATAGAGATATCTGTCTGCATGTGTATACACAAAGGTCATAACAAATAGACTAACCCAGCAAATCTCTCCTGGAAGAATGTAGACATTTGCAGAGGGAGTGTGAAAGGAAAATTCAGCTTCATGTTGCAATGGTTTTACAAGAAGATTTAGTCACATATTACTTAATTATGCAATTATAATGTGTGCCTTTTCGAAGCAGAAGGGCCTGGTTGGGAATCACTAAATCCTAGTTCTTCTTTAGACCTTTCCTTTCCCTGACTGTGTCTCCTTTCTGTGGACCCAGCCAGCAGGATAACCTCTGCTGTGACTCTGTTCCCTGTGCCCTGAAGGACCTTAGAAAGTCCATGACTTTATCGCGGAGGCTTAGGGAGAGGAAGTGTGCAGGGGCTGGCAAGTCCTGGGGACTCTGGAGCTGTGGTGTGTGCCTCACCCTGCATGTTTTACACATCACTCCTTCCTCTTAGGGAAAGCTTCTTAGAAGTAGAGCAGCTCTCAGAGCCATGGCAGAGCCTTTTGCTAAATTCCCAGGTTGGATCTCAAAAGCAGAGTGACCTTTAACCCTGTGGAGTTTTACTTGTATGTCTTCCTAATACGCATGAGAAAACTGAGGCCAAGGGAAGGGGGTTGGCCAGCTTCCCAGCTCACACAGCTCTGCTGGAACTTCTACCTGTCTAGTCTGTCAGTCACAGTCATGGCAGCCAAAACACACAAAACAGGAACTTCTGCCCTTAATTAGGTTGCACCATGCAGAAGTGTGACTGGGTTCTTCTGTTTGAATCAGTCCCTTGTAACCCCAGATAATCTGTCAAACACAATTTGACAGAACAAATTTTGGTTGCTCTTAAATGCACTGGAAGCACCTGGGGACTGCCACATTCATCCAGGGGAACAGTGATGAGACTGAGCGCTGAGCTGGGACAGAGTTGCTGGGCTCTTATCCCAGGGATATGGCTTCTTAAAGTGAGGTCCAAAAGCCTCCTATCCAGAATTGCCTTATTAAAAGACAGTTTTCTGGGTCCTATGTTAGACCTAGTAAATTAGAATTCCTTGGTGTGAGTCCAGGAATCTGCATTTAAAGAAGTGCCTGATGGTGATTGTCAACACGCTAAGATTTGACCCAAACTGAAAGAAGAGGAAAGAATCAGAGACAAGAGGGCTCTTAGTAAGAATGCTCTTTAGCCATCTTGGCCCCATAGATGGCAATGATACGATGATACAGATACACCACATGCATACACAAAAAGATGGGGGCAACATATGACAGGTGAGAGAGATGCCCTGGAAAGGGGAGAAAGAGACAGGGCCGAGTAAGGGAGGAGCTGCTCATTCATTATCCTCTTTAGAATCTTGTCTCTTTGGTGGGAGCCTGCATTGCAAGATGATAACATAGAAATGTTTAGGTAAGAGAATCTGAAGTAGCAGTGACTTCAGTATCTGAAAGACACTGTGCAGGATAGTTGGCATTCCTGGTCTTTGTTCCAACTAGACCAGCCTAGTGTCAGATTCACAAATCATCCTGGGAATGCATAAGACTTACAATCAGAGAGACGCTCTGGAGCAAAACCCATCACATATTCAATGTCTATGACATCACCATTGAGGCCTGTGTCAAAGGGGTTTTGTTTGTTTAATTTTCATTATCAGTTGTTACTTGGTTAATGAAAGATGATACTATTAATGAGTGTGTGAACGAGACAGTGTCTTCATTGCCACCTCTGAAACATTCCCATCTTTTTCAGGGTAGAATAGGCCTGACCCAAAGTGTAGCCTTTTCTTCAATGTAGAGAAATACTATTCTTTCTCTTAAAGTTCCCTGACACCAAATTATTGTGTGTCAGCTGCTTGTCACCGGGAACACAATATGCACTCTGTGCTTGAGTTACTGCTGTTTTCTATGTGCAGAATGCTAAGCTTTCTTTCTTTCTTTCTTTTTCCATGAAGTTAATTGAGTTGAGAGAAGTTTCAATACCATATTTATTGGTTTGAAAGTGTAGTTGTTTTAGTAGTGGGTGTCAACTGCAAGAACTTGACACCTCTATTTAAGAAATACTGTTTAGAAGAAATTAAATTTGACTAAATGGAACCTTTGGTGCAAATCACTTCCAAACAATGAAACCATATTCACAAGGAGATGCTCTGACTTTCTCCACTGAGGAAGAAACGGAGACATTTTTCGATTGCCATTACATCCCTCCAAATAGAAAAGGAAGGCTGTGGGCCAGATAAGAAAAATAGGTTACATCTGGGCAGCCCAGCAGTGTTCCCCTGCCTGCTGAAGAAGCTCCTCTTTGTTTCCCTCCTGAAGCACAGCCTTGTTTTCTTGGGTCTGTGCTCTGGGTTAAACCTGGGTTAGACTATGGATCCCTTACACTTGATTTTGTGATTGGGAGACCTACACAAATGCAGGCCTAGAACACAATCGAACCCTTATCAACTTCCATCTCCATGAATAGGAAAGAAGCCACTTGATCTTACAGAAGTGTTGCCTGGTCACTTTCCCTTTTATATCTATTGTTACATTATGAGATGAAATCACAGAATCATCAGTCTGTTGTTTGCTACTTTAGAATATGCATTTAAGAATTTTACAAAACAAAACTGTCCCTGAAGAAAGACTTCCTTTGGTTCAGCCATTCCTCTTTTGAGTATGTGTACACCCAAGAGACTCGAAAGCAGGGTCTGTAGCCTTATTCTCAATTCCAAAGGTGGAAGAAACCCAGGTGCACACTGATGTATGAGTGGACAAATAACATGGTATATACACACAAGGAATTGTTATTCAGCCTTTAAAAGGAATGAGATTCCACCAGACATACTGGAGCATGAACGAACCTTGAGAACCTTATGTTAAGGCAGTTATTTAAAAAACAAACAAACAAAAAAAGAGACAAATACTTAGGACTCTACTTACAGGAGGGAATCTAGAATAATCAATCATAGAGACAGAAAGTAGAAAGGTAGTTACAGGGGGCAGAGACGAGGAGTGAATAGGGAGTGATTGTTGAATGGATATAGAGTTTGACTTTTACAAGGAGAAAAGAGTTTTGAAAACTATGAGAAGAGATGGACAGTGGGGATGATTGCATGACATGAGAACATACTAATGCCACTGTGTTAGAGTCTGTAAACAAGTCAAAATAACACCTGGCATTTAGCCAGGGGAATGTTAGAGTTTGTAAACAAGTCTGGATGGTGCCTGGCAAAATGCCAGAGGGAGTGGTTTGAGAAGTAACAAAAGCGAGCCATTAAGTGTAGAGATTCCTTATTGGTTGACTGATGTATCTAGTTTATGCTAATTAGATAAGCTCTGTGGAATGTATAAATACTGCTCCTGTCCTGCAATAAACGGCTCCTACTCCTGCTGTATCAACGAACACAAGTTATTCGTCACCCCTCCGCTTATTTTGCCCAGCCAGCCGGGCTGCGGCACCACTGAATGTGCATTTAAAAATGGTATAGACAGTAGATTTCATGTTAAGTATATTTTACCACTATTTATTTTTTTAAAGCATTACAGATTTTATGCCAAACTTCTAATTAAGAGAAACTTCAACTCTTTCAAGAACATGTCAAAGGCTTCCCATAATGTATAAAGTAAATACTATCTTTGGTTAATTACCTGGGTCTTTCCAGAAAACCAGTTTGTGGTCACTATTAATTTGAAGAAATTGTTGGTCTCTTTTTTCCTTTCGGACCATTTCTCCCCAGCTCTGTGTACTGGTCAGCTTTATAAGTTATTTATGCTGACCTGGTGCTTTATTGCTCTGGTCTTTATCAGAAACTTGGGTCAACAGTTGCAATCTTTGTTGGATTTGAGAATAATAGTGGGTAAGTCTTTACTTTGAGAAACATGTACACCTCTATGTTGATATAACGTAGTTTTATTTTTAATAAGATTAGTGTTCTACTTTGTTCACACAGCTGTTCACAGAATAATAGTACAGGCCCACCGAAGTGCCTGGAGATGGGGGTCAGGAACACACGTGATCCTAGTAGATCTTTGCTAATTAAGCAATAGCAAGAAACAGAGCTAATGGACCCAAAGAGATCTTCATTTCTGTCCTCAGGAGCACTAGGTTTCTAAGAAGATCTCTCAAGAGTGACAGAAGAACGAGTGCCAAACCCCCATTTCTCAGTCAGCTAGGGAAGCTGCATTTGCATCTATTTTGTATATGCTACCAGTAGCCTCCTTAAGTGACTTTGTCGTTGTGCAAACTTTGCAGAGTGTACTTAGGCTAACCTAAGTAGTGCAGGGCAATCAGTCAGTGTGGCTGGCCTCTTGATGCAAGAGACAAGGTAAACACAAGGCGCATCCGGCTGCCTAACACAGCATACACTTTCACAATGAACCTTTCTTTTTATAAGTAGAAGGAATATACTCTAAAATAATGATGGAAGTATAGTAGTATAGTAACAAAGAAATCGGTAACAGTCATTTATTTTCATTATTGTATTCTATCCTATATTATATGTGATATTCTTTTATACAACAGGCAGTAGGTGTGTTTACATTGGCATCACCACAAACAGGTGAGCATTACTTTGTGCTAAGGCAACAGCAATTTTTAAGCTCCTTTAAAATCTTACAGGGTCACTTTTGTATATGCAGTCTGTAGCTGAGAAAATAATTCATGATCATTATGTGGCACCTGGCATGACTGCATTTGAATTTGATTCACCACCCCCCAAATTAAAATCCACCTACCCTGACAATGTGTTGCTTGACTCTGTACCTTCCTTCTCCCCTTCCCACTTTCCAGCTATCCTGATTCCATGTGGGAATCCATGCAGCTAGAGGGAAGCTGAACCCATCTTTAGCAATGGAACTAAACCTAGTATCACATGACCAAGGCCTGATCAATCATCACATTCATCCCCTGGACCAGTGATTGGTTCAGGGATCAGCATGTGACCTAAGATGTGCTGATAATATCGGCACAAAGGTTTGCTCTTCCTGCTGTACATGACTGAGGGCAGGTGGCCCCAGGAAAGAGCTAGAAGCCATTCTCAACCTGAAGGATCTGCCAAAGTCTGCCTAAGAGGTGACACCAGTCAGAAGAGCCAAGAAATGGTGGGAGGATATTGGTTCCTGGTAAATTGTTTGAACCGGCCCTGAAGCTTTTCAAATCCTTGTGAGCTTTTCAATTATATGAGCCAGTAAATTCCCTTCATTATTTAAGCCCCTGCAAGCCAGCTTTTGTTACTTAGAACCAAAAACATTCTGATACACCACTGATCCATGTCAAATGCCCCTTTCATTTTACAGGCAAGGAAACTAAGACTCATGGATGCTACATGGCCAGTTGACAGGATTAGCCTTCCCAGACCCAGGCCTTTTTTATTTCTACGGTTCCTAGCCATTTAAAGCATGTTTGTGATGGATTTGGCAACAATGCATACAATGCTAATTCTCCTTATGACTAACCACTAATCGGATGTGCTCTGAAATACTGACACTGATTTCCCTCCTGTTTGATTTTTGGCAACCAATCTCATTGCTTTATGGCCGCCCTGTATTATGGGCCCTCATGATTTATTAGAAAGAAGAAAGGTTGAAATAATTGGAGAGGGTGTGGGGCCCACGCTTAAGACTTTTATTTCATTTATGACTGGTTTGTTAACAATCTAAGTTCAACTACGTGTCCAGCATTGTTCTCCAAACTTGTCATGCACTTTTCTTTCTTGATAATCATCTCTCATTGCCATTTCTCATCTTTCAAAAGCTCAGCCTCACTATTCTGTCTTGGGACTTCCTTCTCCAGCTAGAATTTCCCAATTCTGTGGCTCTTGCTCCATGAACTCTGGGTTCCTTCCATTTTTATTTACGCATAGTATCTCCCTCACCCAGACGTTGCTCTTACCCATCCTACCCTAAAATTATTCAAGAAATTTCTCATCAAATCCTCAAATAAATGCCGCATTAAATGGAGAAGAAAGGAGAGGGGAACCACATTTATTATTCCAGGAGAAGTACTGGATGCTTTACAGGTATTTTCTCATTGAATTTTTCTAATCTCATGGGAAGTGAGCAGCAGTGGCCTAGGCTATAAATAAGGAAGCTGAGGTTAGGTGAGTTGTCACAGTTGCATTCCAGACCTCAGCATGTACAGTTCCAAAGACACTTCCTTCCACTGCTTGGGTTGGGCCACAGGTTTTGACCCTTTTGCACCAGCTCCAAATGGTAATGACCATTTGGATCTAGTGTTGAGTAGCTGGAAGCCTCATTCAAGTTGAGAGGAAAGATAATAGAGATGTTTTCCAAGCTTGGTGGAGGGAAGAATGATAAGCCACCCACAACACATTTCACCTCTCTACCTGCCTGTGACACACAGCCAGAGTTAGAGGTTTCCCTGGAAGAAGAGGTATACCAGGGAGTCAAGCCATAAAGTTTGTGAACTGGAGTCTGTTGGGGAAAGTGAAGTTGAATTTGCATTTGTTGTTTATATATGGAAGCCAGGTGGTTAATTGCTGTCTGCTGGGAGGTGAATCATGAGCCACAGCAGGAGAAAAACCCAGATTCTGAGCTGACCAGTACACCTTTGTATAAAGCACACGGGGGCAGCAAGACCAATGCTGAGGCTCTTACGTGCCTGAATGTCACTCTCTGGAGTGACTCATTTAGGAGGAGCCAGTTCTTATGCCCCTGCTTAGAGTCTTTCTTGGTACACAAGTCATCAGTGAGCAGCGGTCAGCTTTCTCTCCAAAGACCTGGGAATGCCAGGAAAGGAGATGGCACAAGACAGCAGGCAGGGAAATTGCTGCTTGGTGTGTTCATTAGGCCTAATCCTTCGCTGTATGTCAACATCACAGGAAGCTGCATGGCGATGTGTCTGACAGTTACAAAGACAGTCACCCTCAAGCGAGGTTAGTCAGGATATTCAGAAGGGAAGAGGCTGAATCTGGCAAAAGGCATTCCATGAATATTTAATGACTGAATGAATAAGCAATGCAGTGTAAATTAGGGCTAATTATGGATTCAGGAGATCTGAGTCCCATTTGTTTTATTTCCTCATCTGATGAATGTCTACCCCTTGGTTGCTGGAGGCAGAATCTTTGCTTATAGAAGGCAAGGAGGCAGATTTAGAGATCACTTAGAAGTGGGGGTATTTGGGGTAGAGGAAGCCAATGTATGAATGATGAGCTTTTCCACAAAGGCCATCTGTCCAAGGGGTGGATGCTGAGGTGACCCAGGAGGCTGAGCACTCTTCCACTGGGGCAGATTGTAGGTTTATCTGAACATAAGACAAGTGAGGCACCCCCCCAAGAATGAATAACAATGTATTTGAAGAGTGATGCTGAAGTAGACAAACTAAAGACACCTTATCTATAAACCATTAAGCATGCTCTCTAGATTATGGAGGTTTGATTCCCAGTCTGGGCTACACCCTAGAATCACCTGGGAGCTTTTCAAAGCTACCAGTGCCCTGATTTTTCCCCCAGAAATTTGGATCCAATTGATCTTAAATGAGGCTCAAGAATCTTTAGGTAACTCTTTTGTGCTGTTAAGGCTGAAAATGTTCACTTCAGACAAAACTCAAAGCATCTTCAAACCAATACATGAATGGACTTTGGGTTCTGAAGGCACTCAGAAGAAACATTTAGGGATTATTGATCCACACTATGCAAACCATTGACTTCTCACCAGCCCCGAATCTCAAGGCCTGACAAATTGGCCACACGAGTGTCCCTAGAGGGAGCACTAAGAAGTATGCTCATGGAACCAAACAGGGTAACCAAGACAAAGAAGTAGATCCTGGAACTTGCGCAGCCTGCCAGTGGAGGGAAGGAGAGACCATACAAGGGGGCTCAGCACAGTGGAAAGAGCACCAAGCCAACCGTCAAAAGTTTGTCTCTCATTCATGACTCTGTGAGAGGGATAAGGTTCTATGCCAAGGGTATAACACAACACTAAAGAATTTGCTTCTAGATATAGAACTTAAATTGAAGAAGAAAAGGTGACTGAATAAGCACTTCTCTGGTTGAATAAAAGCATAATATTATCACTATCACCATCATCAATCATCATCAATGGACATTCATGTAGTACTTGATAATTTACAAAGAACTTGTACGTAATAATAATCACTACTTTATGGTACTCAGTAGTAAAAAGGCTTTTCTACATTCTACTGTGAGTATAGGCTCAAAATATAAATTGATCCATTTATAGGACCTTTAGGAGAAGTAAGAGGGATGGAGATTCGACACTAACAGCCAGAAAGCAGACATCTCGGAAGATGACCAGGTGCATGTCCATCAGCTCCACCAGTGGTCTCCTGGCCATGGTCAAGAGCAGAAATTGGGCCCCAGGGTCCACTTACCTTGCTGGGTCATGTGTCTTTCCTGTGCCACTAGAATCCTTACATCTGGTCCTCTCTCTCCCCTCAATTTCCATTGACAACCATCACTATGTCCTTCCCTCTAGGAGTCCTCTCCCTCCTGGCCTAGGAGTCAGAAATTCCAGGCCCTAGTCACAGCTCTGTCACTTAATTACTTCACTCCACCTGGCTGTCACTTTCCTTACCTGGAGCCGAGAGGAGCCATCTCTTGCCTACCTTGTCAGGTCTATGTCAGCCTCAAATAAAGTGATATATGGAAAAAGGCTTTGAAACATTCAAAAGCACAGTCCAGAAAGACCTGAAGAGTGAGAACTACTATTCTTTGGAGGCTCAACAGAACCAGAAATTTGATCTCATTGCCTTCAGGTCAGGTCAATGCCTTGCTTGACCTCATGACCTCCGGATCCCCATTCCCTGTTACACCAACCTCTGAGTACGTCAATGCCAGATTGTTGCCCAGATTTCTGAAGTTTATCAGGGCTGAGTCAATCACATGAACAGCCCAGGTTGCACCCCTGTTTCCTAGAGTCCTCTTCTGGCTTGTTTTGGTTGCACCCACTCTCTGTCTCCCACCCACTGTCCGTCTCCCACCCACACCTGCCCTTGTTCTCAGCTAAGCTATGTATCTCCTTAAGGAATACTAAATATTTTGCTACTGATCTATAATCATAATGAGGAACATAACTCAGCAGCCCAAAGGAAAAACATTATAAATTATGGAGTTCAACATTAAGTGAATTTTTAAAGAATCAGCCAAAGTGTTTTTCTTGGCTATGTTGGCTAAAAGTACAGCATTAGACCTTTACTTTTAGATATCTTTTGCTTTGTTAAATTTTTATTGACATTCCCAAATGTGTGTGTGAATGTGTGTGTGCGTGCACACACACTTGTGTGTTGATCTGAGAGTCCTGATGGCATCTTAACCTATCATCAATTCAACCATATATTTTAAATCTGTAACTTTTAAAAATCTACATAAATAAGTTTTTCTCAGAAATAATAAAGTCAAATACATGGAGCACTTTTATAAATTAATTTTTAAAGGAGCATTCTTGGGAGTGTGGGTGTAGCTCAGTGATAGACTGCTTGCTCAGCATATGGAGGCCCTAAGTTCCATACCAGCACTGAAAAAAAAATTAAAAAGCATTATTGGAATAAAGCTTTGCTGGTGGATAGAAGACAAAAAGAGACGGAGGCAGAAAATTAAGTATTTGATTCTCTGTTTTAGAATTTTAGAACCTAAATCATAAATTAAATGGGTTATTGTTTAATTTCAGTGCCAAGTTAATTCCTTTTTTAATAGAAATATTTAAACAGGCACAGTGGCACATGCCTGTAATCCCAATGATCAGGAGGCTGAGGCAGGAGGATCTCGAGTTCAAGGACAGGGAATGGAGCTCAGTAGTGAAGCATTTCTGGGTTTAATTCCTAGCATCAAAAAAAAAAGAATAAAAATAAGAAGAAATATTTAAATAATATAATGTACATTGTGACATACAATAAATTTTATTAGGAAAGCTTTTTAAAGGGACTTAGTGCTAATGTATTCTGGATACTTGGCAATCATATAACTAAGCAAATTTTCCAGATTGTGAAGTAGGTATTTTCAGTTAAGTTGATTAAACATCAGGACACATTTTCTAACAGTAACAGAAGCTGTAAAGGTCAGGCGAGCGTCAGAGGAAGAGACCACCAAGAGACTGTCTCATGCAACAGCAAAGGGTTTATTGGAGGTCCAGCATGCTGGCGCTCAGAGCTCACTTGAATAGAGCAAAGAGCCCTGAGAACAGCTTAAGCAGAGCTTATATACTTTCCTTGGAGAGGGCAGGGAGGGAAGTTCATTGACGGGTCAGGGCGAGTGGGCAGTTTGCCTGCAACCGAGTGAGGGAGTACATTCTGCAGTTTGGCAGTTGGGGACAGCACATTCTGGGAACAAGATTAGCAAACAGTTCTCAAGATTTCAACAGTGTTTTGTTAAGCATACAGAAAAACGGAGTGACAAGTACCTATTTTATTAACCTTTCAAAGCCATTTATTGAGAATTTACTATGTGTTACATACTCTGTCAGGCATTTAAATTTTAATTTACTCCTCACTGTCACACTGAAAGTGAGGCATTATTTTCCCCATTTTGCAGATGAGGACCCTAGGGTTTAAGATGGTTAAGAGAATCATCTAAGGTCATGGAACCAGTTAGAGACACATCTAAATCTCTGCTTTGGTCTTCTGATTCCAAACACAATATGTCACAATGCCAAGACCCACCCAAACACCTGGAGCAGTGGCAACCCATTTAGGTTATCCGCTCACTCATCAGTCTGGGTCCCAGCAGCTGAAGTCAGTTGTCCCAGTTGGTTCACATGGTGGAAAACTTAATGAAAGGACCATTTACAAAGCAGGGTAAAGTATTAGTCAAGAGACCATCAAGATCCAGTAGAACAAACAGACACCACACCAGCGCACAAACAAAAATAATTTAACATAAAAGGCAAAAGAGAACATCAAAGTAACATCATATAATAGACGGCCTCTAAGATGGTCTCCCCAAATACCAGCCTCCTGATAATCCCCTTGTATGCAGAACAGAATATGACAAAATGATTAGATGTCACTTCTGAGACTCTGGAAGCCAGAGTCTCAGAAGTGACATCTAATCATTTTGTTGTATTCTCACCCTCTGTTCCTCTCACCTTCTTGACGGCAGCCTTACAATAGCCTTCTCTATGGTAAGCTGCCTTCGGGAGACATTCACGTGCTGAGGAGAAGAGCCAGCAGAGAACCCTAACTGCCAACAACTACATAAGTGAGCCTGGAAGTGTACCCTATCCCCGTCAAACCTCAAGATGACGGCAGCTGGACCAGTTCCTTGAGTACAGCATTGCTGGAGATCTTGAGTCAGAGGCACCAGCTGAGCTGTACTCAGGCTAAGTAAGGTATACTAAGGTACTCATTTGTTTAGTTTGGGGAGTATTTGTTACACAGCAATAGATGACAAATACACTTGGATTTAGTAACCACAAAGGCAGATGCTATTCTTAGAACTAGGGAAACAAAAGGAAGGGATTGGTTTCATTCATCTGGAGGAAGAAGCCTATAGACCCAGCCCTCTGAGGAGGAAGCACTATTCAGCGAGTCTGTGTAGCTCCTGAGCTAAAAGAAGAGACACCACTGAGCCTTCCCATGCTCACCTGGGTCAGGTATCTCCTCAGGGAATACTAAATATTTTGCTAGTGATCTATAATCACCCTTAGGAAGATAAATCGGCAGCCCAAAGAAAAGGGTCCTGGAGAGGATCTTTCATAGCTGATGCCGGAAATGTCAAAAAACCCTGAGTTGGAACCAATCTCCGTGCCTCTTCCAGGGTGACAAGCCGTGAGAAGATGCTGAGAGAGACAGAAAGCCAAATCAGAGAAGGGAGTCTGCTCTTTCTCTTCCTGCCTGTCTGTCTTCCTTCCGAGCTCTTTGTCCAGAACCTAATAGGGAGCCATCTGGGGAAGGAGTAATGTGATTATAGAGTCCCAGCTCAGCACCAAGATTCAGAGATTGGAAGGCTGGGTTTGGAGCTGAGAGGTCATAGCTTACCGGATGGCACAGCCCACACCTTTGGCTACTCAGCATTCATATAATCCAGCCTTCTGCGCACCCTTGAACTTCCACATGACAGCTTTACACGTTCACCTAATAAAATATACCTGTCCTTTACATAGATGAAGACACTCTTACCTCTTCCAGAAGGGAATCCCCAAATCCCCAAAGTGGTTGTGTCCATTTCTGAATGACAGTTGCAGAATCTTGTCATTGTATAATGTGACTATCGGTCCCACCCATGTTCCGTAACCTCTAGACTAATTTTTGTCTTATTTATTTTATATGTTTATACAAGTAGTATTTATCTTAGTGAAAAGTAAGAAAGAAATCAAATCCTGGGGCAATGAAAAACGGGACACCGCCTTAGACTTGGCGTGGATCACGTAGCACCATGGATAGTGAACCTGAACACGTGACTTCAGTATTCTAAACCTCAGCTCTCAAATGTGAAAGCTGAAATCACAGTTCCTATCTCTGGAGAAATTAAGAGGCTTTTACTGGATGAGAGAGTGTCTGTGAAGTACTTACGAAATCCTCAGTTAATGGTAGCTTTTGTCTAGTAACCCTGGTGGTCAAAGGACCTCAAAGAAGCTTCCAAGACAAGGGGATTCTTAAGCCCTTAAGCAGGTGTAGAAATGAAAATGGAACTTTTAACAGAATTTACCATTCCCAGTTTCCTCAAAAGTTTCTTATTTGGCTTTTGATGTCTCCCCCTACTAAAAACTAAATTTTAAAGTCCACTACCACCATATATAAATTGCAAATGATAAGGGAAGAAAAAAAAACAGAGAAAGGCATAGATATTTATAAGATTTTTCATGTGTACCTAGCATTATGAAAGAAGCCATGCACGGTTGTTACAGTTCTTGTTTCTGTAACTGGTCACCAAGCAGATTTGGAAACATCCCCACTACTCATCCCATGTTCCGCTCTCATGTTCTCAGCCAGAATGTCACTACAGTGGGGTTCTGTACCTGGTAGGATGTTCCCTGCTTTCATTTCTAAAAGGGTCTAAATTTTCAGTGGTTCTGCCTGATTTTTTGAAAGTCTTAACTATGGAGCACAAGTAAGAGGAACCCTGTGAATCCCCTGGGTTCCAGGCAGAGGCACCCATGCCCTCACCATCCACAATGGCAGCCATCTACAATGACTTGGTCATCAGAACCAGCCACCCCAGCAGGTAGGGCAACTCCCCTCTTTGCCTTTTAATTCAGTGGCCTGAGGAGCCCATAATGGTTCAATTTAATGAGACCAGATGTGTCATGTTCCAGGTAGAGGCCTTCCTCCCTTGGGTACCCAGACCTCCAAAACAAAATAAGATTCTGTGAGTGAGACACACATGCACACACACACACACACACACACACACACACGTGATAACACCCAGTTTCAAGGCCCTTTCCTGGATGCTGGACCATTCACTTGTGACACCCCAATAGCTGTCCTTTCAACTTTCACTTTTGCCTCCTCATCCTAGGGTCTTCTCACCCAGGAACTTAGATGTCGAACCTGAAGTTCTCAGAAGTGACATTTGCTTGTGTCTCCCTGGATGTGGCCTATGATGACCCTCTTCCTCCTGGAAACTTTGGCAAAGTGCCCAGTGGCCAACTCTGACCCCAAGAACTCAGCTTCAGTGGCCTGGCTGGTTTTGAGCCCATGGAAGATGACAGTGACCTTTAACCCCGATGACACCTTGAATTCCCATTGAAGTGACCAGCTGTGATGCTTAATAAGAATGAATGGCCCCAGCAGCCTCCGTATGCAAAGCACCTGTTTGCCCCTCCTTTTCATTTGGTTGTTACTGATTCCCTTAATCCAGGCTCTCTGCTCCCCTCCCTTCTCGCCATAGCCCATCTACCTTATCCACAGCTTTTCATATTATCTTTATGCCGATGACTCCCAAATTTATCTCTTGAGCCCAAAACCTCTCTCTCACATTTCAGACTTGGAAGCTAACTGCCACTCAGCATCTCCACGTGGATGTCTCTCAGACACTTGCCATCAGCGTGCTCGAATGTGAACCCCTGATCTTTTCTCTGCTCATTTCTTCTTTCTGTGGAAGGTCAACTGAAGCCAGAAGTGAACACCCAGGGAAGGGAGCACGAAGAGGTCCAAGGTCTGCAACAGTGAGGACCTGGAGAGAAGAGGGGACACCAACACATAGGACTGATACAGAACAAGCAAGGAGAAGAGAAAAACCCCAAGAAAAAGGGGCAAGTTCTGAGGCCGAGCAAAGAAAGCACATCAAGGAGGAGGGTGTCCAACGGTGTCAAGTGCTGTGGATAAGCAGAGTAAGATGAGGGGTGAAAGCTACCTGTAGGGTTTTACATGTGGAGGTCCTCAGTGACCACGATGGGACCTCAGAGGCGTGGTGGTGGCAAAAGCCTCAGTGGAATGAGTGTAAAAGAGAATAGGAGAAGAGGCATTGGAGACTCTAGGGTAGACACTCACTACGGAGCCTTGTAAGAAGAACATGGTAGCTGGCGGGGTCAGTGGGGTCAAGACAGCCTGGGGCTGTTCTATCTGGCTTGCAGGTGTCTAGCACATTGTGGGGCACCTTAGTTCAAAGATTTAGGGCTAAGGTGAGTGACTTTACCATCTGAACAGGAAGGAGGTGTAGAGTCAGATCCTGTCCTCTAAACATCCATATCTCCACCACGATGCATGAAGAGTACATATGGCATCTCTATCTGCCCTGCTAGACTGTATTTTCTGTGGGCAGAGGCTGTATCCTATTTACCTACTTCCCTGGAATTTGGCACAAATCCCAGCACAGAGTTGAGGCCTGTGTAAGTTAAGAGTAAGACGCCTGAGATGGGAGTGACCCGGCATGTCTGGGTGCTGACCCAGCGCACTGAAAATGCGCAGAGCAGTGGGGCATGATGGCGCACACCTGGAATCACAGCGTCTGGGGAGGCTGAAGCAGGAGGATCATAAGGTCAAGACTTGACATGTGATACACTTAGCAAATATTTATCAAATAAACCAATGACTATGCATAACATTTGGGGTCTCAGTTGCATCTGTTAAATGAAAGTAACAGCATCTGTCTCAGAGGATTAAATAATATAGGGCCCATACGGGGCCTGGTGCTTAACATCTGCTTAGACAATGGTAATGTTATTAACTGCCCAATGCCTTTGTTTTACAGATAAGGCTTCCAAGGCCCAGAAAAATAGTTTGCTCAAGGTTGCACAGTTAGCCACAGAGGTCTCTTGGACTCACATTCTTTTATTTTTTTCCAAATAACTAGAGAAATCAAGTATGATGCCCAGGTAATATGGATATGGGTGTATTCAAGCCTCTGTAGATTGAGATTTTGAGAAATCTGGCTACTAGGCATTAGCCAGCTCTGCAGTCTCTCAAACCTTCTCTGTGGCCAGCATTCACCTCCCTGTTCAAGGACAGTCCTCATGCAATGCCCCATGTTCCCCTCACAGTTTTTTCTTCTTTTATCAGTTTTCAGGTTTTAACATTTTGGGTACAAATCCTTGTGACTCCTCTCATATCCAAGCCAAGGGACAAATCTAGGTTACATACCTGTTTTGCTTATTGTTAGATATGCTAGGATCTGGATGGCTTATTCTATTATTAATATCTCCAGGTGACAATGTCGATATAGACCCAAAATATGATTCTAGGCAATATTAATAGAAATTTTTATGACCTGGGAACACACCCTCTCTCATTGTTCTTGCAATAGATGAATAGCCTGTCCTGTCCAGGATGAATGAAGGATGTTTACCTTGTCAACACTTATTAGTCGAGTAGTATGGGCAGCTATTCCTTTAATAAGACAGTAAATCTTCAGCAGAGTTTATGGGCTGTCTTTCATCCAAAGACCTCAAAGAAATTTTGTTCACACTGTGTCATTATTAATCACCCAGTTTGCCCAAGGTAAGCAAGTGGTTGTTTTAGAGAGAGAAACTGAGGTTCCAACAAGGTTTATGTGACTTCTAAGGGTCAAGTTCAGGGTCAGAAAAAAGAACTGGGCACCAAGCCCAAATTCCTGTCTCTCATTCCCCAAACCCAGCCCTCACCCCAAAGCTCTCTCAACTTTCCATTTTGCTACCTTGTACTATTAAGCAGACATGAACTCTAGCCCTTCTTCAATGACACAGGAAAACCGACGTTTATTTTTGAAGTTACTTCAAGTCATAAAATGCTTGATTCACTATATTAAATCCCAACATTGAAATGAGTGAGTGGCTTTGTAGTCATAATGATAGCTTGGAGTTAAATAGTGCCTGCTCTCTCAAAAGCAAGGCAGTTCACAGGCTTCTCAAGACCTTTGGTCTCTCTTGGCCATCCCTTTTCGACCTCGAATTTCCCTTTCTTTCTCATCGATCTTTTCTCCCCTTCCCTCCATCCCTCCACTTATATGTTGCCCTTCTCATCTCAGAGTTTCTTCTTATGCATCAGGAGCTTCAGGATGGAGGAAATTCCTTACTCTACCTGAATATTGACCACGACTTCCAGGACCCCTGGAATGGGCCGTGGAATGTCCTTCCCTGGGCATCTTCCATGAGGCTCTGATGGGGATGGACTTGGATTTAATCTCATTTGGAAGTTGCTACCGTGTGGATAAGGATTGAATTTGCCCCTCCAGGGTTCGTGTGCTGGAAGCTTGTTCCTCAGGGGGGGGTGATATGAAGAGGTGGTGGGAGGTCATTGAGGGCGCTGCCCTTGGAAGGAGTCGGTGTAGTTCTCAGGATACCCTGCTCGTTCTTATGAGAGGGTTGTTATAAAAGGGTGAGCCTGACCCCAAAGTAGCTCTGTGCCTTCTTGTGTCCCTTCTACACACAACTGCCATGATGCCATCTCTCATGATGTGACGTAGCCAGAGAGTCCTTGAAAGAGCCTGCACCATACTCTTCAGACTTTCAGCCTTCAAAACTGTGAGCAAAATAATCCTGAATTATTATTAGATATACTCTAGGTCTGGATAGCTGATTCTACTAGTAATAATTCCATCAAACTTGACTTGTCTTTCCTTGACTTGACAAGTGATATATAGTAAACACTTGGCAAATATTTGTCAAATAAACCAATGACTATGCATAAAATATGTTGTATAAACTCTTGGGGCCTCAGTTCCATCTGTTAAATAAAAGTAACAGCACCTGTCACAGAGTTAAATAACATAAGGCCCATACGGCACACGGCAAAGGGCCTCTTTTCTTTGTAAGTTATTAGCTTCAGGTATTTTACTGTAGCCATGGAAAACAGATGGAGACAGGGGGAAAGGGTCAGTGTTGTGAAGACCAGTGCTCCATTGGATTTCCCAGCCTCTTTATTTAAATTGGAGCTTTAAAACTAGTGCCGACCAATGAAAAGCAGAGCAGTTAAGAAGAGCCTCCTTCCTCTCTCCCTTGCTAATCTGCTGTAGTGAGTCAGAAGCTGTATCCTCCAGATGATGCAGCTCCAAGACCAAGGTTGCCCACCTGACTTCAGACTTTGCAAGAGCAGAAAACAAATACTTGCCAGGCCAAATCATTGGGATGTCAATTCTCAATTATCCTGACTAAAACCAGGCATGGAATATTACCATAACAAAGAAAAATCTGAGAGACATGGCATTAGTTTAGCAGTTGGATTGGAAAGAGAGCAGTCCATAATATGCATTTTAAAAAAATCATAGGAAGCTAGACCTATAAGATAGCTTAGAAGGCAGATCATGAACCAACCAAGTTTGTACTTCAAAGGCAGAGGCCAGAAGCTGCTCTGTAGAGTCAGACAGTGAGGACTCCTGGCTTTATGGCCTGTAACATCTCTTCAGCAATGAGTCAACTCTACCCTTGTAGTGTGAAAGCAGCATAGACACTATGGAAACTAGTAAGCGAGGCTGTGCTCCAACAGAACTATTTGCAAAAGCAGGTAGCAGTTGGGATTTAGCTCCTTAGCTCGTATTTATTGATCTCTAGGAGAATTGGGAAAACAGAATGTTAAGTTTTTATTACCATTGGTGGCATTTGACAAGGAATTACAATCAAGAGATACATTTTACAAAGTATTGCCGAGCATGGTGGCACACACCTATTATCCCAGTGGCTTGAGAGGCTGAGGCAGGAGGATTGTGAGTTCAAAGTCAGCCTCAGCAACTTAGCGAGGCCATAAGCAACTCAGTGAGACCCTGTCTCTAAATAAAATACAAAATAAGGCTGGGGATGGGGCTTAATGGTTGAGTTCAATCCCCAGGACCAAAACAAACAAACAAAACCCAACAAAACAAACCAAAGTATTGGCTGGTTTGCAAACAGCAATTAAATAGAAAATCAGAAATTGGGGACTCCAACTTCTCCTAAATGATTTAAGAGTGCACTCAGAGGTAGAGAAAGAGTAAATTCACCAGGAGGAATCCCCTGGAGATCAGAATTGGGATAGAGGAGTAGTGGGAGTAAAATTTTAATAAAGACCTGGGAAAAAAAAAGAAAAGATAAAACAAACAAACAAACCTGAGGGACAAGCAGCTAGATCTATGGGGGAAGAGCAGAGTTGCCCTAAGTGTGAAGGCTCTGGGGCAGAAGGATGCCTACTACCTTCAAGGAACCCCAAGGATGCCAGTGATAGAAGTAGTAGGATCAGAATGGGAGGGGAAAATGGGCATGGAATGATCTTAGAGCAGGTAGATCACACAGAGCCTTGTAAGTCATTTTTTTTTTTTTTTGGTTCAGGGA
The DNA here is from genome assembly GCF_001458135.2 of Marmota marmota marmota. Taxonomy (NCBI): domain Eukaryota; kingdom Metazoa; phylum Chordata; class Mammalia; order Rodentia; family Sciuridae; genus Marmota; species Marmota marmota. The sequence goes on along the minus strand of NW_026000174.1, from coordinate 25,914,557 downwards.
CTGAACCCAGGGGCACTTAATCATGAAGCCACATCCCCAGGCCTTTTTTAATTTTATTTTTAAATTTTTAGACAGAGTCTCAATAAGTTGCTTAGGGCCTTGCTAATTTGCCGAGGCTGGCCTTGAACCTGGAATCCTCCTGCCTCAGCCTCCCAAGTCACTAGGATTATAAGTAGGCAACACTGGGCCCGGTCCTTGTAAGTAATTTGGAAGAGTCTTGTTCTTACTCTCAATGGCTGGAAAGCTATAGAGGACGCTATGGTAGACAGGGACACACGGACATGTTTTTTCAAGGATCATTCTGATTATACTGAGCAGAGAGAAAAAGCAAAGAGGAGGAAGGTGGAGGCGAGGAGTCTTTTCCACACAAGAGACCAGTCCTTCCCCCACTCACTGCCAAGCTGGTCCTGCCCAGCCTAAGAAGCCATTGTCAAGGAGAGTGTGCTACGTGGCTGAGCTCCTGGGGGGTCTCCCCTGAACAACATGCCGCATCCATGCTCAGGAAGAAAAGCAGAGTGACTGCAACGTGGTAGTGAAGGGAGTTCTGGAAGAGCTGACGGCTCAAAGAACGATGAGGAAAACATTTACTTTAAACCTTCAAAGAAATTTTTAATAAAAAACTATTGGCCTAGGCCTGTGGGGACTGATAAATAATATATCTAAGTCAGATGGCCTTATTTCTTATGTTATTTGTCATATTTTACAATAAGAACTTTTTAAGATAAATTTCTCCCTGCTCTAAGGAAGTTTAAGGTCTAAACAAAATGCTGTGTGTGATTCTGGATTGGGCTTTAAATGGGGGGGGGTGTCTATAAAAGGTGTTTATTGAAATAATTGGCAATATTGGAATGCAAACTATAGGTTAGATATAAATATTGGATCAATGCGGAATTCCTGAGCTACAGTGCACTTATATAAAAGTCACATCATTGGTCTTAGGAAATATACACGGAAGTACTCTAGAAGACACATGTACTTAGGGAAGCATGATGTATGGAATTTACCCTCAATGATTCAGAAAAAAAAATAGGCACAACCCATATATGGATATGTATCACACATATAGAGAGAGATTGCATATGTATATGTACACATGTGTGAGTATAGAGAAGCGTATGTGTAAATGTATATGCGTGTGTGCATGTGTGTGTAAGAGGAAGAACAAACGTGGCAAAATATTAGCAATTAGTGCTTCTGGATAAAAAGTCTACCAGGGAGGCTGGGGCTGGGGCTCCGTGGCAGAGCACTTGCCTAGCATGCGTGAGGCACTGGGTTCCATCCTCAGCACCCCATAAAAAAGTATATCAATTAAGTTAAGTTATAAAAATGCGTATGTTTTAAAAAGTCTACAAGGGTTGCGTGTATTATTTTTGAAACTTCTCCAGTATATTTGAAATTCTTTAAAGTTTTTTAAAACGTTTTATAAATAGTCCAAAGTCAAGTTAAAAAAAAAAAAAAAGCTAAGCTGGTCAAGCCTTAGAGTCCCCTGCTAAGGGAAGCATTCCCACCCCATCCCACTTAACCTTTCACAGGACAGGGGCCTTCTCCGCTTGAGCACTTCCTTTTCCACCCAGGAGCAATGTCTTCCTCTGTTCCCTGCTGGGCCCGGATCATCCCCGCTATGGGACATCCCTGGTTCTCAGAAATGTCTGCACCCCAACATCACTGCCAAGCTGGTAAGTGGCTGCCACTTGGGTCCTGCCTCCACTGAGTATGGAGCTGGGGAGGTGGGGAGTAGGGAAGGAGAGTGTGTGGCTTGAGTATTGGGATTTTTTAAAGCTCCCCAGGTGATTCTCCTGTGCAGCCAACTTGGAGAACCCCCTGATCTGGGCTGTATTACCTCCTGCTCTGAGCTGACCTCAGAAGCCAGTGGGGTCCCAGGGGTGCCACTGGTGTCCGTCATAATCCCAAGATACAGTCTTCAGCGCCATAACCCTGAGTGTTGAAATCCTGAAAGCAAAATCCCTTGAGTCTACAATCCCCAAAATCACAGTCCCAAAAGATTCAAATCCCAAATGTTGAAATCCCGAAACCACAGTTCCCATGGGGAAAAGAGATATCCAAAGAGGGGTACACAGCTCAGTTCTGAGGAAGGGATTGGCCATGAGATAGGACAATGACAAAAATTTTGGTTTAAAAACGTGTCACTTGTCTATGTTGGCATTCCTTCCAGCTGGTGAAACCTCAGGCAACCCATCCTGGCTTTTGATGGATTTTGTTCCCAAGCTTAGGTTGTCCATCATGGTATTTCAAATGGCTGGCGGCAGTTCTAGAACTGAGTGGACGCAATTACCAACCATTGACAAGTATTTTGCTTTTTAACTTGTTTCTTTATGAATATAGTTCATTTGCTCATAATTATTTTAGCTGTGTGACTGTGATTAGTACACCTGAGCATTATACTTGGTAAAACATGTATGTTAGCTGGGCATGGGGTGCACACCTGTAATTCTGTTACCGCTGTTGACCGGTGACGAGTCCTTGCTTCCCCGATGTTGAAGAATAACACCAGAAAAGCACGCCGAGGCAAGGTCAGAGTAGAAATTAGAAGTTTATTAAAGGACAGCAGAAAAGACTTATCCCGGAGGAAGAAGGGGACCCAAGAGGTGGAATCCGTGGAATTGTGGTTGTCTCCCCTTTTTATAGTTTTGGTGATGGAATGTGGGTTGAAAGGCCCGAGGGGTGGGACACAGGTGGGCCAAACAAGTAATCTGGGCAGGAAGGACTTCATTATTACTTGGGATGGGCTATCTCCAAATCTGTTGGGGGCTGTTTCCTGGGTTCCATTAGCATTTCTTTGGGGTGGACTTTGGCCTAGGGCCTTTCTGGGACTTCATTAACATTCCGTGAGTTGTCCTGCGTTTCCCGGAATCATTGTCAGCATGGCCTTCATTTTCGATTTTACTCGATATTAGACCCGATTTACCTAACTACACTGACTACCTAACTTTAAATCTGGCTTCAGTTCCAGCAGCTTGGGAGGCTGAGGCAGGAGGATCACAAGTTTAAGACCAGCCTCAGCAACTTAGGCCCTGTCTCAAAAAAAGGGGCCGGTGGTGGTGGTGGTGATAGGGATGTAGCTTGTAGCTCAGTGGTAAAGCGCCCCTGGGCTAAATAGCGAATACCAATACATAAATGATGTATGTTATTTTTGCTTATTTTATTGTGTGAAGTGGCCTGAGAAGTATCTATCATGTTTTTTTTTTAATTTTTTTATTTGTTTTAATTAGTTACACATGGCAGTACAATGACCTTGATATATCATACATTTGAATCAGCTGGGATATAATTTCTCATTTTTCTGAGGGTACAGGTTGCAGAATCACATTGGACATGCAGTCACGTATATACACACAGCAATAATAATGTCTATCATGTTTTTATCTTTCTCAAATCCTTTTTTAATGTAAATAATTTAAAAAATATAAATCATATTTTTAAAAATGTAAATATAAGGGGCTGGGGGTGTGGCTCAGTGGTAAAGCACTTGCCTAGTTAGTAAGCAACAAGGCCCTGGGTTGGATCCTCAGCACCAGGAAAAGTAAACAAATATCTTTTAAGAAATTGTTTAAAATCATGTTTCCAGAATATTTTTGAGATTTTGATCTTTCAAAATTCCAACAACTGAGATTATGGCATCTGGGATTGTGTCTTTGGGGAATATGACCCAAACCTGTGGTAAAAGACATCTCCCAGGTCTCTGACACCATTCCCTGATGTCAGGGAGCACCTTTCCTGGACTGACAGCTTTGCAGTTCCCCTCTGGTGTGGAGCGATGCAGGGTGCATGGAAGTGTAGCCCGGAGGCTTATCTAAACCATCTATTAGTTCCAGGGTTTCCACAGCCACCCTTGGCTCTGGGGGAAGCATTGCTACTGGCATTGCTACAGGAGGGAGGAAGTAGGAAAAGACCCCTAAGGATGCTTTAGGAAACTTTCCTTCCAATTGATACTATCCTCAAAGCCTAGATCAGTTCCTCCAACAGCCTGAAAAATCTAGGGGTAAAAGAAACACTTGTGCACAGCTAAAACAGGTAGTGAGAAGGCAGGTCCCCAGCAACAGGCACAGAGTGATCAAGCAGGGGCAATCCCCCACCCTCCCTACAGCTAGGATCAGCTCTTTGTTCCTCTCCCTGGAAGTCACCTGGTCTTGGGGTTCTCTCCTGAAGAAAGTTATTTGCCCCAGTCCTGGAATGCTATAGCTGGGGACAGCATCTGGCATTGCGGAAGGCACTGCGCAGGGACTTTTCATCTCCAATGGCTCTTGCTCCACTATTAAAAGATACTTTTCAAAGCAGTGAAAGCAAGTTACTCATTCAAATGCTGTTAACAAATAACCGGACACAAGTGTGTAATGGGTAGTTACTCAGCTTTGAAAATTTGCCCCGAAGAGTTAAAATTTCTGCTTCACTAGAAATTAGAGGGGAGGGGGGATGTCCTTGCAGGTGGAATTTTCAGCCCCTGGAATTTTATGTCTGATCTCCCTCTCCTGCATCTGAGCTGGAACGTGAGATCAGTGTGAGATTGCAGGAGAGGGAGGGCTGGGGACAGTTCTGGGGCCTGCAGGTGTTCCATTCCCGTGCCAGCCAGGGAGGGCTGCTCCCCCCACCCCAGCACAGCCAGCAGACACCCGCCAGGACTTGCTGGAGCCCATGTCAGGGGAGTCGGCTTGTAAATTACTTTCTGGATCATCACTCCAGGTTGGATCAAATCAGAGCGGGTGGAGCATGGAGGCACCCACAGCCCAGGCTTCAGGTGGAGGGCCTTTCAGAGGAACTCCATTGTGTGAGGGCTGAAATGCAAAACGGACACCACAATCCCCAGCCAACAGCGAAGGAGGACGCCTCCAACTTCTCACCGGACTGCCTGAGCCCAGACCATCTCACACCTCTATTTTAATGATTGCTTTTTATTTTTATTTTTATTTATTTTATTTATTTATTTTTTAATTTTTATTGTTGGTTGTTCAAAACATTACATAGTTCTTGACATATCATATTTCACACTTTGATTCAAGTGGGTTATGAACTCCCATTTTTACCCCGTATACAGATTGCAGAATCACATCAGTTACACATCCATTGATTTACATATTGCCATACTAGTGTCTGTTGTATTCTGCTGCCTTTCCTATCCTCTACTATCCCCCCTCCCCTCCCCTCCCCTCCCCTCTTCTCTCTCTACCCCCTCTACTGTCATTCATTTCTCCCCCTTGTATTATTTTTCCCTTTCCCCTCACTTCCTCTTGTATGTACTTTTGTATAACCCTGAGGGTCTCCTTCCATTTCCATGCAATTTCCCTTCTCTCTCCCTTTCCCTCCCACCTCTCATCCCTGTTTAATGTTAATCTTCTTCTCATGCTCTTCGTCCCTACTCTGTTCTTAGTTACTCTCCTTATATCAAAGAAGACATTTGGCATTTGTTTTTTAGGGATTGGCTAGCTTCACTTAGCATAATCTGCTCTAATGCCATCCATTTCCCTGTAAATTCTATGATTTTGTCATTTTTTAATGCAGAGTAATACTCCATTGTGTATAAATGCCACATTTTTTTTATCCATTCGTCTATTGAAGGGCATCTAGGTTGGTTCCACAGTCTTGCTATTGTGAATTGTGCTGCTATGAACATCGATGTAGCAGTGTCCCTGTAGCATGCTCTTTTTAGGTCTTTAGGGAATAGACCGAGAAGGGGAATAGCTGGGTCAAATGGTGGTTCCATTCCCAGCTTTCCAAGAAATCTCCATACTGCTTTCCAAATTGGCTGCACCGCAATATAAATATATAGGGGGAAATTTTTTTTTTTTAAATAAATATCTCCCGAAGTCCTGCACCAGGAGAAACAAGGACTCTTGTACAGCCTCCAGGGAGGCTGCATGGAGTGAGCATTCATATAGTGAAGTGTTCAACAAATGTCAGAGCTCTGCTGTGGTTTAAGAAAACACACAGGCCTCCAGGAGGTATGTAAGAAGTGCCACTTGGGAGTCCTAAAATAGGGTCAGTAATATGGCAACAAGGATCTTAAGGGTGTCAGAACTCCTCATTAAATGGGCTGAAAAGGGATTTTGCTTGTGCCCGCCAATGACCAGATTCTCAGGTTTGGCTCTTCTGTGGACAGGTCCCAAGTTTAAAAGAGTACTCAGGGTATAGGAATCCAGAAAATATTTATTAAAGGAAGAAAGATAGATTAAATTAAAGGTGGGAGGGTGTGCAATGACCCAGGCAAGAGGCAGGAGAAAAGGGCTTCAAGTTTCCACTTGAGGATAGCTCCTGATCCAAGGGCAGAGAGCTGGGGAGGAAAAGGGAGGTGTGGAATGCCACTTGAACCCCTGGGGAATGTCAAGGAGGGGAACCGGAGCTACGGAGGAAAAGCCTGAAGAAGAAAGAGCAGGAAGAGAAGAGTCAAGGGTGAAATTCTCAAGTTGTCCTTGTCTGGTTCCCAGCACAGGCTGTCTCTCCTCAGGGGAAATTCAGTCCCCATTCAGGTTCCTTTTTCTATCCTGGGCTTGACTCCTAGGTCCCCATCCCCCCAGCCTGCACCAGGCCACCCACCCACAGAGACTATAGCTGGGAGGGAAGCATTCTAGACCCACCCAGCACCTCACCTATCTCCCCTCCAAATCTAGAAAGCCATGCCTTCGCTCCCTCTGAACCTACCTACACTTGTTTTTTTTTTCCTCCCCTGCATAAAGCCCCTTTCAGAGTTTTGATCTCGGATCTAGTTGACACTGATTTACATTTTTGTGACAAAAATCTTAATCAAATGTGCATTTATCTACCGATTTTCAAACCCAGCCTCATTCACAAAGGACTGGAGGCCACCTCCAGAGTTGCCAGGTGATAACTTGCTTTGGTAGCTCCTCTTGCCACTCCCTTCACAAACACACCTCGGCAACCTCAAAGCTAGACCCTTCTAGTTCAATCGTAAAATCAGTTGTGAAGCAATGCTGAAGCCTGGCTCCAAGTTTTAAAATATGTGCAGGGTATTCAGTATCCCAAGACGTTCCAGAGACTGTTGAGTATCTTGGCCACAGAAAACTCAACTTGGGAGTGACCTGTCTTCTGCATTTCAGGGCAGTTTGGGACATCCTAGGGTCCCCAAAATGTGACCTTCCCAGTATGATGCTAATCCTTTGGTTTTGATTCAGCATTTGAGACCTATGGAAGTATGACCTCCTTGACATTCTTTCCTTTGTTAGGTGCAGAAGATGATATTGGGAGGTTGGAACAGGAGGGTGGGGGTATTGAAGGAGGAAGGTACCTATCCCTTGGAGGAGTCCCTGCCTTGCCCTTGATCTTGCTAACTCAGACCCTTTCACAGCCAAACTTGGGTCCCACCCTGCAGAGAGTCAATTGATTGGAGCTGCAACTGTAATTCTTTGCTAAAAGTCCTCTTGGTTGCTGCTTAGCTTAGCAGGGGAGGGTCCGCTTAATTCTTGGGAAGCTTCTGCGGGAGACCCATCCTTGGGGAATCCCTCACCATGGGAAGGTGCAGAGTTTACATTTATTGGGTTCAGACTTATCTCCAGGAGACCCTACAAAGTCCAGGCAAGGCTAACCCTGAAAGGAGTGGGGGCTTCTGTGCCAGGGACCCTTGGTAAGATCTGCTCTTTCCTCAGTCCAGAGGGCTAAAGAGAGGAAGTAAGGGCATTTTGATCACTTTGGGGTTGTTTATCGATTTATAATTTATGATTTTCTTCTGAAAATATAGGAGAGGGGTTACATAAGTCACCACACAGGAGAATGGAGCATAGATGCAGGCTCTGCCAGAATGCTTGCTTTTCAACCCCAGACTGACCCCCAAGGAGGGGAGCAGGCCAGGAGTGTCCCTATGTGCGTCCCCTCAACACTTGGCATTCTTTGTCCTATTCATGTTCACAACTCTCTGCTCCATGTTGTCATCACTATTTTATAGGTAAGGAAACTGAGGCTCAGGGAACTGGAGTCAGTAGCCTCCTAGTGGCGAGTCAGGGTTTGAGCCCAGGTGGGGTGATTCTAAAGCCCTCCGTGTTAGCCTGCACAGCCCTCCTCCCGGTACCCACCCCACCTTAGGTCTCTCCATCTTGCATCCCCTAGCTGCTAAGGCAAAGTGAAATAGACACAGGCTAAATGAATCTTGCCTTCAGATGGGCAAGCGAGCACAGGGCTGTGTTGGCTGTGTTTTTTTTTTCTTTTTTCTTTTTTTTTTTTTAAAGATCTTTTTTTTTTTTAATATTTATTTTTTAGTTATTGGCGGACACAACATCTTTGTTTGTATGTGGTGCTGAGGATCGAACCCGGGCCGCACGCATGCCAGACGAGCGCGCTACCGCTTGAGCCACATCCCCAGCCCCAAGGGCTGTGTTGTTTAATGGTGAAAGCCCATCGGGGAAGCATGAAGGTTTCTTACATCCCATCTGCTTCTCTCCTTGATGAGTTTTGCTGACCCTTGGTACACCTTTGTTTGCAATCTTCAGACTACAACATTTCCACCGAATATGAAAAATGTGACTTCTGTCTTACTTTGACCCTAGTATGTTTGGGGGCTTTCTTAGGAGTCCGTGAAGTCCCCCAAGGAGCTTCTAAATGGAATCCACTTCTGTAGAACCGGGATGAGCTGCCTGGCAACATGGGAGAGTGTTCAGCAAAGACAGCTTTCATTAGGCACAAATCCTTGCTGAGCTTCTCCTTAGAGCAGCAGGACTGCCAGAGAGAGCAGAGCAGGCTGCAGGATGGTTTTAACAACAGCAGAGAGGTTAAGATCTCCCTTCCTTTGAGTGATGAGATGCCATGCCAGATCACAGCACTCGGTAGATGCCAGTCATCTTGCTTGCGTGTGTCTACTGCGCCTTGGAAAGAGCTGGGGCACAGTGGTTGTTTCAAACAAGAAGTCTACTGACAGAGCAAAGGTGAGAATGTATCTTCCTTCCTTCCTCTCAGAGAGGCAAACTGGATTTGTGGAAAGAACATCCCTTTGAGAAACAAGGCGGGCGGGGGGGGGTTTCAAATCCACATTTTCACCTGGCGCAGCTGTGTAACCTTGGATAAATGGCATCAAGTTACATTTTTTTAGTTTGATTTCCCATCAGGAAAACGCAGAGGAAAATACAGACCTCTCTGGGAAGCTCTAAGGATTAGAGGCAATCTGCAGCAGATCTCTTGCCAGATGCCCTGGAAGGATCTGCACTAAAGCTGGCAGTGGGAGGGACATGTGGCACTATATGCCACTGGCTTATATGTCAATGGTTCCGAATGGATGGGCAGGCTTCATGGGGGGAGCAAGTGCCATGCACCACCTCAACTGAGGGTTTCTGGTTTTCACTGATTAAAAACACAGTCCTGCACCGTGAGCATGCCTGTAATCTTAGCAACTCAGCTGCTGAGGCAGGAGGATCGCCAATTTAAGGCCAGCCTGGGCAGTTGAGCAACACCCTGTCTCAAAATAAAAAAGTAAAAAGGGCTTGCAATGTAGCTCAGTAGTAAAGCACCCCTGGGTTCAATCCTTAGTATGCCTCCACAAAAGGGAAAAAAGTAGATAATTAACACCAGCCTCCATCCCTGGCTCCTGCCTTTACCCCTACATAAACCTTGAGAAAAGAGGGCTCCAAGCTCATGGGTGAGAGGTGCTGGCATGGCGGTTTGCTGCCCTCTGCTGTCCATGCAGAGAACTACCTGGGAGATTTTGGAGGCACTGTTGCCTGGACTCCCTGGGCACCCAGCACTCATCCAACCATGCAGAACTTGCCCAAGCCTTCCAAAAAGGGTGCCCAAGGAAAGGACAGTACCCAGAATGGCTGCATAATCCAAGATGAACAGTGAAAATGTGGGTCACCTTGTTTAAAAAGTATTAAGAAATTCAAGACATGGAACAACCCCATCTTTGAGGATGGGGTCCTTTGTACCCCATGTATTTCATGCCCTAAGGTTGGCTTTTCTTCACTTTTGCCTGCTCCTGACATTAAACTTTTAGGTCTGTGACAGTCTCCATAATCTCCTGAAGGAACTGCAATTTAGCAGGATATGTTTGGGGAGAGGAGATGGAAGTAAGACCCTCCCAGTGTGGGGAATCTGCTTCTCTTGACCTTTCTGCATTTGGATCACAAATCCAATCTATTTTACACTTCCTGTTGGAGTTGAAGGGAGCAAAAAAAAAAAAAAATTATTGCCTGTGATCCTTTGGAACCAGTACAGTATCAGGAGTTAGATGGAGCGTCCAACACCCCCTGTATTACAGCCTAGGCTATATTGGAGGACAGACCTTGTCAATGACCGCAGAGCCCAAATCCAAATCCCACAAGAACTCCACCCAGAAGAGAACATGGGACCGTTGCTGTCACCCACTCAGCAGGCAATTCTGTGCACATCCATGGGAGAAGAAAGGAGCAGAACAAGGAGGTTTAGAGAAAAATTCTCTCTGTGGAAACCCCAGCAGTGGGCAGGGAGTGACCTGCCCCCGGTCCTAGCGTTAGCCATAGGTTAACTAGGAAAATAGAAACCACTTCAAGTAGTTGCAACCAAGGGAGTCAGATGCCAGGAACTGGTTCCATGGGTGGCGATTATGAGGACCGAGGGATAGGTCTCACTCCCCCTTCAGGATGAAGGAGCAAAAGGACAAGATGGCGTCCCCAGATCTCCAGGTCACTAGGAAGAGCTGGAACCACTGAGGGTCCTTCCAACAGGAGCTGGGGCCATGAAGGAAATGCAGCCACTGCTGTTGACACCTGAAATGGAGAGAGAGGGGACAGTGCCCTGGCTCCTTCTTTTCTCCCACTCTCAGTCTCTTTCTAGAATCTTCCATTGGCCACACTCATAGGCATCTGGCATAGGAGCCTGGAGAAGAAAGCCAGTTCCCCTGCAGGACAGAGGAAGGCAAAGGTAAAGAAGGGCATGTCACAGACCATCCAGGACCAGAGCACCCGCCTCGGTGGCTACAAACCCAAATGGCTGCCATTGTCCATTCATAAAGTATAAATTCCACTTTATCATGTGAACAGCCTATCACAGGCTCAGACTGCTCTATAAGCCATACTTCCTGGTTCTACCTGCTTCTGGGCCCTTAGTCTTGCTGCTTCTTCCTGGAATACCCTTTGCCCACATCATCCCCATCTCCTCTTCCTCCTGCCCCCATGACTCCCAGTACTAAGGATTTGAACGCAGGCCTTGAGCATGCTAGGCGAACACTCCTTCACTCAGCTACATCCCAGTCCTCTTCCCCTTATTTCTTATCCACTCTGCAAAAATTCACTTCATGCCTTTCCTCCTTTTTCTTTCCTCGCTTTTCTTTCTTTTTTCCTTCTTCTTCTTCTTTTTTAAAATTTTCTTTTCCAATCTCTTTCCCTCCCTCCCTCTTTCTTTCCTACCAATGTACAGATTGAACTCAAGGGTCTTTATGTATGTTAGTTGTTGTTATTTTCCAAATATATATATTTCTTTAAAACCAACCAAAGTAGTCCCCCGACCCCCATAAGTGATTTTGCTTACCTGAGGTTTATTACATGTGGTCAACCAGGGTTGGGAAATAGTAAATGGAAAATTTCAGAAATAAACAATTTATAACTCTTAAATTGCACACAGTTCTGAACAGTGTGATGAAATTTCACACTGTCCCACTCGGTCCCTCTGGAATGTTTTATCCAATGTATCCACACTGCCTACACTACTTGCCCTTTATCACTTAGGAACCATGTGGGTTATCAAATTGACTATGGTTATACCGCAGTGATTGTGTGCAAGCCTGATTTTACTTATTAACAGTCCCAAAGCATAAGAGTAGTAATGCAAGGGGCATAAAATATGGAAGGACAAATGAACTCTGGCACTATGTGGCAATGCTTCAGGACATAATGAAAAAAAAAAAGACAGTATACATAATGATTGGGACTTCCCACAATTTCAGGCACCACGTGAACATGTTCCCTTTAAATAAAGGGAGACTAGTGTATAAAAGCATAATGTAATCACTGACCCCAACCCCACCTCACACCTAGGAAGCCTCCAATACAAATGTACTGATGAAAACCAGTTCAACTTTCTCTACCAAGCCACTAGATGTCATGTCGATTTCACAGCAGAAGTGGGAAGCCCCTGCAAGCTCAAGCGTGCAGAAAAGTAAGGACAAAGCATCTAAATACTGCATAAAATAAAGCATCTTAATATTTGCCTTTTTGTGTATGTGTTCTGGGGATTGAACCCAGGGCCTTATGTTTGTGAGACAAGCACTCTACCTACTGAGCTATATCCCCAGCCCCTTAATATTTGCCTTTAATAAACTATAATTAAACTTCCACTTACAGTAAGAACTAGATACATTTTTTACTGAATTGATATAATCTTAAAATGCAATTTCCTAAAAGCACTGGGGTGTGAGCAGAGCGGCCAGGTGCTGGGGGAGTCCATGCATGAAGGATGGAATCTGCAAAATTTTGCTGTTTTAACCTGGGGACTGCCACAGTTGGTGCTGTGAAAACCATTTTTGGTCATCTTTTTGGCCCATGAAAAAGTGGAAGATTGAGTTCAGAGCAATGATAGCTGCCAAAAGGTGAAGAGCAAGCTCTGGAAGGAAAAGAGCCAGAAAAGTGATCCTCAAATTCTACCTACTCTTGTCTCTGGCTGACCCCTGAACTCTGCATGTACAGAGCAAATTCAAAGCATCTCCTCTAAAGACTAAAGAATCTCAGAAAGATTAAGGCTGCCACCTGAGAAAGTGTGTGATCACAGTTCAATCAAGGGCAGCACCTGCTGAAATAAAAAGAACACTTGTTAGGGGAAAATATCAAAATGCAGAGCCTCCACAACTTGCCATTTTTAATACATACAATCCAAAGTTACCTAATATATGAAGAATTAGAAAACTGGGAGCCATTGTCAAACAAAAGGACAATCAACAAGACCAACTCCAAGTTGAGCCACATGTTAAAATTATCAACTCAGGATTTTAAAGTGGCTATCACAACTGTTCTTGTGATATAAATCCTACTGCTTAGATCCCATTCAAGGAGTGGATTCTTTCCTCCTAAGATTAGAAGCAAGATGCCGATACCCACTTTCATAACTTCTGTTGAATTTTGTACTAAGGTTCTGTCTGGCTCAATCAGAAAAAAGATATAAAAGGCATGCAGGCTGGAAAGAAAGAAGTAAACTGTCAAATTTGCAGATAACAAGGTCATAAAATGCTGTAAAGAAAAGTTAGTAGGGTGTAGCTCAGTGGTAGAGAGCTTGCCTAGCATACAAGGTCAATCTACAAAAGTCACTTGGATTTCTACATTCTCACAGTGAGCCATTCAGAATGGAATTTTTTAAAACCCCATTTATAGTATCCTTGAAAATAATTTTTATTTCTTGACATAAGTGGGACATGACATCAAATTAAATAGCTTCTGCCCAGCAAAGAAAACAATTAAGAACATGAAGAGAGAGCCTACAGAATGGGTAAGGGTCTTTGCCAGCTCCTCCTCTGATAGGGGATTAATATTTAGAATACATAAAGAACTCAAAAAATTAACACACCCACACAAAAACAAAACCCCAAACCAAAAACAAATAACCTAATCCATAAATGGGCAAAAGAACTAAACAGATATTTTTCAAATGAGGAAATACAAATGGCCAACAAATATATGAAAAAATGTTCAACATCCTTAATAATTAGGAAAATGCAAATCAGAACTCATTGAGATTTCCTCTTACTCTAATTAGAATGGCAGTCATCAAGAATACAAATTATAATAAATGCTGGCAAGGATGTGGAGGAAAAGGTACACTCACACATTCTTTGTGGGAATGCAAATTAGTATAACCACTTTAGAAAACTGTATAAAGATTCCTCAAAAGACTAGGAATAGAACCACCATATGAGGCTAGGCTTCGGGGTGCATGCCTGTAATCCCCGCTGCTCAGGAGACTGAGGAAGCAGGATCATAAGTTCAAAGCCAGCCTCAGCAACTTGGTGAGGCCCATGAGCAACTTAGTGAGAACTTGTCTCAAAATAAAAAATATATATTAAAAAAAAAAAAAAACCACATGTGACCCAGCTATCCCACTCTCTTTAGTTCTTTAGGTATTTATCCTAAAGAACTAAAATCAACACACTATAGCAATATAGGATACAGGTACATCAGTGTTTATAGCAGCACAACTCACAACAGCCAAGTGTGGAACCAGCCCAGGTGTTTGTGAACTGATGAATGGATAGAGAAAATGTGTACATTCACACAATGGAGTTTTATTCAGCCATAAAAAAAGAATAAAATTATGATGTTTGGTGGTAAATGGATGCAACTGGGGAAATTATGCTAAGTGAAATAAGCCAGGAAAAGTCAAGGGTCAAATGTTCTCTCTCATATGCGGAAGCTAGAGAAAAGTGGGGGCAGGTGTGGATTTCACACAAATAGAGGGAAGATCAGTGGAGGAGAGGAAAGGGATTGAGGGGCAAGGGGGAGGGATGGGAACAGGGAGTATTCTTGGAATGAAATTGACAAAATTATGCTATGGGAATACACCACAGTTAATTCCACCTTTATGCATATGGTATAAAGCACCAATTTAAAAAAAAAAAAACAGAAATAAATAGAAGGAAAACCAGTAGAGTAGAGGAGGGAGGAGGGGAGAGAAACTGGGGACTGAAGTGGAGAAAATTATATTCCATGCATGTGTGAGTCTGTCAAAGGAAACAGACAGAACCAGCCCAAGTGTCCATCAGCAGATGACTGGGTAAACACAATGTATCACATAAACACAATGGAATGTTATCTAGTGTTAAAAAAGAAAGGAAATCCTGACACAACATGAATGAACCTAATGACATTATGCTAAGTAAAATAATCCAGTCATGAAATGCATGATGCCATTTCTGTGAAGGACCCAGAACAGAATCATAGGGACAGAAAGCAAATTGGTGGTGGCTGAATGCTATGGAGGAGGGATAGGAAATTATTGTTCCACAGGTTCAGTTTGCATTCATAACGTACAAGGCCTTCTGAAGATGGATGGCAGCCAAGGCTTCACAGTTATGTGAATGTACTAGTGACTGAATTGTATACCAAAAACAGTTAAGATGAGAAATTTTTTTACATGTGTATTTTACCACAACTTTAAAAAAAAAAAAAAAAAGTCTTGGGCTGGAGATACAGCTCAGTTGTAGAGTGCTTGCCTTGTATGCATAAGGCCCTGGGTTCAATAATCCCCAGTAGAGAAAACAAACCAACCATTAATCACAATGGTGTGTTATTGGCATAAAGAAAGACATCCATCAATGGGACAGAAGAGAAAGTTTAAAAAACACATCTACACTTACATGATCAGTCGGTTTTCAACAAAGATACCAATTTAATGGAGAAAGGATACTTTTTTTCAGCAAGTGGTGCTAGAACAATTGAAAATGAAGTGTGTGTGTGTGTGTGTGTGTGTGTGTGTTTGTATCTGGCAGCCTGGGGAGGGGACTGATTGCAAGGGAGCATGGCAGGCTTTTGTGGGGCAACAGACATGTTTTACATCTTCACTGTGGTAATGATTAAACGTCTGTGTACAATTGCCCCAATTCATAAAATTATGTACTTCAAGTGATTTTTGCTGTATTATAAATTATACTTCAATAAGACTGCATTAAAAAGTAAACAAAAAAATCACAGCCAAGAGGCTTTTCCTCATGGTTGCAAGATATTGGACTCATATTGTTGTATTCTTTCTACTCATTTCATGGTTCATCATGTCAATAAGTTATAATTTATTCATTTTTAATTCTACTCATGATGGAAATTTGCAATGTTTCTAAGTTTTCTCTTTTCCAATGGGGGTTCTAACACTCTTGAACAAGTTCCCTGAGCACTACTGCATTTCTTCTAAACATACGTATAATTTTTGATGGGTTGTAGATTATTAATGTACTTACCTTTCTTAAGTAATGCAAAATTGTTTTCTAAAGTGGTTGTACCAATTTACATGTCCACCAGCACATATGAAAGCCTCGCTGGCCCACAGCCTTACCCATAACTGATGCTGTCAGACTCTACAATTTTAAATCTGCTGGACAAATAAATGCTGTTGAAGTTTTCCCTTGCATTTTTCTGATGTAATGGAGTTGAGGATATTTTCACAGTATACTGTCCATGAGGATTTCTTTTGTGGGGGAAGTTACTCTTCAAGACTTTTTCCATTGTTGTTTTTGTTTTGCAGCACTGGGGTCCAAGCCCAAGCCTCACATGGGCTAGGCAAGTGTTATCTCTAAGTGTTATCACTATCACTAAGCACACACAGCCCCATTCCATTTTCAATTGGGTTCTTTTATGTATTGATTTATGATGATATTTGCATATTGTTAATATGACTCTTTGTTGTCATATGTTTTACAAATATTCTTTCATTTGTAGCTGTTTTCTTATTCTCTTTATACTATCTTTAACAGAATATTTTATTTATAATTATTTTAACTTATCAAGTTTTCCCTTTTGGTTTTTCTTTGTCCTTTTTTTTTTTTTCCTTTTGGTACTGGGGATTGAACTCCGGGACACTCGACCACTGAGCCACATCCCTAGCCCTATTTTGTATTTTATTTAGAGACAGGGTCTCACTGAGTTGCTTAGCACCTTGCTTTTGCTGAGGCAGGCTTTGAACTTGAGATTCTCATGCCTCAGCCTCCCAAGCTGTTGGGATTACAGGCATTTCACTGTGTGCAGCTTCTCTTTGTTTCTTTTAAGAACTACTTGCCTAATCAAAAGTCTTGAAAATATGCCAGGTGTTGTGGTGCATGCCTGTAATCCCAGTGACTCAGGAAACAGGGGAAGGAGGATCACAAGTTCAAAACCAGCCTCAGCAATTTAGTGAGGGCCTAAGCAACTTAGGAAGAACCCTGTCTCAAAATTAAAAATAAAAAGGGCTGGGGATGAGGCTTAGTGTCCCGGGTTCTCAGTGCCCCTGGGTTCAATATCTGGTACAAAAAAAAAAATCTGTTTACTTCATAATTTTTGCCTTTCTCACGCAAATTTTCAACTTACCTTGAATTAATTTATATCATCTCCCTGTTCTGTTGGCTAATTTATCTAATCCTGCACTACTACTAAGCAGTCTTATTTAGTAGGGATATTATAAATATTGATATGTTGGCAGGGCTGGGGCCCTATAGCAAACAAGATATAATTAGGACACAGAGACCACAGAAGAAATCCAGTATGAAGATCTGCTACCTCGTACAAAGTGGTCAACTGCTAAATGGGTAAAAGAGGACCTCAAGGTGTGCAGGAGTAGCAGATTAAAAAGAAGGCAGCTCCTGCCTCTACAGTAAGGAACAGTGAGCAATGAAGAACCTAAAGACTTAGGAGAATTCCACTCCTTCTCCATCAAAGGCTAAGATTTGTAGCTTTTCAGAGACAAGAAGAACACGCAGCTTGACGATAGAGCACGGGTCAGAGCTTATGTGGAGAAATGGTCCCCCATGGCCTTGGGGCGTGGGTGGAATGGAAGTCATCTGCAGAAATTGCCCACCTGGTGGGGAGACAGGTGCCGAAATGCAGTCCAAGGTGCTGTGGAAGTGGTCTGGTGGAGCTGCACAGAAGTGACCACCTGGGGGAAATGGTGACCCAGGCCACAGCAGAAACATTCCAGCAGGGCTCATGGGCAATGTTGTCCTGAATAATAATGAAGGACTGAAGCCCAGGTAAGAAATTCCCTCCGTCACTATTGCCTGACAGTGTAACCCTGGTGCTTTCTAGTGACAAAGCTTAACACGGCACCAGCTGCCAAGGAAGAAATGCTGCCAGGGTACAGCTTCAACAGAACAAAGCAGGCAAAGAAGGGTGGGCTGAGAGCAGAGAAAATGAATTGATAAATTAACTTGTTCTTATTCTTCAAGAGTTTCTTGGTTATTTTTTTGGTTCCTTGCATTCCCATCAAGTTAGGGGACATGAAGGGAAAGTATTAAAGTTTTACTTGGATTGCATTCCTTTCCAGACTGAATTGGTTGGACTGACAGCGTTACACTCTTAGATTCTTTCAGTTCAGGAGCATCTGTGTCTCTATTAACTTCCCTTCTCTGAAGTGTTTCCATAATACTTTTAGACTTTTCTCCGTGAAGTTTTCACACACCCTCAGATTCCCTTGATTGCTTCCTCCATTTCCTCCCTTGCTTGACATCCCACACATCTATGATCCCATGCGTGTTCAGAATTTTATGAAGCACCACATCACAGGACATGGATCTACTAAGGGGTGGACGCTATGACACAGATGGTCTTGTAATGTCCCCACTGGGTGAAGGTTGTTCAATAAGAACCCGGAGTGCAAACTTACCTGACAGGTAAACTGTCTTCTTCTTCTTTTTTTTTTTCTCCCATTGATCACTCCAAGATATTCTCCCTCTTTGGAATCTTAACAGAAAGGCCCATGTGCCAAGAAACACTCAGGCTGAGTGACCTAGTACAAGCTGAGCAATCCCAATTCAAACTCCACAACCCCAAACGCTCCAAATTATGAAACTTGTGTGCTGACATGAAGCTACAAGTAGAAAATTCCACACCTAACCTCATGTAATGGGTCACGGTCAAAATTCAGGTGCACTAAAAATATATAAAATTACCTTCAGACTCCATGTATAAGGAGTATATGAAACATAAATGAGTTTCATGTTGACATTTAGGTTCCATCTCCAAACATAATTCATTATGAACATGCAAACAATCCAAAATCTGAAAAAAAAAATCTGAAATACCTTGGTCCCAAATATATTTTGTTTGTTTTTTTGTTTTGGTACTGAGGATTAAACCCAGGGGCACTTTGCCACTGAACTACATCCCCAGTCCTTTATTTATTTATTTATGTATTTACTTTTGAGACAGGGCTTGCTAAGTTACTGAGTTCATCTTGAACTTGCAATCCTCCTGTCTCAACCTTCCTAGTTGCTGGGATTAGAGCTGTGTGTCATCCTGTCCAGTAGTTCCAAACATTTTGGATAAAGTGTACTCTACCAAATGCCTCTTTTGACTTGTCATACAGCGGTGGTTAGATTTTTAATGCATCACAACACAATGGATTCCCCTTAATTTACTTCCATTTACTTTTCATCCACACCATCCAGGACTTGCATGTCCCAGAAAAAGTATTTGCAGCTTAATCCTAGCTTCAGATGCTGCATTCTAGAAGATCTAAGGAAGCAAAGACCAGAGCTGTCTCCTTTGTTTTATGCATCAGGATACTGTATGTCAGATTGCAGGATTTTGTTCCTTTAAAGTTTCATAGTGCTAGTAAACCATCTGGGCCTAGGTTTTTCTGTGTCAAACTACTGTTTCATTTTCTTTAGTGAGTTTAAGACCACTCTTCTGTTTCTAAACATCTGTGTGAAAAAACTTTCTGAAGTTATAGTTTTCAAAGAACTCACTCTTTTTATCTGTAGTTACAAATTTATTAGCATACAGCTTATAATAGTACACTTCTATCATCTATTATGCCTTTATGAATATCTTTGAGATCTGTAGTGATGCCTCCATTTTCATTCCAATTATTTTTTATTTTGGCTCTTTCAGTCTTTATCAGTGTTTTATAGAATTTTTAAGGAGCCAACTTTCGGCTTTGTTGATCTCTATTACGTTTGTTTCCTGCCTTATTCGTTTACTCTTATCATTATTAGTTCTTCCCTTCTTTTTGGTGTTTATTGATTTTGCTAATTAAAAGCCCAGCCCATTTTTTTATCTCTTCTTTTCTCCTATTCATTTATCTAAGCATGTCAGTCTATCTGCCCTCTCAATATGCCTCCTTAACTAATGCTTTAGCTACATTCCACATATCCCCACACAGCATTTCCTTAACAAAGTTGAAGGAGTTTTAATTGCCAAGACTTCTTTTTCGTATGGATTCAACATATTTATTAATCCCGAATTATATGGAATTTTTATAAAGATCCTTTTTGTAGTGCTTTCTACCTTAGTTGAATAGTGGCCAGAGATATTGTATTATTGGCACTCCTTTGAAATACATTTAGACTTGCTTAATTTGGAAGTATGTGGTTTTCATATTGGTCCACATGTGATGGAAAAAAACATGAATTTGATAATTTGGGGATATGGTGTACATACACAGCACACACATGCCAATGTATACACTACTTCAAATTTTCTACATGTTTCTTGGTATTTGCTCATTTCATTAATTACTGACAGAGATGTCTCATTTTGATTTTTGGCATTTTTGTCTTTCTCTTAATTTTGTCTCAGGCCTTTTAAGGAAGTCCAAGGTGATGTTCCCTTCGCTGAGCCGCAGAATGGAGTAGTGAGTGAGTGAGCACCAGCATGGCTGATTCAGTGGTAGCTTGCAGGCCAGGGTGGACAGTAGGAAATACTGATATGGAATTGGTTTCCCTTGTGTAAATGGAGACAACTCCATTCTGGAACAATAGAGGTCAGGTGGAAAACTTCCTGTTGGAGGTAAAGCAGTAATTACAACGGGCAGCAAAGAGGTCAGCCCTACAGGTGTGTGGAAATGGTCAGGAAGGCAGCAGGAGAGGTGTCTGGGGCTTGACTGTGTTAATAATCAAATATCAAGATTGGGTGAGCAGATGTCAACTGCTGTAATGAAAAAAATCAACATTCCTCCAGACCTGTCCCCAGAGCCACACTCTGTTGACCAAAAGGAAGGCCTGAGGACTCGAGGAAGGGGGGCACCGTCCTAAAGACATCTATAGCCATTTACCAGATGGAAGACATTTACCACCTAGAGAAGGGAAACATGACCATCTTTCTGGGACTACTGGATATAGGACCTCACTTTTTGGTTTAAGATGGGGATTGGCAAGTGTTATTATTTATTTGGTCAAAGGTCAGAAACAACTGTTTTACGTTTTCTAGGTTCTCTTACAACTAATCAACTTTGTTATTGTAGTGTGAAAGCACCCACAGACAGGAACAAATAGTAATGGCTATATTCCAATAAAACTTAATTTACAAAAACAGACAGCCAGATTTGGCCCAGGATTTCCTGACCTCTGGTTTTGGACATAACCAATTTTTTTCATAAAAATCTCATGCATGTTTGAAAATATGTATAGTCTCCAATTGTGGGGCTTATTACTTTGTATTTTGCATATTAGAACAACACATTTAATTATGCTCTTTAAGTCCTGTATATTATACATTTTTGTGGGATTTGCTTTATCTGTAACTTGTTTTTTTTTAAACCTCCTAATATGGACATGATTTTGTCCAATTTTGCTTTGTGATATTTGAAGCTATGTTATTAGGTGCATGCAAGTTAAACATCTTTGATTCTTCCTGGCTAATCAAAATGTGTATCATCTTGAAATAAATCTTATTAACTTCGCACGAATTTTTGTCTTGAGCTAAACTTGAGATCAATATTGCTACATCAGCTTTCTTTTGGTGTTTTGTTTGCTGACATCTATTTTTCATTCTTTATTTTCAATTTTTCTTTGCCTTTATATTTTGATTGGTTCCTTATCAATAGCACAGAGCACAAATCCTAAGTCTCAGCTTCCTGGAAGCCAAAGCAAATGGGAGAATATTTACTGAAAAGATGCAGTTAGGTTGTCTGCAACGTATTTTCTAGTTGTGACAACCTACATTATCTGTCAAATGGGGCATTCCAAAGAACAAGGGTGTCTCTGAAAGCAGTTTTACTAACCCTACAGCTTCTTAAGCTCACACAACACTGTATTCTCATTGGAATTCTATCAGTTACTCACACTGATTATTTGACAATAGCTAATTTGTCTTTCAGTAAGTACTAGCTATGCTTATTAGCAACCGGAAGCATCGTGGCAAGAAATGGTCAGGGTTTCCAGCATATCTCGTTCCCTGGTCTGATCTGAAGCTCTCTGTCCCCTTGCTCAGCCATGTTGGTT
Organism: Marmota marmota marmota; assembly: GCF_001458135.2. Classification (NCBI taxonomy): domain Eukaryota; kingdom Metazoa; phylum Chordata; class Mammalia; order Rodentia; family Sciuridae; genus Marmota; species Marmota marmota. The sequence goes on along the minus strand of NW_026000174.1, from coordinate 25,892,746 downwards.
CACTCGCTGTCACTGCTGAACTCAAGGTGATTGGAACCCGAGGCTCTAACAAAGTATGCCTTTGATGTATTAAAGGGCCTTGTTTTAGAGGAGGTGGAAAGGTGCCACTTAAGAAGTAGCAGAGCCGCATCACCAGCAAGGCTCTTCTGTCTCTAGATCCTTGCAACTGAAATATTTAAGACCTTAACATTAGGGGCTGGGGAAATAGCTCATTTTGTAGAGTGCTTGCCTTGCATATACACAAGGCCCTGGGTTCAATCCTTAGCACCACCAAAACAAAAACAAAAACAAAAAAACAACAAAAAAACACCTTAACAAAATCTTATATCCTTATAGGAAAACTGGAAAGGGTTCCTTTCTCCTAGAGTCTATGGGTTGGGAGGTGCCTGGTATATAACAGGCCCTCAACAAAATGCTCTGTTCCCCTCCCCCTAGCCCCAGCAACCCACTGGACAAGAGCATTCCTCACCAACAGCAGCCCTCTGCAGAGACATTTGTTTTTTTTTTTTGCAAATGAGAGGGAGTATTATTTCTTCCCTGTGCACTCCTCCGGTGCTTCTTGGAATTTCAGGCAGGCTGTTATTTCAAGGAAACAGGGAGAAACAAGACCCTCTGAGGTCTGGTTCACAAATGGAAGGAATCCCAGGTACACTTGGTCTCACTGTCAGAGAAGTTCAAGGTCATGATGATTCAATAAAATTCTTTTCCCCCAAGCTACATTTATCCCTTAGGCTTAACCAAAAGGCAGAAGCCCAGGCTAAAGGGTCAGGATGACCTTATTTAGGGCTCCACCCTTTACTAGCTATGACTTTAGATGAACCAGTATTTCTGAATCATGGTTTGCAGGGCAACAATGCCATTGGGTCTCTGATGAGAATTAAAGGACATGATGTATGGGCATTGTACCAACACAACTGGCACAGTGCTCGGGCAAACACTAAGTGAAGCTGCTGTTATGCATGTGTATACTTTACCCGTGAGGCACAAACCCAGGGGTGATCTGAGGCCAGGCAGGGGCTTACAGCTCAACATTTTTCAATCAGCCGCAGGCGAGATCTTGCTGCACTCATCTCAGCTCCCCACACATGCTTAACTGCTAGTTCCTGGTGTGTGCCCAGCAAGTTGAATTAACAAGAAATGCCCAATGTTTCAGCTAGTGTGTTCTTTTTCCTTTGTACCCTGCTGTGGCCCATGGGATCTGGCTTCTCAGTTTGTGCCTGGCATCTACAGACAAGTTGTTCTGCAAAATTTCTGTCAATTGTGCATATGTGTGGGGGGGACTAGGGTTTGGTTGGTACTGAACATGTGCTAAGTAAGCACCCTACCACTGAGCTATATCCCCAACACAGTTTTTGTCAATTTTAATGAAGCACTAAAAAGAGACAGACAGGCAAACAGATGGACTGACTTGTGACTGTTTTTAAGAAACTTTGTTAGATATGATAATATCAAATAGATCAAGGCTTCAACCTCCTTTTCTGTTTTATTTATTTGAGGGTGGGACAGAGATAGTGGGAATTAAACCCAGGGGCACTTTACCCCTGAGCTACATCTCCAGTCCTTTTTAATTTTTGAGACCAGGTCTCGCTAAGTTGCTGAGGCTGGCCTTGAACTTGTGATCCTCCTGCTTCAACCTCCCAAGTTGCTGGTATTACAAGCGTGCACACCACTGAGCCTGGTTACTTTGCTCTCTCTTTCATATAATTCCCCACAACACACAGCGCACATTTCATTCTCAACAACACACACTTCTGCAGATAAGAAAGGTGACCCACACTTTCATTTTCTTTATTTTTCATTGATACCGTATGAATACAAAGTTTCTAGAAAGCTACAAAATGTCTACCACTTTATCAAGAAGGCATCAAAATGTGTCACTTTGCAAAGACATGAAAACACCTGCAGGAACTGACACAAAAATAGCATTTTTAGAGTGATGAAATAATTGCACTTGACTGTCATGGATATTAAAGTTATCACACATACGTACCGCGAAAGCTAGAATACATTTTTTTTTTACAAAGCACTTTATAAAAAAATTCTCTGCACACAACCCTATAATTTTCATATAACTATCATACTAAAGATAAATTCACTTTAAAGCCAACACTTAGAACATTTTTTAAACAAAAAGGTACCAGTACCTAAACACAAACGTTAACGAATACAAGAATACTGTACTGCCCAGAGGCTTAACCAAATGCCTTTTGAAAATTTCTGCAAATAGGTTGAGAAAATGTGTGTGAATTTGCCGCCCCCACCCCCAACCTCTCCAATCTACCCAAGAGGAACCCAGTTACCCAGAGGCAGGTTCCCCAGCCCAGTCCCAACAGCAGTACAATATCAAAGGAACCACTGACCAGATGAAACGCTTACATCACAAGCCCATCCTACACACGAGACACGAAGACACAGACTGTGAGAATCCATTAAGTCGTTTAGAATGTGAACAAACACACGTGGCAAAAACCAATTTACATAAAATTTGAGCATATTAAAGAAGTAAAGGCTATTCAGGTTTCTTTTTTAAATGTTACAAAAAAATTTTTTTTTGTCATTTTTCAGGCACGTACTGTTTTTACTTTTTTTTTTTCCTTGTTTGCAGTCATGAAGCCTATTGAAAAAGGCCTACAGAAGTAAATATTTCAAGGAGGTAACAGGGAGATGTACATCTTTTTTTGAAAGAAGTGCAGTTAATATCTAATTTACACAGTGAAACTAATCACAGAAAACAATGCCCAAAAAAAAAAAAAAAAAAAAAAAAAAGGAAAAAGAAACCCAATTGGATTGGTTTCCAATTAATTGACATCTGTATTCTGTCCACCTCTCTTAGAGAAAGGGGAAGCAGAATCAATCTCCTTGTGGAAGGCAGACAGAGTCAACCCGAGAGAGGTGGAATCTAACGGAATCTACCCTATCTGATGATGAAGAGAGGGAGTGGAAATGCTGTCTCTAAACTGGAAAGGATGCAGCGTGACTTGATACAAATTCACAGAGTAAACAGTTACAGCTTAGGAAGTGGGGCAATAAATACAAATATTTCATCTTACTTAATGGTGCATGACTTCAGTGAAACTACCCTCTGCAATGTAGTCATTAAACATAAAACCTTCAATCTGAATGACAAAAGCCAAGAGTTTAGGAGAAAACTATTCTCAAAGGAAACACAGTAACAGCTGAAAAGCGAAGCAGGAAAACACACATTTGACTAATTCCTTCCAAGTTGTCCTATAGTCCTGACAGGGAGGAGCAGAGAATTTGAGCAGCTGACTGTAACTTGTATAAATTTCCTTTTCATTTGCTAGTGTTTTTTTTTAAAACACAGAAATTTTATAAATATATACTCACAACTTGGGGTGGATTGAAGGATAAAAACCACTCCTGAAACATCAGTTCAGAGAGGCTCTTCTTAAAGACACCAGGTAGAGACAGATGGAACATATGTATTAAGAGGCTTTCAAAGTTGTCTGTTATTTTTACGTCTATATTAGCAAAGAAAAAAACTGATTTTTTTTTCCTGGCTTCTTTTTGGCTGGTGTTTTGTTTTTCCTTTTCCTTTTTTTTTTTTTTTAACCTCACCTCTATCAGTTTTCCCATGTTACACAAGGTTTTGATATAAGCCGAAACAGACTTTTAAGGAGTTGCCCCCTTTGAGGGCTGGAACATTCTTTGAAAATGCCAAATTGTGAATGGTGCTCTTTGGAAGTTTCTCATAGCACATCCATACACAACACTCAGAGGCAACACTTTTGCCCTAAGAAGAACACTTCAATTGTAATGACCCTAACACATTTTTGTTCTGCACTGTCATCTCAGTTTGAGGCTTCCAACTTTCGAAATGGTGTCATTGTGTAAACCAGATAAGTGTGCACTGTCATTTGAATGGAAAGGAGTCTCCACGGAGACTGAACACGAACACACGGAGAAGGCAAAAGCTGTAATATCTGTCCACCGGCCAAGATTCTGTTGTTTGTGCGGAAATTCCTTCATCTGGACGCAGGGCTGGGTGATGGGTGGAAACGGCACGCTGGGCCATCGGCACACACAAACACAACAGTTTCTGGGTCGCTCCTGCAGCGGTGTGCTATGGCGGGTGGTGGTGGGGCCCCCACTGGCAGGCAGGCGGCGACCACGTGGTGCTCTTGTGAACAGAGGCCTGTGGTTGGTTACTCATCCCGGTAAACCAAAGGCATTACGGTGATCTCAAAATATTTTTGGTCTCTCTACAAATTATCGTTATTATGGCAGCCCTTTTCTAAGCTGGAAATCTCAAACCAAAGGCACTTTCATGCTGGAGTGCAGAAGATTCACAAATAGCTAAGTATTTGGTCATGAATTTAAAAGGCAACAATAAAAGTACAATTTGCTTTTCATAGTAAACTACAAAGTTGCAACCTTCTGTTTTGGTATATACATTTGAGAGCAGTGGTCAAAGAACCGACTTGGATTCCGGTTTCAGATTTCAGGCCAAGTCGTCAGTTTCCTACCCAACTGAAGAAAAATGGTGGGCTTCAAAAACAAAACGAAAACAATTTTTGCTTGTCCTGTTTCAAATACTGGGCCAATTGGTAAGTGGACAGGGAGTCTAGGCGCGAGAAAAGGCTGGCGGTACGACTAAGGTATTGCTAAGGCACTGCTTACTGGAACGCTTTGGCAGCTCTGAATTGAAAACTTCCTAAAAAAGTAACAGTAGTAAGAGAAATGCTTCCAGCTTACAAAAGGGCTCACGGTTCCGAGGCAGCCTTTTGCACTACAGACCCGACACGCAACGTCTCCAAGATTTAAGGCTTTTCAGAAATGACACGTGCAGGGATTTGCCACAGAAACATCAACATAGAGAAATCAGCAATGCAGATGTCCCCCTAATGTCACAGGTGTGAACACCAACAAATAATCAGCTCTACTCTTCGTTGGGACAGGTGTAGTGTACCAGAGCATATACAAAATTATACAAATGATATGTACCTGGTTTGTAAAATTGACTGTCGTGTGATTTAAATAATTGACGGTTGTACAAAAACAATGGCTAAAGCCACCACTGTATTGAAATCTAATGAAGACTTGGGTTTAAAAGTCACCTGGGGACTTTCAAACACCAAGTGTTCAGAATAGGGGACTGTTTTTTTATTTGGCTGATCTGAGGGCAGGACTTTGCTGCTGGGATGCTTAGGAAATAAAAATTTGACTGAGAGCCTGTGGCAGGTGCATTGTCCTCAAAGGAGGTGAAAAGGCTCATCAGCTTTCCTACCTGTGCTGGTTGCTCAGACAGCCGCGGTCAGGCGCAGCACTACCCCAGGAGAAGCAGCATGGGTAACATGGTGCTTCTGCACAGGGGATTCTGACTCTCCCCTCTCTTCTGAACCAACCCTGACCAAATATTCTTAGAGATCATGTAAATGTAAGCATAGAGCACCAAAGAATGGCCTCGTGTGGAAGAGGCCAAGGATTAAAGAGGCAAGCGCCCTAGAAGTCCCTCAGCCTTACTTGGTCATGAGGCAGCTGGGTGACTTTAGGCAAGTCATCTCATCTCTCCTCTGGCCTCAACCTCTTCATTCAAAAAATGCAGGGAAGTAGTATGTTGTGCTCTCTCTTAGCTCAAGAAAGAAAAACTCTGCAAGTCCCCTTCTGGAATGGATTCTTCTCCAATCCATCCCCAAAGATGAAAAAAAAAAAAAAATGTTTGAGAGGTTTCAATAAGTTCTACAAACAGCACTGACTATAAGGCAGAAAGTAGAAGCAGCTGGAGGAAATAAACCAGAAGGATTAAAGGTTTGATGAGGAGACCCAAGAACTTATGAGAAATAACAAAAACTGCTGGGATTTTTTTTTTTTTTCAAAGCCTCTGGTAACTAAGGGCTGAAGGTCAAATCAGAGAAGTTTTAGAGCAGGAGGAAACATGGACATAATGTCACTTGATCAACATATTCCCACCTGCCTCTTGAAGATCTGATAAAGGCTCCCAGGAGAGAAGATCCTACAGGTGAAATGCAAGGAGAAACCATTACCAATATAGAGATGTGGCCTGTAAGATGCAGGACAGTTGTTCTTGATGAGGGATGACTGTGTACCCTAGGGGACACTGGCAATGTCTAGGGGACACTGACTTGTGACAACTGTGCAAACTGGTGCTACTAAGTAGAGGCCAGATCACTAGTAAACCTCTGATAATGCCCAGGACAGCCCCACACAACAAAGAATGATCTGGTCCAAGATGTCCACAGCATCAAGGCTGAGCTCAGGTAGCCTGGACATGCCAGAGATTCTGGCCAGGGACATGTCTTGAAGTGACTCTGGTTTTAGCATAGGCATCTAAGGATGGTAGAAATGAATGCCAACAGAACAGAGCCGTGTACTTCAGCTCCTCCCTAGGCAAAGTTGGCCTCTGAGCTCCGAAGTGAAAGCACACTGCGTCTCAGGCAAACCTGGTTCTGGAGGTCACCAGGGGAGAGCACCTGGGAGAGAGGTGAGGACTGACTTTGCAAAGGCTTCATTATGGTTTAGGAAACTTAAAACACAGACAGAAGGAAGAACCATATAGGAAGCATCAGAGACTTGGATTAGGTATAACGACACAAGTTTCACCCAAAGGGTTAATTTGGTAGAGACTAAGCAAGCAAGCCCAAGGGTTTGGAGTAACTGGACCAGTAGTTAAGACAAGGAAAATATCTGTCCTGATGAAAGCTTTAGTGGAAAATTTAAAAAAATCTTATAGCTGTTTTAAATGCAAATTTAAATCAAGAGTCATTCTCAAGGTTATTTAGGTAAACCCCCCAAATTAAACTCCAAGGACATTCAGAGAAAGATGTGGGAACCCAGGCAGAAGAGGACCTAGTCTGACCCTGTGAAGACACCTGGCCAGCTGTGGCCTTCTCTGCAGCTAGTAGCGCTCATCCTGTAGCTGGTCTTCTTGGGTTCTAGAATTTTTGTGTTTTGAAAGTGAATCCCAAGAGTCCCTCTGGTAGCACATTAGAAGTGCACTTTCATGTGGGAAAAAAAACCCAGACATCTCTGCCCCTGAAGTTCTGGGCTGGCCTGGCTCTAAAACCACATGAGGTCATTTGCACCTACTCATATAGTCCTTGTCCTGGGGGTGGGGGGTGTATGTGTATGGGGAGTTCCCTTGAGGAAAAATGCAAGAAATGGGAGCCAAAGTAACTTTCCTAAGAGGGGTGCCTGACAGAAGCCATTATGAATATTATGACCATGAAAGATGCGTAAGTGCTTGGGCTGAAGACCGGACAGAAGAGCAGTAAACTAGGGCAATTTCTCAGAGGCTGGCTTGGAACCAGGGAACAAAGGCAGGCCTTACTATGGAGGGAAGATGAGCACCACCCTACTGGTTTATGCAAGGATGTGCATTCCAAGTGGGAAAGTTTTGCATGTTTTCTGGTCTTTCCAGTGACCAGTGATGTGTTTGAGAGACATCAGGGTTAGTCTAGTGTTTTCCTTTCATCATAAGCCAAGGCAAACCCTTATACTCATGACCACAAGATATGAGACAATGTACAAGCACAGTCCGAGCATATGGCAGGGTAAGGAAGTGGGTGTGTCAGATGTGGTAAACTTGGATGTGGTAAACTATGTTCTAGTATTGGTGATGTTTTGCACCTTACAAAACTTATTTTATGTTCTACTGTGTTCACATATTCCTGATGGTTATAAGATCATCATTTTCCTCTAGAAAGTCGAGAGGTAGCCCCTTTTCTCTCCCCAGTGAAGCACTTATGAAAATAATCCAAGACACGCGGCCACAAGGAACCAACTCTGCCTGGGAAATGCTTTGGAATATGTGAATTGGAAAGTTGAATCTCTCCCAAAGAGAGAACCTCCTGAAGGAGCCTGTTTGAAAAGGAGAGAGAGAGAGAGAGAGAGAGAGAGAGAGAGAGAGAGAGAGAGAGAGAGAGA